>NC_022013.1:52035004-52053898 GCF_000317375.1 Microtus ochrogaster
CTCGTGTGTGGTGGGTGTTTCTTCCTCGCCGGTCAAGAAGCCCCCCGCAATGCACCCTTTCTTCTCTTTTGGAATGGCAATGTTAGTTATTTGAGATTGTATGTTGAAAGCATGTCATCTTCTTTTTGGTTTTGATTTTACAGGGAGTTGCTTTGAATTTCAGAAGAGACTGGACTTTTTTTTTTAACAGTGTTGTTACTGTAAAAGACTATAGGAACTTTTGAAGCTGAACTGAATGCATTTTACATGACTATACGACTGTAAGACGTTGGAGACAGGTGGAATGTGGTGGTTTGAATAAGAATATGGGACCCTCCTATGGTGGTTCATATATGGATATTTAAATGCTTGGTCACTAGGGAGTGGAACTGTTGGGATTACAAGAATTACAAAGTGAAGCCTTGTTGCAGGAAGTGTGACATTGGGAGTGGGTTTTGAGCTTTCAAAAACCCATGCAGGGTTCCCCTGTTTTTCTAGTTCTCTCTTTCTCTTTCTCTCTCTCTCTCTCTCTCTCTCTCTCTCTCTCTCTCTCTCTCTCTCTCACTTTCTCTTACTGCAAATCAGGACATAGATCTCACTATTGCACTCCAGTACCATATGCTGCCACAATACCATAATCTCTGTCATGATAAAAATATACTTAAACCTCCATAAACAAGCCCTCAATAAAATGTGTATTTTTAAAAAAAATAAAAGTTGCCTTGATCATGGTCTCTTCCCTGCACCAGAAGAGTGACAAAGATGGTATCTTATCTCAAGAGCACGGAGAGAATTCAGGTCTTTATGTCAGCTGGAAACTGAATCCACAAGACGATATAAAAGAAAACAAAGTTTCCTTTTCAATACTTTTCCCAACAGGCATTAATAAATGTCTGATTATAATTATTGTACTGATAAAATAATCAAAAAATCAAATTATATGTAGTGTTAGATGTAAGTAATACAGCTATTTCATTCACTGATACCCTCATTGTCACTTTTAAAGTTTCTTGGGCCCAGTAAATTATGATGCCAGTCGCTCAATGACTGGAAAGAGTGCCAGGAAATGATTGTAACAAAAGCAGTTTCTGTTTAAAAACAAAAATTGTGTTTTTTCCGCATCTCCTTAAATCACCTGACTTTTTGATGAAGGGACAGGCTTTCTTTTTGAAACCATGGAATTATAGTACTTTGTTCACAGAATATAAAGAACCAGGATTTTCTTTAAAATGGCAAAGCATTTTAGCTGTTTTTAAAAATAGTGACTTTCTACTCCTGTAAGAACCTTTTCTAGAATTCTTATCACTCATAAATTATAGGTTGTGCAGAATACGAACCACTCTCCTGAGTGTTTTTCACTTTCCCTGGCCTCCTTTGTCAGAGCTTCTAATCTCCCAGTGTACTAACAAGTTTCCCACCGGAAAATCTCAATGGAAATTGTTAAACAATCACAGTCCCCTGCTTAAACTCATGGAAAAGCATTGAAAATACCTGAAAGACAAATGAAGTTCTTTGCAGACAATAATGCTATAAAAGCCATTCTTACATGTAGTTTTTATTTCCCCTTTCAAATACTACTGGCTTTGTGACATAAGAATTTACATATGCTTCGAGGCTTATCTTCTCTGTGCTGAGCTATTCTGTCATACTGCATTAGAATAGCCAATCGTGTTCTAGATGGAAATGAAAGTCATTTATTAAAAAGAGAAAATACAGCCAATGTACCTGCCCTTCAGCTGCTCAATAACACTGGGCAGTCACTTGGTTTGCACAAAGGCTTGTAAAAGTGATTGTGTGTAAAGCCTTTTGTGAGGTCCAAAATAGAATCTCAGTAGCAGAAAGAACAGTCTGTCCCTGCAGCCTAGGAAATCTAGTTCATTCGTGAGATGAGATTCAAAACTAGGACAGAAGAAAAATTTAAAAAGTAAGGAAGTTCAAATTTAAAAACACCTACTTTTCGTAGATTGAAATAAGTACTCCAGGAAAATCCTGTTACGGCATTTGAAGAGTTACCAATTACAGAGAACATTACAATAAATATTATATATGCCATTATATTTTGTTTAATAAGGTAATAAAGAAATGATGACAAGCACTAAACATATTCATAACTATAAACCAATCAATTTATTTTGTTACACCATGCACTTCAAAGTGTTTCTCTCAGAATGTCAAAGGCTCCAAGGACGTAAAAATCAGGAGGAAGGAAAGAAAGAGGAAGAGGGAGGATGAGAGATAGAGGCAAGAGAAAAACTCAGACAAGAATTCTTATCCAGGTGAAGTTGTGGTACATGCCTGTAATCCCAGTACATGGATGCATGAGTAAGGAGAACCATAGATTTCAGGCAAGTTTAACTATACAATGAAACACAATCTAGAGATTAAAAAAGCAGGGGAAGGAGAGAGGACAAGTGTTAATGATATGAGCCCTTTTAGTTTCTACACTGTCTTTAGCAAGAGACAAGGACCATCACAGTGAAAAGCAGTCCTCTGAAGAAATCCCTGCTTGTTAGTACTCAGGAAGTTTTGGAGCTGCTTGCTGTGAGTTTGACTTGAGCTGCTGTTTGCATCTATTTCAACATGAAATGTTATTTCTGAAATGGCAGAATTTTATAAACATCAGCTAATATTATCAAGAAGTTCTTGGAGATAAGCAATTCGGTCATTTAAGCATAGCACTTGTAATGCTTTGGTCTCAAACCAATACCATTATTTTTGAGAAAACATTAATGTTGAGTGCTCTCCTCACTGATCCTTTATGGAGTAGGATTTTTAACCATGACAGAAGAAATATATTGGTTTGTGAAGAGTTATAACTTTTTTAACTTGAGATTTCCACAAAGATAAAAGGCCTCTAGCCTCGGCACGAAGCTTTGCAATGCTGGGAAAACTGCAGGTGTGGTTCAAGGGCCGTGGCTGTGGGGAGGAAACGGAAGAAAAGCAGAAGACAGGGAAAAATGTGACAGCATTGCCAGAGAGATAGAAACAAAATAGGAACCCATTCAGGCATGTGCAGAATTTGCAGAGATAGATTAAAAAATGGTTCAGAGACAGTCCCATTGCGTCGAAACAAACAATCCCATCCTGTCAAGAAAATATGAAGTCAATATTGACTTCTGTTGAAAGTATTTTCATAGGGTTTGAGTAGACATAAGGCAGGAATAAGACAGGGTTTTATAGAAATTTCTCAATGGTTTCTACCACTTATTTGTACAGCTGTAGGAGTTCAGGGTGGGGGATTTGTTCATTTAAGGGGTGAACATTTGGTCATGCTCATTTGTCTGTTACACTCACTGTGCTACCAAAAGTCCTTTATCTCAATTTTCAGATTTTTCTCATATTTCCTATTCTATAAACCCAAAGACTCTGACAGCTCCATCTTGATGTCTTGTTAACAGGATAAAGGCTAGGTTTGGAGGTTCTTTTCTTTAATCGAGTGCTCAGGAGGCAGAATCAGGTAGATCTCAGTGTTTGGAGTTTGAAGCAGTTGGTCTACTCAATGAGCTTCACATCCTACATCACTGCTTCCCCTTCCCACTATTAAATTTTCCTTATTCTCTAGCTGGTTTCTCTTTCTGGAGTATTGATACAGCTTATCAATAATACTAGCGCCTTCCCGAAACTTTGAAGATGTCTAAGGACCACTTTTCTTTTCCTTATTCCTTCTTCCCCAACCCCACTTGCTGTTAAATTAAGGTGCTTTGGGTCCTGACAGAGGTGAAAAGATCACTGATTCCATGTGAAAATTAACCCATGAAGACATAAGGTGTTCCCTTTAGAATCACTCTCTGCATGCTCATCAGCAGAAACATAATTCAAAACATCATTGTTATGCTTAAAATATTAGTTTTGACTAACATCTAAGTTTTAAAATGAATCTTCTGAGCTTCTCCTATTCACTAAGCCTTAATCTTCCTCTGTTTGTTCAAAGGAAAACAATGTTTGCATGATATTTGTTTACCTTCACTAAGAGAATTCCATCTCATTTCTCTTAGTCAAGCTATGATATAATTTCATGTTTATCTCCTCTTACCCCTAACAACTCTTAAGTTATTATTATTATTACACTTTCTGTCAGGGATGGAACCATTTCTTCATATTTATCTGGATCACATAGCTCTTTACAGAATATTTGTGCACGTCATTTTATGAAATACATTCCTCGAATGTTTTCCAGGGCTATCTTTGCCAATGTGCCTTTGCTATATAGTAGGATATGCAATTTGGAGCTAAATTATTGATAACAATACTAGGTAAAGATAAAGTCATAAAAGAGACAAAAATAGAAACAAATTCAACTAGAAATTTGGAGGCTCGTTCTCCATTTTTTTCCATATAATGGTTGCACAGCAAGCACATATATTAAGGAGGTATTTAGGCTCTAGCAATTTAACAAAGGCAAGTGCACAGTCTCTGTGGAAATGTGCTCTGCTTTCTTCCCTAGCAGAGTTCATCAATGTGGAGTCGGTGTGACAATGTTTTGTTGTGCAGTTCACTCTGCACAGCCCTTTAGCTTTTCCTCTATCTCCCTGCTGAGCTAAAAATTGTTTCTGATTTAATATCCCAGACTCCTTTTAATTCTTATATTGATGTGACTAATGGTTGACTAGTCGTGCAAGGCACAGGTTATATATTTGGATGCAAAGTGAGCCTGTGGGATTCCTCGGAACAGTTGATGCCAACTGGAATATAGTGAAATACATCAGGAAATGAATGGGCTATAAAAGACATCGCAGTTTTGCCATACAGCAAGAAATATGGAGGAAGCCAGAGACTGAAAGGGAGGGAGAAACAGAAAGGGGGAGACTTCTATAGGCAACAATAGTTGGTGCTTATGTTGTGTTAACTCTCCTGACTGGAAAAGTGGATATCTAGAAGAAACAAAGACTATATATGAGCTTTTTATTGTTTGTTTGTTTGTTTGTATCAAAGTTACAGGGTTTCTCTGTAGCTTTGGAGCATGTCCTAGAACTAGTTCGTATAGTCCAGGCTGGCCTTGAACTCATAGAGATGTGCCTGCCTCTACTTTCTGAGTGCTGTGACTAAAGGCATGTGCCACCACTGCCTGGCTTAGATAAGCTTTTAAAGGCCAACTTTATTCTTCTTTAAGTGAATGGTATATAATGTAAGTGTTTACTTTTTGTTAAAAAAGGTACAAAGAATGAATTTTGACACCATTTTAAGTTTTGTAATAAAAATATCATTGGCTTTGAAAATACATTGTTTTTTTTTTCCTGAATATTTGAGACTACCACTTTCTAACTCTTAAAATTAGGAAATATTTTGATGTAACTAGAAAACGCTCCAATAAAATATGACATGGAAATAAAGGACATTTGCCAAGTCCTCCTCCAAGGCTGGATCAGGACCTTTTTCCCTTTTTAATTAGACAATTGTCTTAAACATAAGCTTGCAATCCTGATTGTGTAAGAAGTCTTAAGAGGTAAAACAAAGAAACTGAGGCAGACTTCAACGTGGCTTTAAGAGAAACCCAAATCAAGCACAATCCACCATAAACTGATACCTTACTATCTCAACACAGTACCGAGGACATGCAAGGACAAACAGTATCAGTGTGGGGTTTGTGTATGAATAAACAATGGGATGATCTGAAAGGAAGCTCTAGCACTGTGTTACTGGAGACAATTTATCAGACTGGTGTAAAGTCTTCTCGACCCCCATGTAAAAACGCTTGTCATTTGAAGAAAACTCAAAGTGACGTTTTTATTACAGAATTCTATATTGATTCTTTGGGAATTTCACATCATGCACCCCAATCCTGCTTACCTCCCAGTCCCTCCATATTTGCCCCCACCTCTGCAGTATCTTCCCCCCCAAATAACCCCTCAGTCAAAATGTAACAAAAAAAAATAAAACAAAACAAACACAAGCCACCCAGCTCTTCCATCCTTCCTGCCTTTCCAACACATCTTTATTTGACTTAGTGGCACTGGGAGCTGTGGTGTGTCACACAGTATACCATTTTGTCTAATTAGTCCCACAAGCAAATGTTCATCATAATGAGTCATTGATCTGGTTCAAGGTCTGGCCACTGGCACACCGTCATCACTAAATCCTCACCGAAACTCCCTTCAGACATATTACTGCTGCAGGAGTGATGGAGATCCTACGGCTATTGTTCCACAGGACCAGTCCCTTCACATACGGCAGCCAGCCATAGATGGAGTAGATGTTAGGGTAGGCCAACCCAGGGACAGAAAGTGAGCCTGGGTTGTAGCTGAGCTGTTCAGTCCAGGTCAAGCGAGGGTGGATTCAGCTTTTTTATGCCCATGACATCAGGGTGAGTTCTCCCACAACTGTGTTGAGGGTGGTGATCATCTGCCCCAGGTTTGGGGGCTAGCTCTCCCACGAGGGGTAGAAACAACTCTCTTGCTGAAGTATCCAGCATGGGTCAGGGCCAGTGAAGGTTGGGGCTGGCTCAACATGACCTTCAGATTTCAACATTCATTGTTCCTATGGTTCCTGGTGGTAACATAGGCCATGGACATAAATAGTGGCCCCAGCTAGAACAGGACCACAGAACCAGACATCATTAGCAACAGTTTGGGCCTTGATATCACAGGCCACTCAGATGATATGACTGAAGCAACACAATGACCTTAGGAAACCAATTTGACCCCAGGTGGCAGTGGTAACCTAGTACCCTTGCATAGGCATGGCCTTTGATCGTATCTGGAGCCATGGACATCAACACAGACCCTGGCTGCAACAAAGCCACAGAACCAGCCAGGGACCAATGTCGTCATAGCCCCAGGTGGAAGCACAGGCCATTCAAGTCAGCATGGCCCTAATGGTAGCATGTCTCTTAGACACCAACATGAACTCAAGTGGCTGGTCAGACCCTGGCCATCCACATGGCCTTCAATGTTTGCTGAAGACATGGATGTCAACATAGACCCTGGCTGTATTAGGACTATAAACCCAGACATGGTTCTTGGCAACAACCTGGGCCAGGACGCCACCTGACCCTAAGTGACAAGCAGGCCACCCACATCAATCTGTTCCTTATGCCCTTTATGTCCTTTCTGTAGTGCATGAACTATTTCTCTCATATTTCTCCACTATTTATTTGCTTGTTATAGTGGCACCTACTGACCTGGCACAGCTCATGCCTGTGAATTTCTTCAGCCAGCCTGGACTATAAGGATCCTGTTAATACACAAATCCAGTTATATGGACACAGGACATCTTTTGAATGAAGCCCATGGCAGCTCAGCCAGCTATCACTTTATTTCTAACCTTCTCAATGTCACTTGACTGTGTGTGAGTATACCCTTAAAATCTCCTTAAATCTACCTCATTATATTTTTCATTTCATCATTTTTTTTTAATCTTGAGTGGTGCTTAAGTCTCAAGGATAAAAAGCCTAGACAGCATTAAGTCATCTGGACACAGCAATCAAGTGATTTCCTCTTTGTGCAAATGTGATAGAGTTCACTCACACAAATCTAGGTAAGATCTTCAACATACCAGGACGTGATGCGACATTGGCTACGTTGCGTTGCTCCTAGAGCCAAGATGAGCCAAACAACATTGCAATAACCAAAGCATAAATGAGGATGATGGCATCAGGAAACAAAGTAAATATAGGACATAGGCCTGCTGAAAATGGGACATAGAATGAAGCTGCATAGTAAGTAATTATCTGTAGGAGTACACTCTGAAGTCATGACAGAAATTACAGTACAGTAAGCAAATATGCAGTAATGATAATATAGTGTGCATAAATTATGAGATACTTTCATACTAAAGGCACCATGGCAGTCCCTTTCACACCGCCGCAAACACTGGAGCAAACTGTGCCATTTAGTGTTTAAAAGCCTGACACCAGGCAACAATGACTTTAGAGCTCTTTTATAATCTTGAATCTATGGTTTACCACCAAGCAGAACATCATTGTGCACCTTAAAATGATACTTCACCTGAGTAGGCATTCAGAGGATACTTATTTATTGCTCCAAAATAGCAGACAGTGGAGTAAAATTTAAGAGGGTTGGTTCCTAGCATTGACATTTGTTAATTCTATGTTAGAGAAAATTTATTAACATTTTTAAATGTCTCCTTCCTTGTCTTCATCTACAAAAATGAGGATAGTAATAGTTTTATCAACACATTAGATCCTTACAAGTATTGAACAATGTGAGCATTGTTTGCTCTTCAACAAATGATAAGAATCAAGGAACACTGAATTGTTATCAGTTGGCACCAAACTACTCATTAAAATACTAAAAGAAGCTTAGGAAGAGAAATGGTTTGTCTATGGACTAGAATCTTTATAAAAAGACAAGGTTTTTATTTTTTTTATGTCCTCGGCCAATGAGTCTCTCTCTCTCTCTCTCTCTCTCTCTCTCTCTCTCTCTCTCTCTCTCTCTCACACACACACACACACACACACCACATTTTGTATGTATCATATAACATCATGTAATTCATTGCATTGAAATTGGTTCACATGAATATGGAAGATATTTGCTGAAGTCATTTCAGCAGAAATTGAGTATCAGGAGTTTTGTCCACTGCAGGCAGGCTGAGAACTTGACATACTCACAGAGTCTCTACATTCTGCATTAGAGGAGGCACTGTGAACTTACTCAAGGGCAGTTTCTCTCCATACACAGCAATTGTGAGGACCTGAATTCTGATAACCAGAAGCCACATAAATATCAGGTGAGTGTGGTGGCTTGTCTGGAATTCCCATATTCAGAAATCAGAGATTTTATGTCTGATGGAAGATGGATAGCAGCCCAATCAGCAAGCTCTGAATTAAAGAGAAAGACCTTGACTCAATGAGTATATTGGAATACAATAAAGAAAGACAGAAAATCAACACACATGGTGGCCCCCACATATGCAAACACACTCACAAGCCCACACTACACATATTTACAAAAAACAAATTCTGAGGTTAAAGTGAAACAGATCATTAAATGGAATGTTCTGGCTGTCATAACAAATACTATACACCAGATTCCTTAAGCGGAGTTAATTTTGAGGTTCTTTAGGCTAAAAAATCATGCAAATGGATGGAAATAGAAAACACTATCCTGAGTGAGGTAACCCAGACCCAAAAAGATGAAAAAGGGGTGTACTCACTCATAATTGGTTTCTAGCCTTAAACAAGGGTCAAGGAGTCTACAATTGGTGAACCTAAAGAAGCTAAATAAGAAGGTGAACCCAAGGAAAACATATAGTTATCCTCTTGGTTATGGGAAGTAGACAAAATTGCCAGGGAGAAAGTGGGATCTTGGGGTGGGGTGGGTTGGGGGTAAGGGGAGATGGGGAGAGAAAAGTGAGAAGGGGAGGATGGGGGGAACTTGGGGAAACAGGATGATTGGGATAAAAAAAGGCTGGATAGGGGAGCACGGAACCACAATTCTTAGATAAGGGAGCCACCTTAGGGCTGGCAAGAGACTAGAACCTAGAGTGGCTCTCAGGAGCCCAAGGCTATGTCCCCAGTTAGTTCCTTGGGCAGATGAGGATAGGGAACCTGAAACGACCCTATCCTATAGCAATACTGATGAATATCTTGCATATCACCATAGAACCTTCAACTGGTGATGGATGGAGATAGAGACCCACACTGGAGCACTGAACTGAGCTCCCAAGGTCCCAATGAGGAGCAGAAGGAGGGAGAAGATGAGCAAGGAAGTCAGGACCACGAGGGGTGCACCTACCCACTGAGACAGTGGGGCTGATCTATTGGGAGCTCACCAATGTCAGCTGGACTATGACTGAAAAAGCATGGGATAAAACCGGACTCTCTGAACATGGCGAACAATGAGGGCTGATGAGAAGCCAAGGACAATGGCACGGGGTTTTGATCCTACTTCATGTTCTGGCTTTGTGGGAGCCTAGCCAGTTTGGATATTCACCTTCCTAGACATGGACGGAGTGGGGAGGACCTTGGACTTTCCACAGGGCAGGGAACCCTGACTGCTCTTTGGACTGGAGAGGGAGGGGGAGAGGAGTAGGGGGAGGGGGAGAAGGGTGGGAGGAAGGGGAGGGAAATGGGAGGCTGGGAGGTGGGGGGAAACTTTTTTTTTCCTTTTCTCAATAAAAAAAATAAAATATTAAAAAAAAATCTAATGTCAAGATACAATCTCCAAATGCTAAGTCATACTATACTGTGGGAATTCCTTTTTGTATATGTGTTGCTTTTATTGGTTAATGAACAAAGAAACTGCTTTTGGCCAATGGCTTAACAGAATATAGCCAGGGTGGAAGATATATATATATAGAGAGAGAAAGTAGGTGGAGTCAATGAGATGCCATGGAGCTGCCAAAGGGGAAAGACAGTAAATTGCCAGCTAGATAGAACCTTGCTGATAGGCCACGAACCTCATGGTAAAACATAAAATAATATAAGTGGGTTAATTCTAGATGTAAAAGCTAACTAGCAATACGCTTAAGCTATTAGCCAAACAGTATTGCAAATAATATAGTTTCTGTGTGATTATTTCAGGAGTCTGGGCTGCCTGGAAATGCAAAAATGGCCTCTGCCTACAACGCTAACTGCTATTACATCAACATATGAACTTGCAAGGGAAAGAAGGACAATTTAGTATGCAGAAAAGATATATCGTTTTATAGATTTTTAAAATAGAATTTGATTATGAGAGAAAAAAAACAAGGTTTTAGAGAACCTGAAGTTTGTGAGCTAGAAGTAACTGGCCTCAAGTAGTATAGATTTTTTAATCAATTGGACAAGGTACTTAGGAGCATACTCTCAGACACTAGAAAATATCTAGCATTAGAAATTGAACATAAACTCACAGTACTGAGATCTTCAGCCCAAACTGCTGAATTTTCTTATCTAGAGGTTTCTAAAGTGTTCCAACTAACAAAGGGGTCAATATGGCTGGGGCATTTTCTTTAATGTCTTAATTGCATATTTTCATGCAAAATAAAAATTTAGATGTGACATATATATTAAAATGCCATTATGAAGTGCATTACTTTGTAAGCTAATTAAAAAACAATACAAAATTTAAAGTTCAATAGAAAACATTATTTGATGATCATTGTTAAAACATAGCAAGGTGATTATACAAAAACACAGAGAAAGATTCACAATCCAAGTTATGTTTGGGCAAACAGAGAATCTGTCTTGTGGTATGTGTGTGTGTGTGTCTGTGTGTGTGTGTGTGTGTGTGTAGTAAGATCTATTTCATTTTGTTTTATTTCCTTTTTTATTAAATTTTTTCATTTATTTTGCAAACCAACCAGTTTTACCTCCCTCCTCTACTCCTGTTTCCTGCACACATCTCCTGTCTACCTCCAATCCATTCCTGTTCTATCTCCATTCAGGAAGGAGCAGGGCTCCTATGGGAGTCAACAAAGCATGTTCCTTCTCAGAGTTAAAGTAGTGAGTACAGCTCCTACCTGGAGGCCCCAGGGCTGGCACTAATATTACCTTCACCATTTTGAAAGGCAGAGAGAGGTAGAACCAGCATCCAGAGCTGCTGCAACCAAACTGCTTACCATTTTAAAAGCTGTCAAAGACAGAAGATGATTACAAAAACACAATAGGACAGATTCAGACATAAAAGAACTCTAAACAAGTCACAGTGTGTTTAAAAATATATGTAGGCTTGGGAGAGAAATGAAGAGTAAAGAGATAGTAAATGTAATATAAAAGAGTACAGACAGTCATAGATTAAAGAAGTAAAGATAATTAAATATTAACCTTATGAAAAAGTAATAGAGTAAGAAAAATAATTCATATAAAGATGGAATATACAAAGAGAGTCTGGATTTTGTATATTATGGTGTTTCTTTGAATTTTTCGATGCAGAGAGACATTTGATTCTGGGGCTGCTAAACTAAACCAACATACTTGATTCTTGACTTCAAACTTTGAGTCTAAGAATTTGTTGCTTTGGAAAAGAGGTTCTGCTTTTGTTTCCACAGAGGATAAGAACCTGTGGAATCTTTCCAGATTAACATGGTTTGATGGGCCAAGACCAACTGAAAGGTCTCTGTGAACACCCCCCCCTCAAAAAATGCCATAAAAAAAGCACGAAGCAGTTTGGAAAGAAATGCACCTATATTTCCAAATATTGTTTATGAATGTTTGTTTACATTTAAAGGGGTATATGATATAGAGATGAATATTTTGCATTGGTATGGCTCTTGGTTTATTGATACAAATTATAGATCAATTTTTATATGTATATTTCTGCTCGTGATTAAGGCATGGTGTTTGTGCAACTCATTTAAAATGCAATGTATAATTAAGAAATAAAGGTTAATAGATAATCATCTATTATAGTCAAACTTGTAGTCATGTTAGTTTTTCTTGATATATCGAGATATATTTCAGTTAGATAGGTATTCTTCAAATCTTTCAGAGACCTCCAGAATATGACATTTAAAATGTTTTAAGAACTTAAGACTTTTCATGACAGTGAGACACTTCTGTTACTGGAAGCATCAGTCTACTTCAAGAGGGTAATGGGCATCAAAGAGGCTCCTCATGAAGTTTGCTAACCATTTGGGCAAGAAACTACTCTTGCTTGGACTGCTTGATGGTATGCTGTGTGAACTGGACCTGCAGGACTTAAAGAGAAATTACCGCTTAATTTGCCTAAAAATGAGATCATCCTTCAGGGTTCCTGCTTCATGAAAGAGTCTGTTAGACATTGTGTAGGGCACAGAAAAAAATTGACAAACTCCTAATATAGGTGGACCTGTCTTTGAAATTTTCTGCTTAATGGAATTATCTGCTAGATACTATGGGCTAATAGGCTGAAGATGGGTGCCCCAATGATACAAAAGAATTTTGGGTGACTGACAAGACAGCAAGATGTCAATTTGAGAGTTTTGGAAGTTGCTTACAATGCACTTTCTGTTTATTTAGGTAATATATCCTTCTGGAGTCTTTGATGGAGTTGAAAAATAGTAGTTATAGTTTTCCTTAGTTATGATAAAAGATAAAGTAGATATAAATATTGTAACTATAATTTTTACTTGATATCTGTTTTGTTATATGTAATTTTACTATTTTAAGGTTAAAATTTTACTTTTTATTTAAACAGTAAAAGGGGAAATTATGTAAGAAGTCCTTCTGTATATGTGTTGCTTTTATTGGTTAATTAATAAAGAAACTGCTTTGAGCCTATAGTAGGGCATAACAGGGAAACTAAACTGAATGCTGAAAGAAAGAAGGCAGAGTTAGGGAGATGCAATGGAGCCACCAAAGGAGAAAGATGCAAGCTGCCAGATGGAACATTGCCAGGAATCCATAGCCATGTGGTGATATACAGATTAATAGAAATGGATTAAATTAAAATGTCATGTTGTAGGTGGAGGCCACTTGTTCATTTTCTGGCTGCCCTGTTTGGCCAATAGCTCAAGCATATTGCTAGCTAGCTTTTACATCTAAAATTGACCCATTTACATTATTTTATATTTTACCATGATGCTTGTGGCCTATCAGCAAGGCTCTAGCTGGTTTCTCTCATCTTTTCCCTTTTAAATTTTAGTTTGATCTTCTTTCTCTGCTTTTTGGTTAGTTTGAATAAGGGTTTATCTATCTTGTTGTTTTCCTCAAAGAACCAACTCCTTATTTCAGTCATTCAGTCATTCCCTGTATCCCTGTATTTTTCTCGTTGTTTCTATTTTGTTGATTTAAGCCCTGAGTTTGATTATTTTCTGCTGTCTACTCTTTTTGGGTGATTTTGCTTCTTTTTGTTCTAGAGCTTTCAGGTATGCTGTTAAGCCACTAGTGTGAGATTTCTCACACTATATTTTTATGTAGGCACTTAAAGCTATGAACTTTCCTCTTAGTATTGCTTTCAAAGTGCCACGTAAGTTTAGATATGTTGTCTATTTATTTTTATTGAATTCTACAAAGTCTTTAATATCTTTCTCTGTTTCTTCCTTGACCCAGTAGCAATTAAATTAAGAACTGTTCAGTTTCTATGAGTTTGTAAGGTTTCTGTAATTTGTGTTACTGTTTAACTCTAACTTTAGCCCATGGTGATCCAATAAGATACAGGGGAGATTCACTTTTTTGTGTGTGTTGAGATATTCTTTGTGACTGAATATGTGATCACTTTTAGAGAAAGTTCCATGAAGTGCTGAGAAGGTTTGTGCTTTTTTTGTTTAGGTAAAACGTTTGGTAGATGTTTGTGTGGTCCATTTCAGTCACAAAATTTGTTCTCTGGTTTCTCTGTTTAGCTTCTGTATAGCAGACCTATCCATTGATGAGAGTGGGGTGTTGAAGTCTCCCACTATTAATGTGGGGTTTGATGTGTGATTTAAGGTTTAGTAATGTTTCTTTTACAAATGAAGGTGCCCTCATATTTGGAGCATAGATGTTTCAAATTGAGACTTTATCATGATGGATTTTTCCTTCGATGAATATAAGATGTCCTCTCTCTTTTGATTAATTTTCATGTCAGGTCTATTTGGTTAGATATTAGGATAAACATACAGATTTGCCTCTTAGGTCCATTTGATTGGAAAATTATTTCCCAACTCTTTACTCTGAAGTAATGTCTATCTTTGAGGTTGAGATGAGTTTCTTATACGCAGTATAAAAATTGGTCCTGTTTTCCTATCCATTACGTTTGTTTGTGCCTTTTTATTGCCAAGTTGAGTCCATTAGTATTAAGAGATATTTATAACTAGTGATTGCTAATATCTGTTATTTTGGGGATTTTGTACTGGTGGTAATAGTGCATGTGTGTGTGTGTCCTTTCTTTGGGTTATGCTTATGTGAGATTATCTAATAGCCTGTGTTTTTGTGGGTGCAGCTAAGTTACTTGGGTTGGAGTTTTCCTTCTAGTATTCCCTGTAGGGCTGGATTTGTGGATAGAAACTGTTTTATTCTGGTTTTGACGTAGAATACCCTGTTTTCTCCATCTATGGTGATTGAAAGTTTTGTTGGGTATAGTAGTTTGGGCTGGCATCTATAGTCTCTTAGTGTCTGTAAAATATCTGTACAGGACCTTAGGACTTTTAGAGTCTTTATTGAAAAGTTGGATGTAACTATAATAGGTCTTCTTTTATAAATTACTTAGATTTTTTCATTTCTAGCTTTTAATAAAGAATCTGTCTTTATCTTCATCTTAGAAAAAATTTTTTGTTTTTTGGCATTCACAACAGTTTGAGGTTAGTTGAATAAGTGACATTTAAAACCTAGATATGTATATGAGTCTGTGTTATGTCCTCTCCATACTCATTATCATAATAATTGTTTCAATTTGCTACCTCTGAAATCTAGATCCTTCTCACTTCCTTGTGTTCCTATTTTTATGCCCACTGTCAAATTTTTAACAATTTTTTTTCTTTCATACAGTATAGTCTGGTCATATTTTTTTCCTCTCTCTCCTTCCAGATCCTCCATTCTTTTCCATCTAACTCCACACTTTCTTTTTGTCTCTCTCTTTAGGAAACTTAAAGATAAAACAAGATTTTTAAAAGAATGATAGGAAGAAAGAAAGGGCAAAACACAAACACACAAAAACTCACACATACACACACACACACGGACAAATATACATAAAAAACCACACATATACACATACATAAACATGTAAGTATGTGTGTGTGTGTATATATATATATATACACACACACACACACAAATAGACACATTCATGCAAATATAACCAATAAAAATATAAAATCAGGAATCATAATATACAAGCAAAATACCAATAAACTAATAAATTTCCAAACACAACAAAATGAGGTAAACAAACAAAAACCTTAAAAAATATTTTTGAAGTAATTTTGAGATGATCATTTACTGTTGGCATGGTGTACCCTTAAATGTGGTTTACATAACTTCTGAGATACCATTGGAGAAAACTAATTTTTTCTTTGCAAGCAATTGTCAATTGAAGTTCTTAAATAAGGATGGGAGATCATGTCTACATCTCTCATGCAACACTGGGACTTTGTCTTGCTTAAACCTCTACAGGCCTTGTGCATGCTGCCACAGTTTCTGTGAGCTCCCATGCTGTGCATCAGTTTTGAACCCTAACCCTAATTTGAAAGTCACTGTTTCCCTGAAGTCCTCCATCTCTTCTGGCTCTCATACTTTGCCTTCTTAACAAGTTCCTAATACCTGAGGGGAAGGGTTTGATGAACACATCCCATTTGTTAATTTTGAATTGTCTTCTTTTACAAATTAAATATTTCCCAATTTATCACCTAATAAGCTATACGCCTGTTGTAAGAAAGCAACAACAAAAAGAGACAAACAACCACCACCAACAAAAACATTGTAGCTGTGTCAGAACACAGTCAAAAGAATGCCCTGTGGTGTACAAGACCTTGGAGAACTCTGAGAGTCGCTTCAGGAAAAGAAGGCAGAGAGCATTTTACTTCAAGTACATTTTGTTCCATGGATTGTTCTTAGATATGACTTCATGCCTCTTGTGAAAAACACATGCAATTTATAAGACATATTTAGCCTTGGTGGATGTCAGATCACAGCTATAGAACACAATCTAGTCATTGTACATCTGAATATGACCTTCTGCCTTGCTTTGCACTTTCTCTGATCTAACCAATAGTACGTCACAGGAAATTCTGTTTAAATTGATTTGTTCTGATAGAGTTCTGGAAAACAGCAACTCTGTTAATATTTAGTATGTGCTTATTGAAGTTTATTTACATGTTTGTCTGAACTCATACAATCTTCCTTGGATCATTGCTTCTTTTGTTCCATTTGTATATAAAAGTATACTGAGACAAAAGCAAAGTTGTCTATAGCATTAGACTATAGTCTGCACCATTTTTTCAGGTCCTCAGACCCCAGGTCCACAAGACAAGATCTGCAAAGGTTGGCCTAAAAGTCGACACAGCTGGATTCTATTATCTGTTCTTCTGGAATGTGTCTGGTTTCAATATGAAATTCTGAGGAAGATAAACCTAGCCTCAGTCTTAGATTAACTTTTCCCGTTTTTAAACCTATATTGGCCTATTTGGGTACTCCAATAAGATACAGACACAAAAGACAGGAAATGAGATTATTCAAACAAGCAACTATAAATTTACCTCTTAAATTCCCCCAACTCTCAGAGAGTTCTATCCTATTCCTATGGAAGAAAACACCCTATCCATGAGAGTTCTCTGACAATGGACAGATCATACTTCAGAATCTTGACTATAGCTCTTTGGTAACTTTGGATAAATTATGAAATCGAAAAGGATGTTATTACAAAGCCCTTGTGTGAGCTTGCAAATTTATTCACATGGAAGATTAAATCCAAGTTTGATTTTTATTTGAAAAATTTTTCTTCTGACAAATATTTCCTCAATGAGATCTGTCTTTTCTATCCTCCTTAACTCTTTTACCAAATATTTATTAAAAAATTGAAATTAAAATATAGTTATATAATTTCCCTCCTTCCCTTTTCTCTCTCCAATCATTCCCTTGCTCATTTCCACCTTCTTTTTTTTGTGTTTGTATTTTTGTTTTAGTTTTGAGACGGGATTTTTTACAGCTTTGAAGCCTATCCTGGAACTAGCTCTTGTAGACCAGGCTAAACTCAAACTCACAGAGATCCACCTGCCTCTGCCTCCGAAGTGCTGGGATTAAAGGTGTGTGCCGCCACCAGCTGACCCGCACACACTGTCTTTGCTCTTCCTTAAATTCATATACAGGTTACATAACAACCATGTCTTTTTGTAAGGTAAAAAATGAGATAGGTAAGATGAGTCTGTGTAAGAACAGTTTTGCACATAAATGCACATTCCAGTAGGCAGTTTCTACAACATGGGCTAAATAAGAAATCAAAGTGGAACAGTGTTGGGGGAGGTTCTAGGTATTCAAAACTTTGCACAAGCAGTCAAATACATAGTTACTTACATTTTGCTATATCTATATTTTCCTATCCTATGTACGATCTTATTTTATGTCAGTTACGTGAAACAGATGGTGAGTCCTTCCTCAGAGGAAATGAAGATGAAGGTGACTAGTTACCAGCACATTTAGAAATGTCTGTCTTCTGGATTGCTATAGATTTTCACCTAGATCTGAGGTTTGCAGATTGCAAGACATCCAAAGATTTCTAAGAAGAAATAACTTTTAAGATACATAAGAATACTCCTGGCTGCCTGGGTTGTGGAATGGCGCATCTGTTCACACTAGAAATAAGAGGCAGGGATGTTTCTACTAATTCCAAAATTCTCTTGCCTACATGCTCATTGACAGAGGAAGCACTAAATGGTCACACATGCTGTGGCCCAATCATAATACCTCTGGGCAGAATGAAGAGCAAGCATGGCAGATGCCATCAGCAGAGAGGCAAATAACATGTTTGCAAGCTTTTGTGCTTTTCCTATTGGATTGGCAAGAGATTCAGCTAAACAAGATCACAGTGTTGATAGGGTTAGGGTGGGACAGGGACACAAGAAATAGAAACAATTTTTGTATTTTACCATGTGTTCAGGGTTTTAGCTCTAACATCTACAGTATGTCTCTACTTCCTCAGTCCAGAGAATCTACATATAGTTAAATCATTTCATTTTATATGTACCTAAAAGTTTTTTCCATCTTTTTTGAAATGAACTAAACATTGTATAGCTTTCTTTTCAATGTTTTAAACTTTAATATCTTTAAATTTATTCTTTGTTATTTTCATACATGTGTATACAATGAAATTTCATTTTCAGCACACAATTGCTGCTTTTTACTTATTATTTTTATTAATTTATTTGTTTATTAAAGATTTCTTCCTCCTCCCCACCACTGCCTCCCATTTCCCTCCCCCTCCCCCAATCAAGTCCCCCTCCCTCATCAGCCCAAAGAGCAGTGAGGGTTCCCTGCCCTGTGAGGAGTCCAAGAACCACCCACCTCCTTCCAGGTCTAGTAAGGTGAGCATCCAAACTGCCTAGGCTCCCACAAAGCCAGTACTTGTAGTAGGATCAAAACCC
>NC_022013.1:52054468-52070700 GCF_000317375.1 Microtus ochrogaster
TTTTTTTTTTTTCAAGACAGGGTTTCTCTGTAGCTTTTTTGGTTCCTGTTCTGGAACTAGCTGGAACAAGACCAGGCTGGCCTCTAACTCACAGAGATCCGTCTGCCTCTGCCTCCCGAGTGCTGGGATTAAAGCTGTGTGCCACCACTGCCCGGCTTTACTTATTCTTGATTCCCTCAGTTTCTTGTTTCCCATTCATATATGGGCATAACTAATTAGACTGACTGGGACATTTTGTGAAAAAGCAAAGACTTTCATAGCCCTATATTATAATTTTCAAAAGTACCATTTTTCTATCCTCTGTAAAAAATAGTTTGCATACATCCAGGATTGGATGAATTGATTGGTAGAACTGACTGAAGAAAGTCAAAGTAATGTTTTATACTGGGCACATTGTTCTGTGTCCTGTTTTGCTTCCATGTAGACCTTGTGTTCAGGTGGAATAAGTATCACTTCTACTTCTGTGCTCTCAAAATCTATTGCCTTTGAGCTTCCGGGAACACTCCTTAACATTCCTCAAACATTTCTGTGAACCTCACCTCTGCAGCCTCATAGCCTCAAAGAGTACCGATACCAACTGCTTTACAATCTTACATTCATTCCATATTTTTCTTCACAGCCCTTAGGGAAGTGATTTTCTGCTTTTGAATGTGCTTACAAAGAAAAGTGGCCTACAACCTATCACTGAGAGAACAGAAAGAGGGGGTGATATTTGGGCAATGCATGTATGTGTACTTTAAGGAATAATCCTAAAAATTCAAATGTGTGATGTTTTCTTCAGAGCAATACCCACAGGTAGATATTATTAGTCTTACTGTTCAGATGAAAAAGCCGAAAAACAGAGAGCTCCAGATTTATCTCACTACGTTTGTTCAACTCAAAAATAAAAGAAAAAAAGAACTAAAGAGAGAGAAAAAAAAGGGAGGAAGTTATTAATCTTACACATAAAGTTTGGCAAAAGTTTTCTCTTAGAGCATAACCTAGCTTCCACCTTAGCTCTCAACTGAATTCACTTCAACTCCTGGCTGCCCAGCCCCCACTTGAATCATTTCACTTCTTTCTAGCAAACACTGAAGGCTGTAGGTCGTGGAACCTGGGATATAGTTTATGAAGGAGGGTGCACCCTAACTTTATCATTGCCAGCAGTCCCCTAAGCCTACAGAAACCCCATGTCTTTTTTCATTCTCTTGCCTCAACTGAGCCCCCACTCTCCCAGTTCTTTATTACTTCTGTCTCACCCATTTAGCCTTCTACAAACCAAAGCCAAATTTAGTTTTCCACACTCATTTTTATTGAAGCCTCCATGTTCATTAATACTTAGGGAATGTAGCATTTCCACCCATGTTGATTAAATTTGACAGAAAGTATTCATCAGTAAAGCACAATGTTTTAGCTCATTGTATGGAAGAGCTAAAAAAATGTCAAATATGCTTACTTGATATCTTAGGTGGATTGCTTTTCTTTTATGGAGTTCACCAGCTTCAGACATTAATAAGCAGATCTACCAAGTGTTAGAGACAAGTCACTGATTGTTAGAACATCGTCCTGCGTTTGCTAACCAGCAGCCAATTCATAGCTAGAAAGACAGACCAGGAGAACTAAGCTTCGAAGCTGAGCAGCCAATTGTCATCTTTCCATGTTTCTCATGTTCTGTGAGTGCCCAGGCAGCAGCAGTATGGTTGCTGCTAGGGCAGTTTCAAGGCTAGCTTTGCACATGGCCACAGATATGTAGTTGGCGGCAATGCACACACATGAGTTCAGGTGTATGTTCCTTGCACACCCAGCAGAAGCAAGTGAAGATGGCATCATGCCCCCATTTCTTATCCTCAAGACAACAAATCAGTGAGACCAGTGGTCCTAACATGGATCCTTTTCCTTATCTCAAGAGGATGTCTTACGATATGGGCTCTTACCAACTTAGTGTCAATATTTGTTGGTTTCTGACAAGCTATGTGACAATATGAGCACATACTGAAGTTATAAAAATCCTTTTATTTCCTCAGTCTATTGGAGCCATATATACTAAGATTGGTATCCCTTAAAGTAGTATCTGAGCATTATGTGTAAGCTATCTGACCGTCAAGTGCAAAGTCCTGCTGTCACTTGGTTAACTTCTAGAAGTCACCACAGTGTCCTCCACCCACCCCACCCCACCCCACCCCACCCTACACATATAAATATGTAGTTGCTGCAAAGGACGACACATGAAGGTGGAACCATGTCCAGCTATTTCCAAATTTTTTTTTATGTTCTGGATCAAAGTCACTGCTTATATGGGAGATTTGGAATATGCAATTACATGACTTTACTCACATGCTCAAGACTTCCCAATGTTTCCTGAGATATAAAGTATATTTGTCACTTATCTTTCTTCTGTGAGTAACTCATTATTGGAGGCATGGACAGAAAAAGTAAGTCCTCTTTTATCCATTTATATGCAAACAGAACCTACATTGTTGCATTAAAAGCTCTTCCTTTGCCCTCCATCCTTCACATCCCTCTTTCACTTCCTCTTTATCTCTCTCTGTTGTTCAGAGGCATGCTTTTTAGCTCTAGGTGTTTTATAAACTTTCATAAAATTACTCTCAGAAGTAAGTCATCACTGACACACCAGCAGTAGAATTTTTTTTTAAATATAAAATGTACTGGCTCTAATTATTGAAAACACAGGCAGTTCTTACCAAAACAATTTTTCCATAAAGCTCAGAAAGATTTAGGGAAAATTAATGTCCATGTGAATCTACCCAGCAAAGAAAGGAAAATATTGTGTAACAGTGCAAGCATCTTAGAACACTCTGGTTCTCCTGTTGAAAAGAATGCAGTAGACTGGGCAAACAGCCTCTTCCACCCACTGTCTCCATGGCCTCATTGTTAATCTCTGGCTTTCAGTCATGTCTGTGGTACTTTCCCACACTCATTTCCCACTGAATTTTGAGGATATTTTCTATCTGTTGAGTTTAAGAAACAGAAGGCAAGTATGGTACCAGAAGAAAATGGTGATGTTTACAACCATCTTAGTGGATGTCAAATTATATCCACTCCAGAGTAGAGACTTTATAGGTATAAGCATAGTAGGTTCTAATATTACTAGTATGAAATCACTTTAAATCAAGGAGAAAAATCCATAATCACATGGACATAATCTAATCTAGGTGTAGACATCACATATACTTGCAAATCCAATTTAATAGCCTCCCCAAACATGTCTATCATAAGTAGAGTCTAACAGAAGATGGAATTGCCAAATTTGTGAAGGATACAGCCATTTACTATGAAGAGGTAGGTTTAATTTATCAAGAAGAAAAAAGTAGACAAATTATGTCTCTCCACAAGAAGAAATATGCATGCCCATTATTACTACTGCTTTTTTAGGTGACTCTTATCATGAAAGCTCCATTTGCCTTCCCTGTCATATGACTCTGAAGTGAACAAAAGTCCAATGAAATAACAAAGACTGAAATCAGACTGAAACACACTGCTTTGCCTTCAGACCATGGAAGCAAACACAGAGACTCAAAACAATGCAGCAGGGTGGGGTTGCAGCTCAGTGGTAGAACATTTGCCTAGCATGTGCAATGCCTAATAATCAACCTTCAGTACTGAAAAAAAAAAAGCAGTGACACAAAAGTGATTCATATATAGTTAAAAATTTATGGATTGTGCCTCAGATCCTGGAGCCAAGAAGACTCCTAACACCCGTAATAGGTGCTTTGGTTTTCAGCCAATTCACCTCTTGTGAGCCTGACACTCAGCACCTCTCAAGAATCACAAAGAAGTGTCCTGTTCTACAAGAGAAAAATATCCAACTTGCCATGAGCTGCCTTTTTTGGGGTGACTTCTGCCGCAATTCTAGCCTCAGTGAGTTTGTGCACTTCAAGGTAAGGACATGAGGATTAGAAACACTAAGTAGGAGGAGCAGAGATAAGAAAGAAACACAAAGACAGAAAATAGTACCAGGAGTGCAGCTCAGCAGATACTAGATGCTGAATTCTAGTTCTTAGTTTTCCCATGCTTAAGTTTCTATGCATTTTTATCTTCCAATATAAAAGTGGGAAGAAGGAAAAAGGTTGCTTTCACAGGATGCAAAAAACAATCATAACAATTACTTGTTTCAATACTTGAGACATCAAGTGTTTAATTCCTGAGTAAAGCTATTTGATGTTTGGGCAGTGAATAAACCCTAGGCCAAGTATCCTGAAGGCAGCCACTCCCTAGGTAAAACCTTCTACTTCAAAAGAAGGAGCAGAAGTATGCTTGAATACTCTGACCCTTGGTCAGGGTGGAGTGGATCTACTTTTAGGGGCCAAAACACCAAGGAACCACACCTTAGGTCAGGATATTTTGTTTCATGGCCGCATCTGTTGTCAACAACTTTGAAAGAACAAAAATAAGTTCAAACTCTCTGACCTTCAGGTAGGGTAGAACAGGCTCATATTTTTGGATCTACACATATTTCTGTCTTTTTATTTTCTTTAATAAATCCTGAGCTTCTGCTACAGGACAGGTGACCATGGAAATGCTTTTCTCGGGAATTAATGACTTAATGTCTCAAGTATTAAAGCAAGTAACTGTTCTGGTTGTCTTTTGTATCATGTTGAAGCAGACTTTTACCTTCTTCCCCCTTTTTGTATTGGGGTATAAAAATGTATGGAAAGTTAAACACAGGCAGACTCAAAACTCAAAACTCTGAATTCAGCACTCAGTATTCACTGAGTTGCCCTCCCATTACTATCCTGCATCTCTGTGTTTCTTTCTTATCTCTGTTCCTCCTACCTAACATTTCTAGTACTCATGCCCCTACCCTGAAATGTATGAACCCACAGTGGTTAGGATTGTGGCAGGAGTCTTTCCAAAAATGTGGCTCCTGAAACGAGCTAAGACCATTCCCCTTCCTGGTGAGGAATGCTATCAAGGAGAGCTGAGGAAGGACACAATACCCTGCCCTCTGCCTCCATCCTAGATCTTTGTTAATGAGTCATGACAACTCTTTAGCATCCCAGAGTGTTTCTAAGATACTAATGGATGTTTTATTTTGCATCTTCAAACTTTATTCTCTGCACTAGTTAGTGTAACTATTGCTGTGAAGAGACATTATATCCAAAATATCTCTTACAAAATAAAACATTTATTGCAGCTTACTTACAATGTTAGAGATTTAGCCCATTATTATCATGGTGGAGAACATGGCAGCACACAGGCAGACATGGTGCTAGAGGATCAGCTGAGAATTCTGCATCTGGATCCACAAGCAACAGGAAGAGAAAGCCACTGGGTCTAACCTGGGCTTCAAAACCTCAAAGTCCATCCACAGTGGCATACTTTCACCAACAAGGCCATGTCTACCGCAACAAACATACACCTCCAAATTCTTCTCAAATCTGCCATTACCTCATTATTAAGCATTCAAATATATGAGCCTATGTAGGTCATTCTTATTCAAGCTATGACTTCTTAACCCCCAGACACTTGTAGCAATATCAGAAGAGAAAAAGGCATTCAGTCCAAACTCAAAATTAGCTATAGTCCTTCACAGTCATAATACTGTTTAAAGGTTCAATGTTCAAAATCTCTTCTAAGACAAAGGGCAATTTCTTAACTGTAATCCCTTGTAAAATCAATATCTAAAAGCAGATCAAGTACTTCCACATACAATGGCACAGAGTATACTTTGTCATTGCAGGGGGATAAAATGAAGGCTAGTGAGGAAATACTAGACCAAAACAACACCAAAAATAAGCATGGAAAATTTCAAATTTTTGTCTCCATGTCTTCAGAACTTCAACTCCTCCCAGGTTTATTGACTACAACATACTTTCCTCCTTTGAACTGATGTAACATTTATATTGCAGCTTTCTTTGGCAGGTATTCTATGACTCAGGTATCTCCAACATTTGGGGTCTCATTCAGACTTCATTTTCCCAGTTTCACACAATGGCCTGCCTAAGTCTTCATGCTGGGACACCTCTGATGCAAACCTGCTTTCCTTAGCCAAGAAAAGGATTTAACACCTCTTTCCTGTAGCCTTGACTATGGACAAAACTGCCAGGTTCTGTTTCCTGACTAGGCTGGAACCTGCCTTGCTCTTTCAACTATATGTACATAGATTTCTGCTGTAGCTTCACTAATGAAGCTTTCCTTTAATTTCTTTTCAAAAGTTGGAAGCAAAGGTGGTTGAGGTCTTGCCCTGAGGCACTACTCCTTTTATTCCATTCAGCAACAGATTTTTCTTTAAACTTTGTATCTCCCTGAGTACTCGACATGGTACCAACAATATATTTCCCGGTACTCCTTTCTCTTCAAACTGTACACTTTGCAGTTTTCCTTGTTCTGCTTGCTCCTTTTCATTGCAAATCTGCTTAAGAGTGACTCCTAATAACCACATGGCATACATATTGGGCTATCTTGAAATCTCTTCTGACAATGCCATTAATATTCATTTCTTCAGTTTAGCCACAGGTAGATTTTTTTTTTTTTTTGGACAACAGCAAAAAGCAGCCACAATCTTTGTCAAAATATCACAAGAAAGGTCTCTTTGCTGCACAACAATTAATATTTTTCCTATTTGAACCTTCATGAGGCAAATTGTCATAGTTTACACTGCTGTCAGCACCACTGTTTTTCTTGATCCTACTTAAAATGTTTGACAGCTTTCCTAATCCAAATCTCAAAATCCACATTCCTCCAGCAAGCAATATAGTTAGGTCTATCACAGAAATACCCCCATCCTGGGTATGAATATCTGTGTTAATTATGGCTAATTTTGCTATTAAGAGAAATCATGACCAAGGCAACTTTTGTTTATAATTTCAGATGCTTAGTTAACTACCATTATGGCAGAGAGCATGGTGACATGCAGGCAGATATGGCATTGCCAAAATAGCTGAGAGTTCTATATTTAGATCTGTAAGCAAAAAAAAAAAAAAAAAAAAAAAAAAAAAAAGAAAAAAGAAAAGAAAAGAAAAGAAAAGAAAAGAAAAGAAAGAGTCACTGAGCCTGTTTTGGGCTTTGAAGCTTCAAAGCCTACTCTCTAGTGGCATACTTCCTCAAGGCCACACCTACTCCAACAAGGCCACATTTCTTCATCCTTCAAAATAGTGTCACTCCTTGATGACTAAATATTAAAATATATAAGCCTATGGGAGGTATTTTATTCAAATCACCACATGCACCCAAACAGGTTCTTAGTGAAAATGCCTCAAATATTCTCAGCATATCTGATCCACTTAGCTTATTTCTCAGGAACAGTAGTACAAAGCAACATTTAGAATGCAGAGAAGACTGGATACTAAAAGAAGTTCTATGCATGATTTAAATACAACCACCTGGAATATCTCCTTTCCTCCACTTCATGAACAAGGCTGTTCTAGAAATATTATGCTTTCTATTTCATCTTGTTGACTCAGTGGGAAATACAAAGGGTTTGCCTATTTTCCAGTTTTGTTTGGGTTGAATGTAAACAGAACAAGACTCTGAAAATAGAAAAAGATTTTTACGTTCTGCACAGTGGGGAAAGCATTCAGTGTACATATCAACCAGCTTGAAATATATGCTGAGTCTTTGATTATTTTCTACTTCAGTGATGTTTATTGAACAGCAATCATGTTCTACGTGAATAATATTTGTTTTATTGGGAGTATCTGCACTTCTTTGTTTGAAATTTATTGTGCACCAATCTTACCTATATCTCCTTCCTTCGATTTATGGGAATAAATTGGCTTGAGGAAATAGGGGCTGTGAAAGAACATTGAACAGAATACTAACATTTAGAATTTTTCAGTGGGGCAAAATAAATATTCTAAGGCTTCTCTTCATAGATGAGAGAATCCCAGGTAACACATATTTTTGAAATAATTTTCACAAATTTCGCAATTCTAGGAATTCATGTCCAAAGCTTTCCGAAGGTAAAATAAACATCAATTCAACCAATAATGCTAATTTACTACAAATTTGCCAAGAAGGATATAAAGATGGTGTAGAGTGGTCACGAGGAAGATGATGCAGCAAGAGAGGAGTGATGCTGATACCAGAGGTGAGGGGGAAAAGAAGACACATCATTCCATTTGGAAAACAAGTTGAATCTATACAACTATTGTATGATGCTCTCTTTTAATAAGATGACCTGATAAATATCTCTACTAGCAAACTCACTAATAACTAATAAAATAAATTGGGACTATTATTGACAATCTTACTTCAGGTGAAAACTATAATCATAAAGGATTAAAATATGCTTGGTGAAGTCATACAGCTGAGCATGTTTCAAAATAAGATTTCAATGCAACTGTGCATCTGAAATACGTCATGCATTCTGTTTCTTAAACTGAAACCAATATGCTCAAGTAATGACGAGGAATCAAAAGCTATCAGTATAGAAAATGGCAATAAAGTCTTCAGAGTTCTAAGTTTCATAGGAAAAAGAAAGAACAATGGAAAATACTGACTACAACAATAATTATGCTCAGTTTCCAAATTCACCTCAGAATGTACTAGAAAGTGTGACTTAATATCCTTAATAAAGATGATCTGCGAGCTGTACCTTTTGGAGTCTAGACAGAACACTGGACTCTCATTAGATTGTGCTATATGAATTCTGAGGATGATAATGATAAAACACCTAAGGGACACAGGCAGAAACTTTCAATGATTCTGGTGCTTTTATGTGGAATAACTCATTCTTTGTTTTCACTATCATCTACTACATGTTCACTCATGAAGGATGTTTTCATTCTAAAAGAAGGTACATCTTGCACTTAACTTTTTTACATGATGGACAACATCCACATAAAAGAGAGAAAGGAAAGATTCTAGGCTGTCTTGGAATAGACATTCATCAAAAAGTTATTCTTCTTCATAAGATTTCTTTTCTTTAAATTTGTATGTATTCTTAGATATTCTAAATTAAAATAGAATTACAGCACTATTACTTGTTCAACATTTCTCATTGACATCCTATTCATAGTGGTCAGAAAATGGAAATAATCGAAATGTGTTTCAACAGATGAATAAATAAGAAAAATATGGCAGATATACCCAGTAAAATACTGTTCAGCTGTAAAGAAAAATAAATTCATAAAATTTGCAAGTAAATTAATGAACCTAGAAAAGATTATATTGAGTGAGTTAATCCAGATGCAGAAAGACAAACACCTCACCCTTCTCTCATTTACCATGCCTAACTCCAAATAATCAGATATGAGTCTACAAAATGAAGTTGTAACAGTAACCAGGACAGTATAAAGAGACACTAGGCAGAAGAAAGGGTCTTGAGGAGGGATTGTGGGAAGTAAATGCAAATTCTTATTTGCCAGTTATAATTTTATTTTCTATCTTTCTAGATATTGTAATTCTAAAAGGAATGTTTAAGGCAATAAAATAAAAAAGGGACCAGTTTTACTTCCGAGGTCCTTGGGATTATGCAGCAAAATAATAAGAAAAGGAAGGTTCTAATTAAGCTGTTAAGATTCTGGATATAATAGAATGAATCATGTGAAGAGTGCATTTCTTCTTTTTCTTTTGTTTTATGAAATACCTATGAGAAATAACTTAAGAGAGGAAGCCATTTGATTTGGTTCATAGGAGGGAGGGTGTTTGGGGAAGCATTTCATGTCATGGATTCAAGAGTGTGCTCAGAGGCACAACAGCTCTCATACCAGGTGCAGCAGGTACCAAGGACCAGACCAGGTGCAAGACTCAAATACCCATGCAGTAACTAATTCCATTCACCCCACTGCACCTCCCCAAATTTCTAGTACCTTTTAAAATAATATCATTAACTGAGAATCAGTTGTTCTGAACATGAGTCTATTGGACATGTTTATCAAGCCATATTGTTGGGATTAAACGAACAGAATTTATTATTTCATATTAATTACTAATTAATTAATTACATATGAATTACTAAATTAATTAATCTACTAAATTCTGACTTCTTAAAAGCTAAATCAATCATCTTTAATATCCTTTCTAATAACTGAGTAAGACACTATGGCTTTGTATAAATCTACCTACAACCAACCAACCAACCAACATTAGATAATTACGTATACATTCCTGGTAGAGAAACTAACACCATTCTCAGAGGTATCATCTCTCATATCAAACCATTAGCTTCTGGTCCAATGAATTTGCCTTAGAGATGATCATGTTTTGAATAATGAGATATGGAACCTGTACTATCTGAATATGCTGTATCTGTACACAGCAGAATTCCTGTGTAGTTTCTATGGCAAGCCATTTGCTGCCTACTTTGTCTTGGTCATTGTGAAGTATTGAACTGTTGAATGAATGTTTGTTTTCACAATGCTCTGGGCACCATCAATAGTAGTACATAGATATGTCCTAGCAAGTATAAGTTTTATCTTGTATTCTAAGATAAAACTTGTGTTTTTATCATAGTTTTAGGCAAGAAACCATGTTTTGACATTTTTCTCTGAAATTCCATTAATATACAGGTACACCTTGCTTCGTATCTATGAACATGTCACACATGGTTAGATTTGATCGTCTGCTCCAACATCTGTGCTTCCAAGGCGCACATATGAATATTATAGGTCACAGGAAGCATGCATATTCTGAATGATATCCATTTAGCCTGGAGTCATGTGTTCCAGAAGCCTCTGTAATATAGTCCTACCAAAATCACAAAAAAAAAAAATGCTGGCATTTCTTCTATTATTGACAGATTAGGAGACTAAAATTGATTCGATGCAAGATTATGATTTCAGATGTCCTTCTATTAGCCTGCACAAGATATATTGCCACTGCTCACAGCATCAGGGTTTAGTATTACTCTGAGCTGTATCCTTTAAACAACAAAGCTTAGGGTACAAAGGAGAATTAGACAAACTCCTTAGGTTCCACATCTATTCTGCCTATAATCTTTTTGGTTGCCTTATTACCTAAAGACATGAAACTACTTTAACGCTCTGCTTTGCAAACCAAAGTGAGATTAAGGAGTTAATTAACATTTTGCTACAGCTTTGACATTTTCAGGGAGACAATGGTGAAGGTAAAGATTTGTCTAAGAAATATTCATGCTGGTTTTATCACCTTTCTCTTGTTTAAAATATAAAACGAAAATCCTGGCTACTTCACTATAAGCTTTTTAAGGGAGCATTATTTCTGAAATAGAAAATTAAGGTAGAAAGCCATTAGTCATGTGATCAAACATAGGTAGAGTTTTGGGTTAATTTAAATATAAGAGTAAGCTACTAATAAGCTGGAGGCCACACCTCAAGATAATTCCTTCCAGTAGCTTCTTGACCACCATGGCTGCCATCTTATGCTTAGTTGGGAAAGTATCAGTCCATCAAGAAAGTGTATTTATAAAAACTAGTAAATACTTACAGCCATATAGGCCTGACTTTACCTCTGTGAAGATAATCTCCCAATTAGCACTGAGCTGAGTCCTCTCCCCAGGGACCAGTTCTCGTGACTACACTTTTTTCAATGATGAGATGACATGTGGGACATTGGCCTGCAGCTTTTGCTGTTTTAGCCTTAAGGTCATAAACCTTAAGATATGCTCTTCTCACAAGATCCTGTATTTTCCTTTCTCCTAGATAAATACTTTGATATATTTGTCAGCCCAGTTGAGTGGTCAAATCTGATAGGTCAAATTTATTTATCATGGTTCCTGATAAATCCTTCCTCCTTGTAAGCACTTGTGCATGAGTGGATTCTTTGGAGCTCTTTGTCAAGTAAGCTGGAAATTCTGGCAATATGGGTAAATTACCATATTTGGTGATGTGGTCAGCAGAATGGAGGCTGTCTGGAAGGCAGCTTCCTTTGTGGCCATGTCTACCTGGCTGTTTCCTCTTGAGATTGAATCCTCTCTTTCTAGTGCCCAGGACAGTGTATGACAACTGTCTCTTGGGGGCAGTCATACGACCTCTAAAAGGTCTAAAATCTCTAAATTGCTTACAATAGTCTTTTTTTTTTCTGCAGTCAACAATCCCCACTTCCTGCCACATGTATTGTGGCAAACTCATACCAGCTATTGGCATTGATATTAAGTCTTTTCCCCTTTCCCAACTGCATTACCTTTGTTAGGGCTATCAGCTTGGCCCTCTGAGATGATGTCCCAGGAGGTAGATCCTCTGTCCATATGATTGCTTCCTCAATTGTAACTGCTGTCCCTGTATACTGATACCATCTTTGATGAAGCTAATGCCAAATGCATAGCATGTTACCTGACAAAGGGACTTCCTTGAGGTCTGGTCTGATCTCTTGGAGATGATACAGGATGTCCAGGTAATCATGGAGCTAATTCAGGTCCAGGAGAAGGATGGCAGGGTTCAAAGGCATTGCTATGGGTGTATTGCATCCTGGGTGGGTTTAAGAGCAAAGCCAGATAATGAGTCAGCCGAGCATTAGTGAACCATCTATTAGAAGAATGTTTTTTAAAGACCCCCCTCAATAGCTTGGTCACTCAAGAGTTTGCCTCAAAGTTAGTTTGTCTGAGTCTTAAATTAGTAAAGCTTTTGTTGCAGTTATGCATAGGCAAGGAGGCCAACCACTGGATCCAGCATTTTGGACAAGTAGACTGCCAGCCTTTTTCATGGACCCAGGGTTTACAACGTTACTCCTTTGACCATTCCCTTCTTCTCATCTACGCACAGGTAGAAGGGTTTGCTGACATCTGATGTTGCCAGAGCTGGTGCATTCAATAGAGCCACCTTAATTTCACTGAAGGCCTTTTCCATCTGTGGCATCCAATAAATGAGAGTCTTCCCCCCTTCATGGCCTCATAGATAGGCTGAGATAATTCAGCAAATCCAGGTATCCAAAGCCTACATAATTCAGCAGATCCAAGGCATTCTCTCACTCTCAGTGATTTGTGGGTCTGGAGGTCCTCAGAATGGTCTCTTTCCTTGCTTTTAACAGCCTCCTTTGGTCCCACTTGTGTATGTACTCCACCTAAGTTACCTCAGTCTGGCAAAGTTGAGCCTTCTTTGCTGATACACGATACCCCAAGTTACCCAAAGTTCTATGCTGCTTTTTAGTGGCAGCTTTGCAGGCTTTCAAGGTATCAGCTGCTATCTGGAGGTCATCCACATCAGCAGGGATGTGTTCCAGGCTGACTGGCAAGGGACCAAAATACCCAGGTCTCTGAGCTGCTTAATATGGAGAGTTATTCCTTGCTTGGCCTCTCTGGGCATTGGGTATTGTTTAACATGGCATTGCCCCAGCTTTCAGCTATATTTGCCCATGCTTGAGAAAAGGAGTCAATTTTGGAGCAGGTCTCTATTTTCTCTTTGATTGGGGGAGGGGGCCTGTAAACAATTTGTCAAAATGGTTGCAGGCCCATATCTTAGTTAATAAGTTTCTTCTAAACAGAGGGTATAGGCACTTAGGGGTGACCATAAAAGAGGGGATTACTCAACCCTTTTCTATGTCCATTGATCTTTTAGTAGTCCATGAGTACCAATTCATTCCTGTAGCCCCTTGCTCCCAGGATTGTTTTGGTGATATTTTGCTTAGGGGTTGTTTTAAAATGGAGTGTTATGCTCCTGTATCCAACAGAAAATCTATGGGTTTCCTTTCCACCTTTAGGGTTACCCAAGGCTTAGGGAGTGGCCCCAAGTCCCATCCTCTTTAATCACTTATTTTTCCAGTTTTAGTACCTTCATTTTTGAGCCCTGTCATTCAGGGATTTTATTCTTCTAGTGATCTAACTTCCTATAATAGGTATATTGGTTTTTTTGAAGATGAGGCCTATTTTGCTGTCCCTGCTATAGGCCTTTCCCTTTACCTGGTGAGTCTCCAGAGGCCAATGCCTGTCTTCTAACCTCTGGGCTGCCTGACACAGCTAGAAGAACTTTGATGAGTCCCAGTATCTGTATGTTTAAAGCTTCCAGGAGCCCCTCAGTATGTCTACCTTCTGGGGTCTCCCTATTATTGAATACTTTTTCAGCAACTGCAGGGAGTTCAGCCAGCCTCTTACCTTTAAAATCTTGTAGTTTCTGCAACTTACAGTGGATATCTGGTACTGACTGGTTGACAAAAGCCAGGCTGACTGTAGAACAATTCTCTGGTGCATCCAGATCCAAGGGTATTAGATCTTATAAGTTTCTACTGATCTCTCTAGAAATGTTCCTGGTGTCTTCAGACCCCTGGCATACATGACTGGCTTTGGACAAATTTGTAGCACAGAGACCCCCATCAGAGTCTGATGGTAGACTTTCATCCTATCCCTACCTTTCTCCATGTTGATATCCCAATTTGGTCACATCACAAGAAACCCAGTGTCTATATGGTCTGCATTGGTGGCTACTCTTCCATCTGGACTTGCAACCAATTTCCAAGTCTCTGTTCTGATCCCCAGCCCCTTTCCTCAGTAGTGAGGAGGACCTGAAGAAGTCTGAAACAGTCATCCCATATGGTCTGGTGAGTGAAAAGGACAAACTCCAACAGGTCAACTAGCCTTATAGGCTTTTCAGAAAGTTTAGGATTTTGTAATTGCTACTTATAAAGGCTGCTAGTGGCAAAGGGCCAATGGACTAGCTACTGCCTGCCCTCAGCATCATGTTGGCTCACAGTGCCCAATGGAAAGGCAATGGAGTCAGCCCTGATTGGCAGCTCCTTTCTATGAGAAAGTGTACATATGTGGGGGGCTCCTCCACCTGTCTCCCTCTGCCCCCGAGGACCTGTTATCCCTGGGCACCTGGAAGTAAGGTGGTGGGATTGAAAAAAATTCCTTTTCTAAGACACCTGGAGAAGGAAAGAGGATACAGGGGTACAGTAGGCAGTGGTCTGTCCCCATCTCTCCTCTAAAATGTATGACCCCATTCCCAAAACAAACTTTTTACAGCAAATCATAAGCTTTTTTAATGAAAAAAATCAGAATTAAAATAACATAATCAAATCTCATACTTCATATGGCCTTCTACAATTTACTATATTCCTCAGGTTCCTACCTCTTCTCCTCTTGTTTATTCAGACATTCTTAATTCAGACAACCTGTTCTTTTAGTCTCCTGCATTTTTTTCAGACAACATAAAAACTTTTATCAAAATTTTTTCTTGTGGTTTCCTTTAGTAGTCCAGATATTGTATGCCTATAATACTTTAAACAAGGAGAGATACATACATATACCATAACAGAAATAACTCTAAAATAGCATTATCACATAGAAACCAGTACCAACATGAAACATCTGAGATTGGCAGTAGTTATTTTTCCTTACTCTAACCAATGATAATTTGTAACCAATTCCTCCAAATGATGACAAATATTTATAACCTACTGGATCTGAATGAACAAATATTCAAAAATGAAAGAAGTTACTCTCTTGTGAAAACAAAAGCATAATTTTTTTCAAGGCAGTGTCAGAACAGGAAAGGGTTAAGGGGAAGTAACAGAGAGAAATCACCTTGGTCCACAGTGAAGACTTTGGCTCAGGAAGAAAGGGAGGGGGGAGCACAGCAGCTATGTGCTAAGGCAGCTTACAGGCACAGAGCTGGCAGTAAGTGTCCTCCAAAAAAAAAAAAGGCATCTTTCCCAATCTGGCCACCACAATGATCAACTGCAGGTTCTCTGTCAGACACCCAAAGTCCTGCCATGTCCTTGTCAAGCTCGCGGCTGTCCCCTACAGACAATGGGTACCAAGTCAGCAGCTTGGGTGAGAGTCCTTGGAATGGTCCAAAATAAGACTCAGGGAAGGAAGTTGAGTTTGATTGACCCACTCCTACGAGAAGTAGCGAGGTGTCTTTACAAACAGACAGGAAGACACAAAAATAATACTGACAGAAATGTACAGGTACAGAGCATGATGAAGAATCCAGTAACCATCACGGGCTGATGGCATGTCTCCCTGAGGAGTTCCGCTTTGTAACAGGCTTGACCTGTGTTCCCAACTTAACCAAAAGGGACTCTCTGTCCCAGTTCGACCGATAGGACCCGTTGTCCCTCCCAAGTGAGTCTGGGACATCTTCTAGCCCATGTGACAGAGGTACCTCTAGCAGGCTTACCAGGAAAACCTCAACCTCCAGATTCAGTTAGCTTGAGTCTCCAAGAAGAGGAAATAAAAACAGACCACAGAACAAAGAACAGAATAGAACAAGACAAAGAATATTGACAGAGGCTATTCTTTTGTTTTCAGCCTCTTAGACCCAAAATGATCATTCAGAAATGTGTTGTAATTGCAGCACTGTTGGTCAATAGTTTAAGTGTATTTCTGGCTAACTCTTATATGTTAAACTAACCCATCTCCATTAATCTGTGTATCACCA
>NC_022013.1:52070916-52139092 GCF_000317375.1 Microtus ochrogaster
TCTGTTAAGCCATTGTCTGAAAGCAGCCTCTTTATTAACCAATGACAATAAAACATATTCAGAGTATACATCACCTCCCACATCAAAAGAGCACCCACTTTACTTACTGACTGGCCGGGTTATCTGGAGTGGGGGGCTTCCTGGGCAATGCACAAACTGTCAGGGTCTGCTAGAAGCTCCCACCCACCCACCCCCAAAAGACCAACAGCCACATAGGCAATAATAAGAGTACTTTATTAATTCCAACATTAGGATGGCACTTGGAAACCCCCAAAGAAGGTTACAAGCTCCTTTTAAGCAGAGATGGGGCATGAAGGGATTAATCTGGGTCTGATTTGGTGGAAGAAAGATTAGTATGAGGGCTGCTTGTTGTAAGGTCCTAGTGGTTAGGGAACTTACAGCATCAGGGTAGGGAAATTTATCTTTAGTTTTCAGGAGATTGGGGGGTCTGCTCAGGCAGCAAAGGACTTTGGGGTTCTGCTGAGCCAACAGAAGTGGCAGTGGGGATGCCTCCTAAATTAGCAAAAGGCTGTGTTTTTTCTGAGGACTGTATGCTTAGCTCTGGCCCATTTTACCATTTTAGTAAACCAAAACTAAGACTGAGATTTCTGTCGGGCTACTAGGAGAGCCTGGTTCTCACATATTAGTTTCTTTTGTCTTTTTTTTTTTCATTTCTTTCTTCTGTTTTGGCAATAACACTTGTAGGTCACAACCTTCTTCTGAAAGAAGTCAACACAGTATCTCAAGCAGAGGTCATAATGGAACACTGTTCCAGCCTCACTTTCTGACTTGGTCTCTGCTGGCTTTCTTATACTTACCTACTCATCTAGGGATGGTCCTGCTGACTATGGGCTGGGAAACTTTAATCATCAATCAAGACAGTCTCATACAGATGTGTTTCAGGCCAATATAATCTAGGCGATTCTAGAGTTGAAGTTTCCACATTCACATGTGGCTCTAGGTTGTAGCACATCAACAATAAACAAAAAGCTAGCCAGGACACTGAGATCCCTAGAAAAGTAGCTGTTCTTGGGTCACCAACAGCAACCATCTTGTGTCTGTCTCTCTTATGGTAAGTGTGCAGACAAGACCTAAAGGTAATTTTCTTGTTTTTATGAAGATATCAAACTCAGTATCAATTAATTTAAAGGCATCATCTCCAAATACAGTCACACTTGAGGTTAACACTGTCATGCACAAACTTGAGGAGGTACAAATTAAGCAGTAAAATTTGTCCAAAAGTGAAATCTTATTATCCAATTTTGGTAGCTAAAGAAAAATAAAATGCAGAGAAAAACCAGTGAGTGATATTTCAAATCAATCATTTCTAGGTAAGCCTGAATGAGACCTTAAACCAGGCCCAATATCTGAAAAACTCATGAGCAAATAAAATCTAAATGTATATGACTATTGTGAGAGATAGTAACCAGGGACCTGTTAACAGCCACAGAAACCAGAAATCAGAAAACCACAGTACTCCACAACAAAGGTAGTAATTTTAGTTAAAGAAAATCTTCAAATATTCTTTTTAGTGATTTGAGGCTTTTAGAAAGGCAAAGATTTCAGAAGACTCTAAGATTATAGATTCTATGTAATCCCAGCACTCAATAGACAAAACCATGTGAATCTCTGTGGATTTGAGGCAAGCCTGGTTTATAGAGTGAGTTCCAAGACAGCTAAACAGAGAAACCCTGTCTCAAACAAACAAACAAACAAACAAACAAAAAACAAGAAAGAAAGAAAGAAAGAGAGAGAGAGAGAGAGAGAGAGAGAGAGAGAAAGAGAGAAAGAGAGAACGAAAGAAAAAAGAAGGAAGGAAAGAAAAGATTATAGATTCTAAAATCAAATATATATATAACCTCTAATCTCTACAGCACCTGGGAACCACACATCATCCTTAGACAAATTACATCTTCTACCGTTTTAATCATGCATCATCTTCCAGAATTTTGACTGGCGACAGTTACTCTAAGTTTTGCAACAAGAATCACAAAGATTAAAAGTATCTCAGCTAGAGTAATACAGATTCCATAAAGTTTTGGTGAGAACTTTCATTATACTGTGTCTCAAAATGATGCTGAAACCCTGACAAACATCTGTAGAGATTTCCATGGTAGAAATCTACAGTTGAGGGCCAGCTGCTTGAAGGAACAAGATAACTGGATGTTTTCAGTCATGGCTGAATCACTCTCCAATCATTTCTGTTAGCCTCATGGATAGAGCAGAAAGATTATCAGTGGCTAATTCAAGGTGAATGCATTCAATTTACTCTTTTTTCCTCACAAAAGAGAGAAGTCAGTTTGTGTTTCCCGTTGCTTATGAAAAGCATTGGCTCAGCAATTATGCTAGACCTTGATTGTGTTTACCCCTTTCTCTCTCACATGGTATTAGTTGTAGTTGGGCTATTGTGGCTTCTGGAACTAATGAGGGTTCCCCTAGGAAAAATGGAGTTTGAGGAAGCAGTCAAGCCCATTCCTTTCAAAATAGTAATACAGATGTAGCTATTTAGATTGACATTTTAGACTTCCGTTTCCTTTCCTCTTGTGCAATCAGTCACAGGCAATTACCATCTTTTTCTTCTGGCTTTGCTCTCTCCTCTCAATGCTATGCCAGGACACAACAGTCAGGTTGCATAATTGTATCAGTGAACTGGCATAAAGAATGACAGGAAGGCAAGAAAATGAGACTAGCCAGAAAACATCTAGATAAAAAATGTCAGAGTCAAATGCATTGAACATAAAGGAGTAGAGAGCCAATAAGATGATAAACTATGCTTGCAAATACACTTTCGGTTGTCATGTTTCCATTAAATGCAGGAAATTGCCTGCTAAAGTGGCTATCAAAAAAGTGGGTGAAGGAAAGCATGGTGGGGTGTGCTTCACTTCACTTCTCCTACTAACAAGTTACGTACTCACAAATCTGGCAACTCTGGGGACATATTGACCACGAATTTAATGTTATATTCTCAGGGAAGAAAAAGATATTTGACATAGAAGAAAATCAATTATGTTGAATACAAAGCAGAGTACCTAAGCAACTCTCCAATCTTTTCACTGCCTTCAATTCTCACAGGCTTCTGAACTCTTGTGATTATGCTATTTTTCCACTCTGAATATCTTCTCTTTTCTAATTCTTTATTGAGTTTAATTACAGTTATTGTTCATGGACTATTGAGCTTAAAAATCATGTGTTGTCTTGTATATTTACCCTGCTCTTGGTACCTTCACAGCTGCTCATCAGTGCTGTGTTGTTCTTCAGACAGAGGTGCAGAGCTGATTATCTATGGAGCAAGGGAGCACTTACATTTACTCAAAATCTCTAAAGGAAGAATAATAAAGTGATAAAAATGCCAATGCTCTAGTTCAATTTATTTTACTTCCTTTTATGTACCAATACTGTGAGTTATTTTTGACAGTCTTGGTAATTATGGTTACTAAATCCTGACATAAATGAAAGAATGATGTTCCCTACACTCTTTTTGGAAAATTTAAAATTACTGGTCATAGGTACAGATGTTGGTGTTTCTGAGTAAGTACTGATAATCTAGGACTGATTTTTCTTTGGAGACAGACTTTGAATAATACACAGTAGATACTCACAAAAGCTTTGCTGAAGAACTTGGCTTGCTACATTAAGTGTTTTCTATGTAGGTACTGACTTGAAATCATTTCTGTTAACGTTCACCAGCAGAAGTAGTGCTGTAGCATTCATCAGCATACTAGTTCGTCTGTGAGGCTTATGGGCTTATAAGCAAGTCATAGAGTAGATTTCATTCCACAAACAAACAGCTGAGAACAGCCAGGCTTCAATGACTATAATTATTTTCATCTTAACTGTCCCCAAGGAAGTGTTTTGAAGACAGTTCTCTGTTTAGGTAGTTAGGAGAGATGATGGAACTTTCAGGCATTAAAACATAGTTTATGAAGGCTATGTCATTGGGAATATACCATCAAAGGAGATCTGGGTAACTTGCCTCTTCTTTCCCATCTATCTATCTATTTATCTATCTAGCTATCTAGCTATCATCTATCTATCTATCTATCTATCTATCTATCTATCTATCATCTATCTATCTATCTATATTGCTTCCCAATTACTCTATAGTAAACAGTTGTCACTACTATATGGCTTCTTCCCTTAAAAGGATGGGAACAACTGACTCTTGGTGGAAATGTCTAATAACATGAACCTAAATAAATCTTTCCACCTTGTGACTTGATTACACTAAGCATTTTGACATAGTAATGGAAAGCTCTCAAACAAAACACTAAGAACTAGCTGGTGACTGCAGACAGGGTTCAGTATGCCAGCTTCCCCTGTTTATCATTAAAGTCATCCCACAACCTTATATGGAAACTATTTAACATTTTGAAAACTTCACCTTTAAAGTTTACAGCAAATATCTGAAAGTGTTATAATATAGGAGATCACTATCTTGTTCTTATTTATAAGCAAAAATTTACCACACTGAGAGATTATTAGTCAATTAATGATATAGCCAAAGTTTTATTGTCTTTTTAAAAATTCTGGAAAAATAAGATTTTAGAAACAATCACCTTCTATACCAAGCCAACACATGAGTATTTATAGAGATTTTTCAGTTAGAAATTAGAATTTGGGAACCTAAAGAATGTCAGAATTTAAATCAAACTAAAAGATACCAAATATCAACTAAAAAAAGTGATACTTTCTGCTCCTTGGAAATAAAGTAGACTATCTTAAAAAGGAATATTATATCCAGAAAAATTGCTTTGAAAATTTGTCATGATATGCCTATCAGATACCATTTGACAAGAAGCTAGTATTCTCAATACTCAGGATTGTTAAAGAAAGAAACACACAGATTGAAGGCATCCTTAGTAGAGCTTTCTAGCCTTGTGGAGAAGTCAAGGAAAATAGGAGCAAGCTCATTAAAAGAATGCTTCATGCAGCCCAGGGATGGAGAATAGAAAAGTTGCTTGACAAGAAGATTGTTGAATACCTGCTTAAATAAGGGAGGAAGAAGTAAGTAAAGATATGAATACAGAGTATATCACAAAAATAATAAACATCATGTGGACTCAGAGTATGGAAGTTCAGTGTTAAATAATATAAATGAAGTGTTAAATAGTAAAAATGCAAACCAAAAGCATGAATATTACCTAGGTGTAATGGTGCCTAGTAGGGGCAGTAGATGGGAGGTTGAGACAAGAGGATTCTTTATTTATTTATTTGTTTATTATGTATACAATATTCTGTCTGTATGCCTGAGGGCCAGAAGAGGTCGCCAGACCTCTTTTACAGATGGTTGTGAGCCACCATGTGGTTGCTGGGAATTGAACTCAAGACCTTTGGAAGAGCAGGCAATGCTCTTAACCACTGAGCCATCTCTCCAGCCCAACAAGAGGATTCTTAAACCAAGGCCACCTTGGGCAACATAATGAAATTCTCTGAAACAAACAAAAGACAAGTACAAATGTACGCACTTACAATGTAATCAAATTATAGCATGTCAAAGAAAAAGAAGAGAACAAAGCATCCAACTGGAAACGTTAAATGTCACACTTCCTGGTGACCTTTAACTGCATCCACAACAGCAACAAAAACAAAATAAACAAAAGGTGGAATACTATCCTCAGAATGATATCCAGAACCATTTGCCTTCCTCTCCCTCTCCATTTTCCTCCTCTCTTCCCTCCCCTTCCTCCTCTGTCTTCTCCCCCCCTTCTTGACCCCCTCTTTCTTTCTCTCTTTCTTCTCCATATGCATGTGTGCTTACTGAGGATAAGATACATATGTTTATATAAATGTTCTATTACTGAGATATAGCTCTGGTAGAAAATTTTTGTAAAACACACACACACACACACACACACACACACACACACACACACACACACACCAAAGTCTGTTGTAGCTTAAACGCTCATTTTTACTGTCACCACTTAGGGGCAGTATAAAGGGGGTCCAGAAGTCAGCACAGAATGTATCCAGACACCAAATTCTCATAACAAGGGAAATTGATTACCCTGAAGGAGCAAGTACATAGGGGTGGGGGTTTGGGTAGGGATGGGGGTGGGAGTGCAGCCACTGGGTCAAACAAAGACAGATGTTTCTGCAAGACCGGTTTATAAGAAGAAAAGGAAATGTCTGTGATAGGGTGAATTGGTTAGTCCTTATTGGAAAGGCTAGCTAATGTAGCCAAATAATACATTTGATTGCTGGACCTTGGTGTTTTGGTAGATTTATCAAAAAGTATTTCTCAAGCGTAAGGAGGTGGCCAAAGAATGGAATAGACCTTGTGGTTAGCATTAGGAATGTAATCTAAAGGTTTTGTAAAGGAGAGGAAGGAGGGTGGGTAAGGTCTACTGGCACCATGTTTGCAGTCCTTGGGTCTGTTAGAGAGTCCTTTGTTCTCATCATTTTGTTTTATTGGGTCATTGGGTGCTGGATAAGTGGGTATCATTCAGTTTGGTTGTTTCTGGGATGTCATTGTTAGGGACCCAGGGTAACTAAAATACTGGCCAAGTCCAGTATCAAATGGCTGTATCATTTGATGTCCAGGCTTTGTGGGCCTATCTGGGGCTAGGAAAGTATAGGCAGCATTTGGATCAGTTGTGAAGCTGGACCATATCAGGTAGTTATTTTGGAACTGTCTAGTATGTAGATAATGAGAGAAAACCTGGGGCTGACCAGTTGCTGGAGAACTTTGTAGTTCACTTGAAATCTATTGGGATAGATAGACTAGGAACAGAAAGTAAAATAAAGGAATTTAAGAGAAAATTATTTTATCTGTGGTGTACATTTGAAACCATTAAGCCCATGATCCATGGGGGAGGGGTGTTCAAAGACCAGACAGAGAAGGAAGGAAAGATCCCACCCTCGAGAATAGGCAAGTGAAGAAATTTAGGCTATTAGTTGATAGGAGTACTTATCTGGATTCATTTTTGCCTGTAAGAGATGGATTTAAGTTGATTTTCTGAAGCTTATAAAAATCTTTTTTTCCTTTTTTATTACTTAAAATAATGCCAATCCAAATGTCCACTCCCTTCCCTCCTCCCAGTCCCCTCCCTCTCCCTCCACAGATCCTCTCCTACCCCTCCAACCTTAAAGGAGTACAAAAAAGATAAAAGTTTTAGATACTTTTGTAATATGTATAAAAATTTGCATTGTGGAAAGCAAAGTAGATTCATGTATTTGAGTCATAGCAAAAGTTTGAGAACCCAAACAATAGACTACAGAGAGATAAAGCAATGTGAAACTTTTTGTATACTTTAAATCACTTTCTCAAACCCCCACAACTTACTTAAGTTCTTATACACTCAGAACTTAAAATATTTTCCTAGACCTTTCTAACTTGTATTTACAGACCCTCACAACTAAGTTTTCTTTTTATATCCTTTGACTTGTATATTTTGCATTTATACATTGTAAAACAATGTTTTAGATGTTTATAACTTTCAAACTTTATGACAGTGTCTAAAGGAACATTGGCAGAAGCCTTAATTCTCAAAGGTCTTTGACTAAGAGGAAGGTTAGTTTTTTGTTATTGTTGTTGTTTTTTTGTCAGTATGGGAGCATTGTAGGGTGAAAAGATGAGACACAGAAACTGCTTGGATCAGTAGATTGTATGATAAGTTTGAGTTCCCTGAGGTTGGTTATGGATAGAAGGTATTGAGGTTTGGAGATGTAGACATAATGGAGAGAGATTTATTATAAGCAGCAAGGGAAGGAGAGGTTATATCCCATACAGTGGGACTGACAAAGAAGGGAGCAGAGAATTAGAGGGATTTTGGAAAGTGGTGGAGTGTGTAAATGAATGCTGAGGAAAGGAAGAGGAGGAATGTAGGGGTGTCCTGGGAGCTGTTCTTGGGGAATTAGTAAAAATTTATGTCAATTCTGGAAAAATTATTTTTAGTAAGGGAATAGGGTATGAGGATATGAAGAAAAAAAGGAGTAAGAAAAGGGAAAGCCTTTGAAGGAGCAAGTTAGGGGAAGGATCTGGAAGACTGGCTATGTGCTTTCAGTATGGTTGAGAGAAAGTGGTGAAAGTGTTCCCAGAATTCTCTTGGGACTGAAATATTTGCCTAGCATAATCAACAGACATTTCTGTGAAGCAGGATATTTTGTGTCCTGCTTGTTCAATTAGGACAGCATACTGTCAGCAGTCATGACAGCGACATTTTCTTGCCTAGTGGCTTATTTTTGGCACAAAAAAGTAAACTCTATTTCGAATTTCTTCAATGCCCATCATCTTCTCTGAAGTAGATTGGCGCTGCCAGGAGCAGACATGTCTCATTGTCATAAAAAAGAGAAACCTGGTTCATTAAAACATCTTAAATGTCATATTCTGAAGATCTCTGAAGTGTTTGAAGATGACCTATCCATATAAATTATATCTTTGTTTGACTTTGAAAACATAACTAATGTGACCACAAGGTTGATTATACTAGGTGATTAACTACTAACCCATATTTCTTTATTATCCTAAAAAGTTAATAATAATAAATTTCAAGGACTAGAAATTTGCATTATATTGTTAAATGAATTGTATAGGTACAATACCTTGAACAAGATTAGAAATGTATAGATAATATATTGTAACAAAATTAATCTAAAATTTATATCAATACACAAAATTTGAATATAATATATAAAAGTAAAGTTAATGTAAAACATTTAAAACTAATAGTTGCTTTTTAAAATAAATTCAATAATCTACCTTTTATCTTATTATATCTATATCCTCCCTTTTCTTTTCAGAGTAGATTCAATAATCTATCTTTCTATCTTATCATATTTATATTCCCTTTAATTTTTTCCTTTCCTTTTTCTCTTTTATTTATCTTTCTTTCTCTCTTTCTTTATTTAATTTTTTTGAGACAGGTTTTCTCAGTAGCTATGGAGCTTATCCTGGAACTTGCTTTGTAGACCAAGCTGACCTTGAAATCACTTAGCTCCATCTGCTTCTGCCTCCTGAGGACTAGCTAGGATTAAAGACATACACCATCACTGCCTGATTTTTTTTCCAAAACAAGAACCTTGAGTCGTATTCCTTTGTTTAGTTTTTTTCTTGAACATTATCCATAACAACTTGTAACCAGCATATTAAGCAAATCCAATCCATTGTGGGGGGGGGGGAATGTGGGCATAGTTTTCTAGGCTACTTCCCACTGATTGGGGGTGCTGATAATCATATGGGGACCAAAGAAAATTTAGGATCATGCTTAAGTCATTTATTCTGTGAGGCTATATAATTTTAGTCAGCAATCTTGAAGCTGTTCTGGATGTAGAACTTAGAGAAAACTGCAAAAAACATACTCTGAAATGTTGGATCATCTGCATCATCTGTTCCTATTAGAGATTTTTCAGGGGGCCTTCCTTGATCAAACCTTAGTTTTCTTAATCAAGAATGAATCCACAGCTGATCAAACCTTATTTTTCTTAACCAAGAATAAATTTACAGACTCTCATTTTCTGCGGAAACAAAAGCAAAATTTCTTTTCCAAAGTAACATAACCTTTGACTTAAATTTTGAAGTTTCCAAAATTTATACGGTGGATTAATGCAGCAGCATTGATAATCAAATGTCTTTTAGCAGCTATTGCTCCTTCAGCAGACAAACAATTCAATGACAACACAATAAGATATAGTATCCAGATTCTCCGTGTATTTTCCATCTTTACATGGAAGCTAAGCTCAGGCAGATGGGAGCTGGGAGTGTTACATCCTGAACCCAGGTAGCTGGGTTTGGGTATCGATTCCTAGACCTGGAATTCCAATCCAAGTTTTGATTTGGGATAGTGGATAAACAGCCTCAGGCAAAATCCCAGTACTTGGGAGGCAGAGGCAGTTGGATCTTTGTGAGTTTTAGGTCAGCCTGGTCTACAAGAGCAGGACAGGCTCCAAAGTTACAGACAAACCATGTCTTGAAAAACAAAAGCAAAACCAAAAAGCCTCAGGCAAATGAATTCATAACCCCCAAAAATGGGCACCAAAATGAAGCACAATTAATAACTAAGTGTCAGAAATTGGAGTTCAACATAAATATCCAGAAAGCAAAGCAGCCAGCCACTGGCACTTACCTTGACCTCAGTCAATCCTGCCTCCAGGAACCCATTTTATATTCCCTACTAGGGCTAGGATTAAAGGTTTGCACTACTGGAATTAAAGGTGCATGTCATTGTGGCTACTGAGATTAAAGGTGGGACTGATTTACTCTCAGATCTAAAGGCAGTCTTTATTTATTAAAATACAATTGAAATGCCACCACATTTGATGGCTTGTTGGAAACTACTAGTCTAAGGGTAATAACAAAGGAATAACCAGAGAATTTACCAACAACCAGTGTGGGAACTATGGATGGGTAGTAAAATAGAACACTTCTCTGAGTAATATGAAACAAGGAAAAACAAAAATTAGCATTCCTGCCAGCTTTCAAACACGGACTCTGAGACAAGAAGACAATCAGAAGCATCTGCCTTTCATTTTCTGTTAAACATAATCTAGAATGGGAAATAAAAAAAATACAATCATTAAAACGAATTCGTGATTTGCTTTCATACACAGTAAAGCCTCAACTTTTAGCCATAGTCTGGGAACTGCATGCCATTGCCTCATTATAGTTTTGTCTTGCTCAAAACTTTTTCATGATATTTTCATTCTTTGCTGCATAAGTCATTCTTATTCTCACCAAGTTACTGAGGAAACCTGGTGAAAACTGAAGATAAGATTTAAAGTCAGTTTTTGTTTAGGAACTAATTGATGCCTTTTCTCTTAGCTTCCAAATATTATACCCGTGAGCCAGCATACTTTAAGTCCCATTTTAATGACATGTAAAAAAAAATGGACCACTGTCAAAGATGACACCTCAGAGAACAGTCATCTCTTCAATTGTTATCATTGTTAGACAGATGTCATTGAAACAATTTAATTAGTACATTGATCTTTAGTTCTTGTGTTATTTTTAAATAACTCACAGGCCACATTTGTTACCTAGTAAAAATACACACATGGATTCTCTATCATCTTTTTAGCTTATAAAAGTTATTTTTCCTCATTTTAAGTCCTATCTACGAGCGTTTATACATAATGTAAAAAAATTCTTTGCAATGATCCATTTGCCAATAGCAATATCTTTTATTTCACATTAGAATAGGCAATGTCTCCCTGGTGGTATGTTTCAGCATGTCCTATTAATTTATTGGTAGGTAATATTCTCATTTTAGACCTTCCTGTGATAACATTAATTAGAATCCAAGAAGAGATCCTTATAATCTATACAGTTTGGCTCTGGTTTTGCTGTATTATTAGCATTCTTGACCTTGCCTTTACAATAGGCCTGTTCAGTGAAAGGAATACAGCCTTATCACCCCAGGCCCACTACTTTCATGTTATCTTTTCTCAGACAACTATGTGTGCCAAGAAGATCAGCAGTTTTCTCATTTTACCTGCTCTGTTAGTCTTTGGGGAATTCTGAAAAAAAAAATTGTCCTTTATTCCCATCAGGATGAGTTGTGTTTTTTAAAAAATATCTTTGAATTTAGTTTGCGCCAGAAAGCATGTGCATGCCAAGTAGTATAGGTCATTTTGAAATTTTGTAAGAAACAATATAGCCCATTCCTCTATTGTTCTGTGCTTAGGGAATGCTTTTCTCAGATGATTGGCTAAATCCCTGTGATAGACAGAAAACTAAAAAAGTAAACAAATAGGTCTAACTAACTTGGAAGTACCTTATGAAGTTATGGAATAGGTGGAACAAAATGTAAGTACATATGAAAAGCTCTTTTTCTCATTTCCTATTGAGGTAGAGTTACTGAGGCCCCTCACACAATCTAGTGGCCTGTCCTCTACATCACTTTCCCAAGAGTCAGCATCTTTTGAGGTGGTCTATTTCCATTACCAAGACGAGGTGTAGCTACAGTTCTGACCACTGTAGTGAGCTGGACAGGATCGCCATTAAAAGATGGCGCCAACATCCTGTCTTATTGGAAATAAACAACCCCATATTTGGCTAAGCCTTTGAGAGCTGTGTGTCCCCCTCTTCCCGCGCGGTGGATAAGTCCTTGGGCCTATCACTATGCAGTCTGGTGTCAGCTGATGGTGGCAGCCAATCACAGGGCGACCCGTGTGCCAATTCCCGATATAAGCAGCTGCCTTAGTGCTCTTGGGGCCTCTCTCTCTCTTGCTTTCTGCCCCTGGCTTCCTGCCCCTCTCGTTTCCTGCCCCCCTTTGCTTCATATGCTCCTTCAACCAAGTGCACTCCAGTAAAGCGTGATCTGAGAAGAATCCTTGTGTGGTGGTGTTTCTTCCTCGCTGGTCAAGAAGCCCGCCGCAGACCACCAACTGATAACGTTTATCTTTGAGTAACAATGTTAGTAAAATCTGTTTGTTTTTTAACTAACACCATGTCTTTCAGTTTTGTCTATTCTATCATGGAAGCAAAAATCAAGAAAAGTACACATAGTTAGAGGAAAAAAATGGATTTTTCCAAGTGAATAGAATTCAGTTTTCTTTGAAGCACACAAAATAAAATGATAACTTTATTTCAAATAATCCACATTGGAGCACAGGACTGAAATCTCAAGGTCCAAATCAGGAGCAAAAGGAGAGAGAGCACGAGCAAGGAACTCGGGACCGCGAGGGGTGCACCCACACACTGAGACAATGGGATGTTCTACTGGGAACTCACCAAGCTGGCCTGGGTCTGGAAAAGCCTGGGATAAAACCGGACTCTCTGAACATAGCGGACAATGAGGACTACTGAGAACTCAAGAACAATGGCAATGGGTTTTGATCCTACTGCACGCACTGGCTTTGTGGGAGCCTAGGCAGTTTGGATACTCAACTTACTAGACCTGGATGGAGGTGGGGGTTCCTTGGACTTCCCACAGGACAGGGAACCCTGATTGCTTTTCGGGCTGGGGGGGGGGGACTTAATTGGGGGAGAGGGAGGGAAATGGGAGGTGGTGGCGGGGAAGAGACAGAAATCTTTAATAAATAAATTAAAAAAATATGTTATATAAAATTCTCAACTAATTAATAAAACTATTATTTAAAAAAATTCACAAAGCATAAAATAATAACATGTTCACTGAATTCTTTGCATCATGTGTTAACTTATTAATATAAGAAATTTAGTTCTATAAGTAGTAAGTGTTCTGTTTATTTGTATATATTCTGATACACATTACCTTGGGGGTTCAGTGGGCATTGTTATCTACATTTTTCTACATAAAAACTGTCAAACTATTTTCCTTGCATTAACCTGCTGCCCTCCTCATTTCCCTCTCTGTCTCTTGCTTGTTCTTTCTCCTTGCACATTCCACCCTTCCTCTTTTATAACACATGCTACATTACTCTGTATTTCTTCCTACCCTCTTTCTTTAGAACTATCCTTCCGCCTTCAGGGTCACTCTTTTCCTTTTCAAATTTATATGTACACATGTGCACATCCACACACATTTGAGGAGGGAGGCAGAGGTAGGAAGAAGTGGAACTATCATCTCTTGTTTTTGAGTTTGGCTTAGCACATTTAGCACTGTGTTCTTCACTTAAATCCATTTGCCTGGATATACCAAAGGTTCATTCTTTTTGAAAACTGATTAAAATTCCATTGTGTATGCAGACTTCATTACTCTTTACTCATTCCTCTGTTGATGGGCATCTAGGAAGTTTCCATATCTTTTGAATACTAAAGGAATAAGCAGAAATGAAAAAGTATCTCTGATGTGTGGAGTTAGAGACTTTTAAGCATATCCCAGAAGTAGTATAGCGAGATAATGTGATAGTTCTCTTTTAGTTTTCTGCAGTAACTCCACACTGCAACTTCTCTAGTGGCTAAATAGGCTTCCAGGTCCACCAGCAGTGTTTAAGTGTTCCTCTTTCCCCACATCTTTGACAAAATTTGTGGAGGCCTATTTTCTAGTTTAATAATTATTGCTAGAGGCAAATGGTATCATAATATGATTTTAATTTTCATTTTCTTGATAGTTAATAATTTTGAGTACTTTTCCATATTTATGTTGGTTATTTATATTTATTCTTTTGAGAATTGTCAGTTGAATTCATTAGAGGATTCATTGATTAGGTTATTTGGGCATTTTGTTATCTAATTTTTGGAGCTTTTATAGTTATTAAAATTACAATGTCACAAAATTTTTCTACTCTATACAATTGTCACTTTTGTCACTTGTTCCCTTCACTGAGTATAAGCTCTTTACTCTCACACAACAACATTTATTAATGATTTGGCTTATTTACTGTACCACTGAACTCATTTTTAATAATTCTTAACCTATATCCATATTTGAGAATTTTATCTATGTTTTCGTTTATTGGTTTCAGAGATTTAGGTCATACCTTATAGTTTCATTTTTTCACATTTTGAAATTTAGTTTTCACATTAACACTTGTGAAGAGGCTGAGTAGTAATCTTCTTCTTCTTCTTCTTCTTCTTCTTCTTCTTCTTCTTCTTCTTCTTCTTCTTCTTCTTCCTTTTCTTCCTTCTCCTCCTTCTTCTTCTTTGATACCTTTCAATTTAAGTGGCTACAGTGTGTGGATATATTTCTGTGTCCTCAATGCAACCACACATGATTATGTTCAGTTTTAATGTAACAATAACAAAAGTTGTGGTTCTCATAGAACTTGAGAAAATGTATTGTAATGCAATCTCTTCCTGCAAAGCATCTGTGTTTCCACATGAAACTTAGGATTTTTAGTTCTGTGAAATCTATAGTTAGAATTTGGTTGGGGATTTTCACTGAGACTGTGCATAACTTTGAACAATATCATCATTTTATAATATTAATTCTGAATATCAATGAGTATTCAATTGCTTATACATCTTGTCTTCCTTAGTTTGCTTTTTTATTGTTTTATTTTGTCCTGAGAAATTTACCTAGACAGGAAGAAGAAACTACAAGTCTATATGACACTATTGGGGATCATTATGGTGATAAAATATGTGGTTGGGTATTGGGGAGAGAGAATTCAGGGGAATAGGCAGAATGGTTCATGTCCTATAGAGAGTGGCAGATCTGAAGAGGTGAAGGCAGTGACGAATGGTCCAATATGGGAGGTCAGCTTGCCTCCCAGGGTCATTGTTATATCTTTTCTTGGTGGTTATCAAGGGCTATGTCTGGGCACATGCCCCTGTTAGACCCCTGGTCTATGTCGATGCCCATGATTCCTGTTACCACTAAAGACCATGATGATGCCCTGGGTCTGGACTACCTTATGTAGCTACATTGGTGCTGAAAGACTATGCCACTGCAGAGTCCATCCTGATTTGAATAGCCTGAGGTTCCACATGGGGCCATGATGACATCTGGACCCAAGCTGCACCAAAGGCCCATATCTAGATCTGTGGTCTTTCAGGAGTCTCTGTTGATAGCCATGGCCTATGTTGCCACTTAAGGCCACATAAGTACCCAGGATATGGTCTACTACCTAGAGCAACGTTGGAGACCAGAGACCATGCTTCTGTTGGACCCATGCCCAACTGAAAGGGCATGTGCTGCTTCCTAGGGTCAAGGTGACATCCGGACCTAGCTTTTTCTGATGGCCATGTCTAAGTCCATTGTCTTGATACAGCTTGGTTCTGTGTTTACATTCATTGCCCATGTTCCTATAGGAGTTCATGCAAACCATGTATTGAACCATGTGTTGATGTATAATAGCTATGCTGAGCTTATCCTGAAACTTACTGGACCAGGGAGAGAAGTATCCCCTCACTGGAGAGCAGACCACACTGCCCCTATCTAGTCCTGGGATAAAGAACCACAATAACCCTGGAACAGAAGAACTGGCCCCTCTCCTAATAGTAGAGCTATGTCCACCACTCTCCCATACACTTGAGAAATCTGGCCCTACCCTTCACCAAGAGTTTGGGAGAGCTGTTTTTTCCCCTCACATGATATACATTGTACCAGCAACCCAATCATATCAACCCAGCTACTACTCAGGCAGTATTCCAGGGTGTTGAGTTGTTACTCCCTAACATCTACTACATCTATGACTTCCTGGAACACTTGAAGGGAATGGTCCTAAGGAAACATAGCTGCAGGATCTCCATGACTCTGAACAATATCCGACAGGAGTTTCAGTGAGGGTCCAGTATTGATGGTGTACCAGAAGCTAACGTCCTTGAATCTGAGCAAGAATTACATAATGAACACTTGCAAATAAAACTGGACAAAAGAGTTTACTGAATGATATACAGCAGCTCCTATTGCCAAAAAAACAAATGAAGAAGTGATGGAGAGTTGGGAAAAACAAGTCAAATGGGTTTATATTTGGTTTGTTTTAGTTTTGTGTGTTTTGTTTTTAAATTAAGATTCTTATTTATATTTAAAATTTTAAATTTTTATCTCATTTCAATAATATTTTTAGTTTTCCTTTAGGGGGAGCTACAGGGTGAAGGGCATATATGGAGAAACTGGGAAATGAGTGGGATTGGGTTGCATAATGTGAAATTCCCAAAGATTTATTTTAAAAGTAATGTTAAAAATAAACTAGGTATTTTATGTTTGTAAATATATTATGAATATTTCCTCACAGTTTCTTTCTTGGTCAGTTCATTACCTTCATATAGAAATGTTACTATTATGAGTGTTGATTTTGTAAACCAATTCTTTGCTGAACGTGTTTCTCAGATTCCAATTTTTCTGGTAGAGTTGATAGTGTCTTTAATTATAGGGTCATCTCATCTGCAAGTAGAGATAATTTTTCATTTTCCCTATTCATGCCCTCTTACTTATCTCCCCTTCCTTCTTATTTTACTCTACCTGAGACATTGGCTACATTGAGTAGAAACAACCGAGTGCATGCATGATTTCAGAGAAAATGCTGTTTTGGCCCTACTTAGCATTGTTGACTTAAGTTTGTCAAAGTCTTGCTATGTTAGGATTAGTTTGTTCTTATACTCATTTTGTTTAGGACTCTTATAATGAAGGAAAGATGGTGAACTTTGCTACACTCCTCTCCTGAATCAAGTGAAATGATCATGTGACTTCTTTAAATAAGTCTGTTTATGTGACTTATTCCACTAATTAATTTGTTTATATTGAACCATCCTTTGCATCTCTCTGATTAAGTCATCTTGGCCATGGGGAATAATCTTTTAAACATCTACTTGAATTCATTCAAATAGGTTTTTATCAACATCTTTTGAAGGTATGAACTTCAGGATGTGGGCATTTGTAAGCACTTGAACTTACTGGCCCACCACTACCTGATTTGCTAAGGAATGAATTTACTGCATTATGTAGTTTACAGTCTATTGAAAAGGGAAATTAAAGAAATTAAAGGGAAAGATTGAAAAAGAAACTATAAAGGGACACTGTTTACTGTCAGATTCCCCATGGCTTTATCAGCTTTTTCATACCACCCAGAACCACAGAAACAGAGGTGATACTTCTCACAATGGACTGGGCCCTCTCACATTAACCATTACACGGAACATAACTACAGGCCAATCTGATAGAGGTATTTTCCCAGGTGAGGGTCCCTCTACAAAAATGGCCCTAGTTTGTGTCAAGTTGACACGAAACAAACCAAGACAGCGTGGGTTACCAGTCCCTGCCCCTCCAGACAGGGAGCAGTAAGTCTCTAGTCCTGTATTCATCCTTCATACCTAATATAACTAAAATAGGTTCTGGCTTCTTGACAAAAGTATGACTAAAACCATAAGCCACAAAAATAGAGCAAATGAATTCTAGAAACTATGTGCAATGTTAATATTAACCATCATCCAGTTGTAGGAGAATAGACTGATTTAAAAAATAATATAGTGATCATAGGAATATTATTCTTTTTATCATAATAAAGAAAAACAGAAGTTGAGATTCATAGTGTGTACTATCAGCAGCTTATTTTATTGCTGTTAAATAATAATTTAAACTACTTCAATATTTATAAAATTTTGATGAATCAGTGTTTTTAACTGGTAATATTTTATTGACTTCTAGTGGTTGTATTTCCTCTGGACCGATTCAGGGCAATAAGGAGACTTAAGTCACAGAAACCACAAACAGCAAACAAAGTTCAAAATTTAAATTTCCTGACTCCACATTTGAACTTTGCTTAAGTAAGAAGTTGTGACCATAATACAGTACCCTTTCATATTTATTATTCAAAGTTTAAAAAGATGCTCTCATTATTTGGAAAGTTATAGCAGTTTCAGAGAAAAAAAAGTGTCTGTGATGATACTGTCCACTTTACATATGTTACTTAAATCCCCCCCCCATTTTTTCCCAAATGCGACTCTCTCCATTCCTGTGTAAGAAAAGCAAAGATTCCCGTGTCCTCTGAGAATAAATCAATCCATGTTGTCTCAAGGTGAAACACTCCCTGGGTTAGTACTTTATAGTCTTCCTTTGTGTAGAGAAAAGAGTGTGGGGCTTGAGGACATTAAAACCAAGTCTATTTTAACTTTTATATCATTGGTGGATATGTCACTATCAGTCTTAGAGAGTCTATGTGACCAAAATCTAAAATGAGAAATTCCTTTCCTGTGGTCAGGCATGTTTACAAAAGTAGGTCAAGAATCCAGAGGTTTGGACAGTTTTCTTTCTGTAAAGCAGGACAATTTCAGGCAGTTGTTTTGCCAGAAAGCCATAGGTAACTATTTTCTCCAGATAGTCTCTGTGATGCTGTTTCTTCTCTTTGGTTTTGTTCTCTTTTCCCCACATATTGAGGGAGAGTGAAAAGCACTAGGATGGTATAAATGTTGCCATTAAAATCCTTCCTGTTATCTAGAAGAAAACAATGAAGTGAGCAGAAATCAAAATCAACTTTTTTCTTTATATTTGTTATAGATATTCTTTTAATGATTGCATACCAATTTTCTCTTATTACATTACCTTATATGTAGTTTCTTTTCCAATCATTGTCACTACTTCTTTTCATGTTATAGATAGGATCAGGAAATTTCAAATGATCACTACAAGTTATGTTTCATATCTAAATTTTAGATTTCCAAACACTAAATCTCAATTCTTTACTTTCTTGTGTAGGTATATATGAGTGCCCTAGAGTTATGTGTGTGTACCTTGTTAGGTATATTTAATAGGATCCTCTCTGCTGACACAAATAATTCCAATCAGACCAAATTAGACCGAATAAAAGATGCCCACATTTAATGCCGTGCTCCCAGGTGGCCAGAAAATAATGGTGATAAAGAGAGAGCAGGGGAGACCAAGACTACACAAAACCCAGAGACCACATGTTCCTTTCTGGGCAGCAGTCTAAACAGCCTGTGGGAGTGGTCCACCACTTGGTGGGCTTTTTTTGACCCTCCCTGGGGAGGGGTCACTCCTTGGCTGGCTTTCCCAGAGGTGGAGTCTGGACCAAGGCACCTCCCAAGAAGAGGGGGCTTCCAAGTGTGGATGCTGGGTATTACGTATATCTCACGTGCAGTTACTTGAAAAAGTCAGTAGACACTCTCATATCATCTAGAACTGAAGTTACACGCATTTGTGAACTATATGATGTGGGTGGTAGGAACTTGAACCTGGATTCTTTGCAAGGTTGGTAAGAACTTTATTTTTAACTGCTGTACCATCTCTCCACTCATAAATATGGATTCTTACACAGTACTGTGCACCTGCTCATGACCTAAGGTATATAATTTCATGTATATAATGATAGAAAGATGAAATCTATTTTATATGAAGAGAACAGAATATTAAAAAATATGAACTGGAGTAGTTTGAAGGTAAAAGTTAAAGAATCAGAGAGTTGGATTATGAAATTACCATATATAATTGATTTATGTTTCAACCCATTTCACATTGGCTCAGACTTTCTGGCATGAATTGCAGGAAAATGAATTTACATGATTTTTTCCCCATTGGCTTCTCCTTCAGGGACATGACTCCATCACTGAGATGAAACATGAGCTGAGAAAGCACACTCAGCTATCAGCTTTCAGGAAACAAATGGAAGACTGCTCAGGAAGTATTCCAGAGGTCAGAATTCAAGAATTCTCTAAATAGGGTGTTCGGGAAGTATTTCAAATGGCAATGTGCCTGCCATACAAGCACAAAGATCCAAATTCTGATCCACAGCCAACATTAAAAATGAAAAGAAAGAAAGAAAGAGCCAGGCATGATTTCATGCATCTGTTACCCTAGCATAAAGAGAGAAAGAGACAAGCAGAACTCTGGGTCATCTTCACCAGCCAACCTAGCCAATCAGTGAGTGCCAGGTCACCAAGATCGCCTGTCTCAAAATGTAAAGGTAGAAAGGGATATAGGGAAACATTCAACATTTATTTCCAGTTCTTCTCTCATGCACATAGATGAGCATATCCACTTATACACATCGGGGAAAAGAATTCTCCTTACAAGCTGAGATGTGAAATGCATGCGTGTTATGGGCTGAATATGACATATCCTCACAGGCTCATGTTATGAATACTTGGTTGCTTGTTGGTGGTACTAACTTTAGAGGTTCTGGAAACTGAGATGGGGCCTTGCTAGAGGAAGTAGTCACAGAAAGCACATTTGTGAAGGTCTTCCCTGGACGCAAATCCCTTCCTCACTCTCTGCTTCCTGTCTCCTCTGAAGTAAAAAGTCTTCCTAGCCTAAAAAGCCCAAACAACCATAGACCAAATCCCAGAAACTAAGTAAATTCATTTTCCCTCCTCTAATTATGATATTGGGTTTCTCAGACAGAGCTATCGGAAGGTCATTGGTCAAGCTGGGGAGCAGCTAAGAGGCAGACAATTTTACACCACTTAAGAGTTGCTGTGGAACAATATTATTGCTGTGGTACTGTCCTGTTAAAATACACAAGAGAGGAATGAAGACATAAAGTGTGTGAGGAAATACAATGGCCATGGTTCCTGTGAAATAGACACCTCAGTAATTAATTTAACTATTTCACAGTCAGAAAGTGCAGAAACCAAGAAACCATTTGCTTACAGCTGCTCAGTCTCTTACTCACCCAATTTCATGCAGCAACAGAAAGAATGCTGCAGTTACACAAAGAGAAATTTTTTGTTCTGACATAAAAATGGATTCTATGACATCTTCATTCTGAGCAAACAAGGGCAGACAGTTAAAAAACATTCCTAGTTTTCCATTATCATACTGAATGATGCACTCCAACATATTGCTCTCATATCTCCAAAAATTTACTTCCTTTTATTTTTTTATAGGAGTTGTAACAGGACGGGTAATGATTTCAGGAGAAAAAAAATCTCATGACATTGACATTCTTATCAAAGTTATTGGGGAATATCAGGAGAAAGGGGTTTTATTTTTTAATCAGATCATACACCTAACATCCACCCAGCATTTGCACATACATTGTAAGAGATAATCTGCTTTTAAAATGACTCTTCCACAACACTTGTAAAGTTGAAGTATCTTCTCCATCAATAAGGTTCAAAAAATGCTCATCTCTTAATCCACACTCTTTAACTTTTTTTTTTTACAAAAAGAAAACTGCATAGGTTTTCCAAATTTTCACAGTCCTTTAAGTATTAAGCAATTAATCATAGCATGTATTTATCAGAAGTAAATACAAATTCAGTGAGCCTGCATACCAGCTGCCAGAAGTTATTGACACCTTTGGTAATTATAACATTTTGAAGGAAATGTTACCAGTTTGACGTCTGGAGACAAGAAACTGGAGATGTATCTCCACCAACATTTATGTCATGGTTTCCTTATTTTATTTTAAAGTCACTTTCAATTTTTAAAGGCAGACTTCCTCAACTTGTGCATTGGTCAGGGTTCTATAGAGGAGCAGAACTGATTGTGTGTGTGTGTGTGTGTGTGTGTGTGTGTGTGTGTGTGTGTGTGTGTTGGGTGAACAGCTTTTTCTGGAAAGATACTATGCACATATTTACCTCAGATAAGGAGCCCACAACAACCCAAAGTAAGGATACCACCAAAGTCTAACTTGATGAACTATGAGTTCTGAAGGATTGGTCTCGATGATATTTTGTTGTTGTTGTATATGTTTTCTTTTATTGTCCTTTGACATGTCAGAGTCTTCACTCAGTTGAGTTTCGCTCCTCTGAAAACCTTCATCTTTCATTCTTTCATTGCTTACTCTAGAAAGGATGGGCCTGGTGAATCTAGTCAATTTCAGGATCTGCCTTTAAGTTATTTTTAGGTAATTACCTCTGTGCTTAAAGAACTTGCCTACAGGATAAAATGTTTCAATCCCAAAGGAAAGCTTTACACAGCAGAATGAAGTAAGACTATTTGATAACATTATCTTTCCAATGCTGTGAATTTAAGAGGCCTTAATATGCATTTGAACATTGTATCATTTTAATTTTCTTGAATTAAAGGGACCTTGATGAAGGTATTACAAAACCTCTGGGATTTTCATGTCAGAAATATTGGAGGGTATGGCTGAGAAAAATTACTTAGTTAAAATAAACAATAGAAAGAATGATGTTTAAAACAAACAGATGTATAGAGTAACATAAAACTATAAATTTATACTTATTTGGGCAAGATATCTAAGAGAATAAAATATCTTTGATTTTAAGCCTTGCATTGTTTTGGAAATTTTAATGTTAAAGAGAACTGAGCCATTGATTCCTGTGAGCATGTTGATAATAATGCTAATTCTAACATCTGATACAAATATATGATGTCACAAAGACAAATGTTCAGCATTGTAAAGGGCTTCAGAGGCATAAGAGATCCTCCTAGGAGAACATGGGAGAGAAAAGAAGGGAAGTTAAGAAAAAAACACTCCCCTTGCACCAGGTTCACCTCTGAGCAAGAAGAAAAGGGCAAGCAGCTCTGTGAACAGCATCAAGCTCCGCTACTGGAGACTTGGCTGGCACAGCGTGAGGGCAGCAGGATGCCAGCCAGGGTACTTTATAGGTATGCTCTTTTCCACTCTACCAGCTTACTGAGCCAGTTCACTAACTGTTGCAGCTGCCAAATTATAAATACATGTTTCATAGCACAAGACTCGCACTGCTGGTGCTCAAAAAATTCCATATCTGTGCTTTGTTCTGGAGTGAAATGTTCTATATATCTACAGAAAATTTGTCCTGGGGAATATAAATGCTTCCTAGACAAGCAAAGAATCTCTGGTTAAATAAATCTGGCAAATACTAAATTAAACGGCCTCTTCACTATAGAATTTTCCAAAACCTTCCCTATGTAATATTCATTGACCAATTTCCAAGAAGAGGCTCTGGTGCATGTAGCATTTTACAAATTTATGGGTTCCCAGAACTTGCTTCAGTTATCACCTCATTGAGCACATAGAACTCAGGCTGTAAGCAATCCTTTAGAAATATCCTTCTGTATTGGAAAAAAAAATAAACCACCACAATTTTATATCCTACATTTTTTTAGTGAAAATGTGTCAAATATTCGTCTTTCAAAACGCTCGTGACTAACACTTGTTTTATTTGTTTATTTTTCTTTCTTAAGCCTGAGTGATCTATGTAATTGATGTGTCACATAACTTCACTAAGATAGGAAGGTTCTTTGGCCCAAGCAGAAGAGCAAGCATTCAAGTCTGGTTGCTTCAACAAACAAATCTGGAGCAGGACTCAAGTGTGGCAGTGCATGTTTACTCAGGAGCCACCCAGACCATTCTCACCAAGCTTGTAACCAAAGTGTCACTGTAAAGTATTAAGAATGCAGCTGACTATGACAAACAAAGCTGCTATGAACATAGTCCAGCACATGTCCTTGTGGCACAATTGAGCATTCTTTAGATAGATATCCAAAAGTGACATTACTGGTTCTTGAGGAAGGTTGTTTCCTAATTTACTGAGAAATCACCACACTAAAATCCAAAGGGGCTGTTCCAGCTTGCATTCCCACCAGCAATGCAGAAGTGTTCCCATTTCCCCACAACCTCTCCTGCATAAATTGTCATCAGTGTTTTTTATCTTGGCCATTCTTACAGGTGTAAGATGGAATCTCAGAGTTGTTTTGATTTGTATTTCTCTGATGACTAAGGATGTTGAACATTTCCTTAAGTGTCTTCCAGCCATTTTAGATTCTTCTGTTGAGAATTCTCTGTTTAGGTCTGTACTCCAGTTTTTGTTGGATTATTTGTTCTTTTGGTGTCCAATTTCTTGAGTTCATTGTATATCTTGGAGATCAGACCTCTGTCTGATGTGGGGTTAGTGAAGATCTTTTCCCATTGTGTAGGCTGTCATTCTGTCTTGTTGACTGTGTCCTTTGCTTTATAGAAGCTTTTCAGTTTCAGGAGGTCCCATTTATTAATTGTTTCTCTCAGTGTCTGTGCTGATATAGTCTCCTGTGCCAATGTGATCAAGTGTACTTCCCATGAGGAAAATGTGGTACATTTACCCAATGGATTACTACACAGCAGAAAAAAATGACATCTTGAATTTTGCAGGAAAATGGATGTAGCTAGAAAACATGATTTTGAGTGAGGTAACCCAGACACAGAAAGACAATTATCACATATACTCACTCATAGGTGGTTTTACACATAAAGCTAAGAAAACCATCCTACAAACCACAATCCCAGAGAACTTAGAAACAATGAGAACACTGAGAGACTTACATAGATCTACTATACATGGGAAGTAGAAAAAGACAAGATTTCCTGAGTAATTTGGGAGCATGAGAAACTTGGGGGAGGGCAAGAGGGGGGAGGGAAGAGGCAGGGAGGGGAGCAGAGAAAAATGTAGAGCTCAGTAAAAATCAATATAAAAAGAAAATAAAGAATGCAGCTGATGAGTTGAATCCCTATTACTGTAGTGGAAGGAGCACAGATTTTCATCAAGTCTTGAGTCTACAGGAACCTGGATTCTGAGCTGTTCTCTAGTTTTATTATCTGAAAAAAAAGTCTCAACTTCTCTGTATCTTAGTTTCCTCATCTGGTGAAAGACTTTTTGAGTTACTGTTTGTAATAAAATAGATGAAAATATTTTCTTAGTTATGTTCTCCCAGAAACAGACTCAAAAAAGAAAAAAAAAAAGTCAAGCACGATCTTTGTCTCAGTAATATATTTCAAGAATCACAGCAGAATAAAGTGAGTTCAAGAAGGGACTCAGGTTAGCTGAGGACTTGATAACAAGCCCTTCTGGGAGGCTCAGAACACAGCTCAAGAGGATTCTAACTGAAGATAAGGACATAGGAAACATCTCCTGATTCTTATCTGATATTGCCTGAAGACTGCTCTGAGAGATGCTCTCCAGCTTGCACCATTGTGCTCTGTATGTGTTCACAAGAAGGATACTGCAGGCAAAGGATGGGTTTCTGCTTCAAAGAGGCAAGGTTGGCAAGAACACTGGCATGAAAGGATGCGAAGGGCCTTTGCTGCACTGATAATTGTAGCACACTGCATTGCACACACAAAGCCCCATAAATTCATAAATCATTACTACTTTTTAGGTGAAAACTTCTATCACCTAATTATTAAGATACTAAATTACAGCTGGGCATAGTTGCATATGCCTTTAATCTGAGACTCAAGATGCAGAGGCAGTTGGTACCCTGTGGGTCTAAGTTTAGTCTGTTCTACATAGTGAGATACAGGACAGCCAGGGCTAAATAAAGAATCCCTGACATAATGCACACACATGCATACACACATACACACATCATTGCATTTGCTTGTTATTGAATTCAATCATGGTCTCAGTTGTTTAGATATTGTGGACATTTGTTTTTAAAAACTTATTCTCTAAAACAACTTACATTTCCAAAAGTGTGATTATTTAGACTGCTAAAATATGGTCCATATTCTTCCACATTCATATTCTGATCATGTAAATGCAGTACTTAGAGTCACTGTACTATAGCTTTTTCTTTATCTATTTGACATATAATAATTTTTTTTCTATGCCATTTATTGATGTAGGAGGTCCTTCTGTTTATGTATTGCTTTCATTGGTTGAATAAAGAAATTGCCTTAACCTTTTGATAGGGTAGCAATTAGGGAGGCAGAGTAGACAGAACTGAATTCTGGGAGGAAGAAAGCAGGGTCAGGGATTGCCGCCATGGAGCCAGCTGCCAGGTCAGACATACTGAATCTTTCCTGGTAAGCCACGACCTCCTGGTGACATACAGATTATTAGAAATGGGTTGAATCAAGATGTGAGAGATAGCCAATAAGAGGCTAGAGATTATTTCTGTGTGGTTATTTTAGGGGTTAAGCTAGCTGGGTGGTGAAACATAGCCTGTTCCTCCTACAACAATTTATGATTTTGAGATGTCTTTTCTCCTAAAAATGAGAACAAAGAATCTTCTCTGCAATCCTCTTTAAAATCTCACTATATTTTTGAATGCAATTTATTTTTATCTGGCTCATATCATGAAAATCCAATCCAAGTTTAAAGCTGCTATTTCATCGATTCATTTCCTTTATTTGAAAATAATTTTTTTCTTATGTAATATATTTTAATTACAGTTTCTCTGACTTCTACTATACCAAGTTTCTCTTCACATATTTTCCCATCTGAAACCACTCTCTTTCAGTCTCTCATTAGAAAACAAACAGGGTTCTGAGGAATAATAATAACATATAATAAATTAAAACAAAATTCTCACATTGGAGTTGATCAAGACAAATGAACTTAAAGAAAAGAAACAAAGAGGAAACATATGAACCAGAAAATTCACTCAGTTTCATCCTCAGGAATTTCAAAAAAAGTGGAAGCTGGTGCATCCATTTTAATATATGACAAAATAGACTTCAAACCAAAACTAATCTGAAGAGATAGAAAGGGTGCTATTTACTCAGCAAATTAAATGAAAGAGAACATTGAGAGATCATTACAATTCGAACATCTGTGCATCAAAATGAAAGGTCCTAAGTTCATAAAAGAAACACTACCACAGATTTAAGCTTATATTCATTCCCACAAATGATAACAGGAGACTTCCACTGCCCCTCCCACTCTAATAGACAGCTAATCCAGACAAAAATAAACAGAGACAAACTTGAGATTATGGACGATATAAAACAAAGACTTAGCAGATATTTACAAAACATTTCAACCAAACACAAAAGAACATATGCTCTCCTTAGTACTTCAAGGAAATTTCTCCAAATGTGACCCACAAACTCAGACACAAAACAAGGCTCAAGAGAAATAAGAAAAATGAAATATCACCTTGTATCCTATATGACCTCCAAACATTAAAGCTAGATGTCAATAACAGCAGAAAACTTACAAATCCTGGAAACAGAAAAGTTCTTATTGAATGAAAAGAAATGGATCAGGACAGAAATTAATAAAAAAAAAATACTTTCTAATAGTGAGGTTTAAGTGCTAACGCACTCACACTACCTTCTGCCCAAGGTCCTGGTCTTTGCCCTAAGAGAAAAGGTAAAAAGAACAGCTCCTCTTACATATACTGGAAAACAGGCTTTCAGGATTTTCAACTGCAATGGGTATTACGCTTTTGTTTTTCGCAAATTTCATATGAAAGCCTTAGCGTACTAGCTCTGAATTTGGACAGTAACATTTTGCATGGGGAACTATCAAAAATTATTCTATGGCATCTTAGAGTTTAGTGTAAGATTCTTTTATTTGAGTAGATCTGTTGTGTTTGAAGAATATTCAATCAAGTAGCCAGGTCTTGCTGAGTTCAAACTGTTTGGCGATGATTTGAAGACTCCCCTGGATGTTTGTGAATATTATTCATACATATGATTACTGCTATCAAAATTATTTTTAAATTATTGTTTTAATTGAAAGAATTTACAGAGTACAGTATAATAATTTGATAGATGTATATGTTACATTACAATCAAATCAGTAGTTAATCTTTCCATCTCTTTAATATTAATAAAATGAAGACTGAAAAAGAAATGCGTGTGTTCATTATATCAAGATTTCTGTGCTTTCTACAGCTTTTCTATCCTCTCTAGTGTTTTTGTCTGCATGATCTGTCAATCATGGGAAAAGCTGATGAGGTCAGTATCAGGGATTTTTACTGGGTACATAGAAATCTTAAATTATATGTTCCTTGGTAAAATCAAGCTCTTGTCTTTATGTAGAAACCTTTTTTATCTCCAATAATATTTTAACTTAAAGTCCAGTTTTAAATCAATGTTAGGGTAGTAATAAAGTAACTGGATTTATTATGTCTTTTTCACACACCTGTGTCACTATACTTTTTTCTACCCCATCCCCCGCCATCTTTGCCCTCTTCAGTTCCCATTCATTCTTGTTAACCCCAAATAGACCCACATCTGCGTTCATGTCAAATGTAGTCTCTTGCCTTCTTTTCTCCCTCCTTCTTCCGTTAAGATATCTTCCTCCTCTTTCATGGTGTTGTGCTCAGAGTCTGTACTCCAAAGAGCACCAAGACCCAGATCCAATGCAAAAGCAAAGAGTCTTTTTAATTATAAGTTAACTAGGGTCCTTCATTCTTCTTACACAGCAGGTACAGTGTGAAAGACCCCAGGCCACAATGGGGCAGGGCATTTATTGGGGGTAGAGTAAGAGTCTGGGGGTCTGCATAACAGTCTCAAGATTGGTGCATCTCCGGGCTGAGGGTACCTGTCCTGAGCCCAATTAGCTAGCTGCAGCTCCAGAAAGGTCTTACACGGTGGTCATCCGGTGGTGGTTGCTATAGTCCATCATTATCAGTAAGTACCTCCAGAGCCTGCCAGCTAACTTCTGAGTGGTTCCTTACCGTAAAGGGTATATTTGGCAGTTTCTTCCCAGTAATTAGGGAAAGGTAGGGCAAGGCTGGCGACTCAGCACATCCTGCTGAGACAGGGGCCTACATTTTGCTGGGTCTTTTCTGCAGCCTGTCATGGCTGCCAAAGCAGGGGCTGGGGGTGGTCTGGACCCTTTAAAGGTCTCCCTTTTAAATTTCTTGTCAACACACATGTGTGCACATGCTCACACACACACATACACAGAGAGAGAGAGAGACAGAGAGAGACAGAGAGAGAGAGACAGACAGACAGACAGACAGACAGAGAGAGACAGACAGACAGACAGACAGACAGACAGAGACAGACAGACAGACAGACAGACAGACAGACAGAGAGGGGAGAGAGAGATCTAGTTTCTGCTTATGGGGGAAAAAGCAGGATTTGTCTTTATGAGCTGGTTTATTTTATATAACATTATGATTTGAGTTTCACCCAATTTCCAGCTAATGTCAAGGTTTTCTTCATTTATTTAATTTATTTTTCATTTTTTTGGTTTTTTGTTTGTGTGTTTGTTTGTTTTTTGAGAAAGAGTTTCTCTGTGTAGCTTTGGTTCCTGTCCTGAAACTAGCTCTTATAGACCAGGCTGGCTTTAAACTCACTGAAATCTTCTTGCTCCCCCCTCCCAAGTCTGGAATTAAAAGCATGTGCCACCACCACCCTGCAAAGTTTTATTTTTCTGTATAGAATGTCACCGTCCATACACACACTGGATTTCCTTTATGCTTCAATTTGCTATTGGACATCTAGACTGAGTATTTTACCTAGTGATGCTGAATAATACCCATAAATACAGATGTGCAGGGATCTCTGGGTTAAATACAATTTTTAATGTCTGAATCTACCATTTCCTCAATATATTCTTTTAAAAGTCCCATTTCCTTCCTAAGTTTTTTTTCCCATGTTTTTCACTTTCTCAACCACATTGCTGAGTTTTCTCAACTGTACTGGTTTTCTTCAGTTTTTCTCTGAGGCCTGAATTAAATTAATCTACCAAGCTTTTTCTTCTCTGAAGTTACAGATAATTTTTAATAGTAAATATCTGAAATATTCATCTAGCATTTAATCCACTTAAGTGTTTGGAATTGGTAGCTGAGGAACTACAATCTTCATGTTCCTTGTGTTTCTCTTGGGATTTGCACATCTATTGATTCAGTATTTCTTCAACTTTTATTGGGGATCTTTTCATTGATCATCCTGTTCTCTGGACTCAATCAAGAAAAACAGATACAAGAAAGACATTGCTAAAGTGGCAACAGATCCGACAAGGAATAAAGATAAATGCAAAATCATTGAACAAAAAGTAAAGAGTTTAGGTCTGGGTTATTTTTGCTTGTTTTTTATTTATATTTTTATAATAAGGATTCTAAAATTAAGAAATCATGAAAATTGATTATTCAAACAGTAAAGAATAAAAGGGGCCAAGCCAAAAGAAGAAAAGAAGAAAAAGTGGGAAGAGAAGATTAAATTGGAGTAGATTCCTTCCTAAAAATTGACAAGTGTCAAGTACAATGATAGGTGGTAGATGACCAACTGAGCTGTGGTCTTGTCTTTGCTGGTGTTTAGCAAGGGTTTAACATCCACCAGCCCTGTCTTTACCTTAGAATTTTCTCCTTCTTGCAATATCAAGAACTTCAGCAAAAATCACTGAGCTTTGTGGTCTGTGGGCAGCTTCTCTTCACTCTTCAAATCACATCTGTGGTGCCCACTGTGCACCAGGGGGTGATGTCTCTAGTGTGTTGAGAATATGGGAAGTAATTATAGCACTGAGCTCTGCAGGAGCAGATAACCTATTATCTCTTTACTTAAGACCTCCTAAGTATTGATAAGGGATATAGCTGAGAACATCAAGCAGACAGTTGAAGTTTCAAAGCTTTTGGTTTCTCTAGCAGGAAATGACAGATAGGTGGCTCCCTATACTGACCATGCACTTGCTGGCTTCATGCTTAGGGCTATCAATTCTAGGGTTATTCTTGGCCCATGAAATCTGCTGACAGACACTGCAGTGATGCTGTATTTCACTGTGCACATCAGCTGAATCTCTTGCTACATGCAGTTTTTGTGTCTGAACTTGTGCTCTCTGCAACTACTGACCGTAACTTTCTGTAAGGTGATTAAATTTGAACTTGCTAACTGATAGGCACCCAAGATAACTGTTGTAAACAATAGCTTTCCTCTCAGCAATGACCACAGTCAATGTCATTATGATCATATGCAGTGAGAAAATGTTACTTTCTACTGCTGAACCTGCTCACCAGATGAGTAACTGTCTTTTTTACTCCTTTTTAAAAATGTTTTATTTATTTTACATATCAACAACAGTTCCCCCTCCCTCCATTTCTTCCACCTCTTCTACTTCCCCTCACCCAATCCACTCTCCACAAAGGGTAAAGCCTCCTATGAGGAGTCAACAAAGTTTGGCTTACCAAGTTGAGGCAGGATCAAGCCGTTCCCTGTGCATCAAGGCTGAGCAAAGCATCCTACCATAAGGAATGGGCCCCCAAAGCCAACTCATGCACCAGGGATAGATCCTGGTCTCACTGTCAGGGGCCACACAAACAGATTAAGACACACAACTGTCACCCACATGCAGAAGGCCTAATTTGGTCCCATGCAGGCTCCCCAGCTGTCAGCCCAGAGTCAGTGAGGTCCCAGAAGCTTGGATCAGTTGTCCTGAGGGTTTTGCTATCATGGTCCTGACCCCTTTCCCCATTACTCAAATAATCCCTCATCCCTCTCTTTGACTGGGCCCCTGAAGCTGTCATCAGCGATCAGCTATGATTCACTGAAACTGCTGCCATTAGTTATTGGTTGGGGGATCTATAATGATAATTAGTGTACTCACTGATCTGATTACAAGAGAAGGCCAGTTCACAAGCTTTCTCCAATATTCCTAAGATTCTTAGCTTGAGTCATCTTTATGGATTTTTAGAAATTTCCCTAGAACCAGGTTTCTCCCTAACCCCCTAATGACACTTTATATCAAGATATGTTTTTCATTGCTCTTCTTCACAGTCCTTCCCCCAACTCGACCATTCTGTTTCTTCATCTTCTCATCCTTTGTCCCCTACCCTCCTCCTTGCCCCCAGTTTACCCAGAAGATCGTATCTATTTCCCTTTCATAGGGTGAACCATGCATCTCTCTTAGGGTCTGCCTTGTGACCTAGATTCTCTGGTGCTATGGATTGTAGCCTGTTTATGTTTTGCTGCATAATTTCTACCTCATCCCCCACCCTATACCAGTTATAATCAACCCCTAATTGATGTCCTTAACCTTGAGGTCAAACTTTGTTGGGAAATGGGGGCATCGTCTTCCAGAATTACTTCCAGTTGTCATGGGGGAAAATGTTCTTTCTATAGGATACTGTAAAAGTAAAATAATAGTCAATTTTCAATATTTCTGTCTGGTATAATTGCAAATTCTCTGTTCATAAAATATGTGGACTCAGGTTGCAAAAGAACTGACAGTGGTGGGGCCTGGGTCTATCTGCCTTTGGTCAAGTCATAGCCTCTATGGCTCCATTACCTCATCAGTCAAATGAAGAAATTGGGCAATATTTACAATCATTTTTCTTAAAGATTCTGCCAAGGCAAAGGTCATTAATGTCTTTAGTATAAATTTACAGATCTTGTTTCTGTTTCTTTGAGTATTTCTCAAAGAGTACTGTCTTTTTGTTGAAGAAATAAATTTGGTATTTTGCTGATTTTATTTCTGTAGTCATCACATATTTTCTTATATAAGTATTTCCTGAAAACTGCTGGTTTGACATGGGCTTGAACAAATTCAAATCGAACTTTTGGTAAGTTTTTGGGAAGCAGTGTTGGGTTCTAATGTCTGTATTACTCAACTTTTACAATGTAAGAGTTTTATAATTTATAACCACTGTTGAGATTTATAATTTGTATAGCTTTTTTCCCAGGTCAAAAAATATAGGAAATGTCTGAGGAGATGGCTCAATCAGCAAAGTGCTTGCCATGCAAGCATGAGGGCTTGAATTTGATCCCTTTAACTGAAGTGAAAATGCTCTGTATGACAGCACATGCATGTAATTACAGACCTGGAAGGCAAGACAGAGAGATCCCTGGAGATAATTAACCATCCAGCCTACTCTAATCAGGAAAATTCCAGGCCCATAAATGTTTCTATCTAAAAAAACAAGATGAATAACCCTATCCAAAATAGATGGGGTTAATATCTGGCCTCCAAATTCTCTATCTCTCCTTCTCCCCGTCCTGTCTCTCTCTGTGTCCTTTTCTCCCTCCCTCTTTCTCTCTTTGTCTCATATGCGTACTTACAAACACACAGGGAGAAACAGATAAACACAAACACAAAGGTGACATTATGATAAGCTAATTATATTTAACTTAATGAAAATGTTCTTTCACAGATTAAACAAGTTATTGGTCAATAAAATAAAATCAATTAATTGTGTAGGAACACAGACATTAGATGAGTAATTTAGAATGAAAACTAATTTACAAGCCCATAAAATAAAAAAAAAACTCAAATAAGAAACATATAATAGTACTTTTAAATTATTTGATTTCATTACCCCCAGGGTTTTCCTCTTCATCTGCGGATTTTCTATTCCTAGAAACTAAAGAAAACTCAATAACGAAAAGAAGCCAACATTCTAAGAAACATTCCAAAGATATCAGTTTATTAGACTCCTGAAAGCCTGGAAAAATCTTTTCTTACTGCAGTGAAAGTATGAGTGACAGTCTCTACCTTCAACCCTACCAGAAAAGAAGAAATATTTGCCAAATGTAGCATTGAAATTAATGAGAAGGAAGAACCCCTTCTAGTTTGGCCGCCTGAGAAAATCTCTCCCGAGAATGGGGAGCATAGAAATGACTAGTGCACCTAACACAGCTACCCGTAGCAAAAGTAGACCCTCATTAAAGCAACCTTACTTATAGCCTGGCCGTGTATGCACCAGAGAAAAGTATAGGAGAACTGAACCCCGGGAAAAGTAGCTAAATCTGGACAGTAGAACAATGGCTCTATTGTCATTGTGCCAAGTTACCTATACTGCACATAATTGCACATGGCTCTTTTTTGGATCATTCCAATGTAATCTTGAGGAATATAAAACAGCATTCTCAGCAAAACCCAGACAGAGCAGTTTCAGTTGCAAAGAGAGCCTAAGTCTCTCTGTAAAGTACAAGGCACTGAATTGAGCAATTATAGTCAGAAAAAGAAGAGAAAATGCAGTCAGGTCTCAACAATGGAAATTACACCCGAAAAAATTTGAGATGGAACTTTTCATACCAAAAGTTTATGTGAAACATGTTTGCCATATTTTTTTCATAGAAAGTTTCAAACAGTGATGAGGTTCCCAAGCACCTGAGCCCTTGACAGTCTTAAAAACACCAACTAATTGACTAATTTACTATTTGTTTATTCATGAAACCTTTGAGCATCTAATATATCTTTACACTAAGGGTTTAGAAGAAGTGTAATTTTCTGGTTACCCATGATAACCCTGTACTACACAACATCCATCTTGGTTATATTTCCCATCTATACTTCACAGAAAATATGCCATAACATAGTAATATGAGGAGGGGTGGCTAAAACAGAGTTGACAGAAAGTAAAACAGCAGATTTTAAGCTCTGAGTCTAAGGAGCAAGGAGGAATTTTCAAGTGTCAAGAATAGCAGCTATGAATCTTATCCTCAAGTCCTATATGAGGAAGAAGATAAACAAAGACACTGGACTGCCTTCCAAATAGAGCTGTATGAGTTACGTGGGGTTATATGTATGCTTGTGTCATCTGCCTCTTACCTTTCCACTGGTCCTGGGGAAAAACAAACAAACAAACAAAAACTGTAGAGCCCAAGTTGTGTTAAACTGGACATTTCCCTATGAAATTTCCAACCATTCTGATGAATTCTTTGTATTTTGTCCTTAAAATTGACCCTTCAAGTTTGCACTTCCCTAGGACTTGTTTTCCATCTCTCTTCTTTTGAGCAATGATGAGTATCAAATTAAACCAACTGAGCAATACTCCAAAAAGAAATTTCCTTCCTGCTTGGTTTGAACAGATTTTTAGTATCAGGTTCCACTAACTCCAGATCAATTGCAGATCTAATATGTTTCATTTTGGTCCAGTTATGTTTATGTGCAAACTTCTCTGAAGAGTTTTGAATCATCTTCAAGTTTGCTTTGAACCTACTGGATTTTTTACTTCTCTAGCCAGCTTAAGGACCGATTTGTTGAATTAGAAGATTCTCGCAGGTGAACAGCAGAGCTAACTCTGTTTGAATAATAAAACAGCAAACCCCTTTAGAAAACACAAACAAACAAAAAGCCCAATTATCATCCCAGTGAATCTATGTTCTCTCATCTGGGAAGCTAGGAAATCTTAAGCATTTAGAGGGCATATATGCATTTTACTGTTTTTTTTTTCAGCAGATTTTTTTATGCAGTAGATAAAACCGAGGTATTTTGTGTATTTTTTTAAGCATGTTACTATTCTCTATGTCTAGAGAGTGGCAGTACAGATTTTGAGGAAAAACTGTCCTTCTGTGGGGCATGTGATAAAGTATTTGGGCTTCTGCTTTTTCTGGTAGCTCAGGACCTGGCAGCTCTATAAAAATGTAGTCACAATGCTTGTTTATATACAAAACCCCCACATCGCACACAGCAAAACAATCAAAAGCCATCAATACAGGCAGAGTTAATCAGGAAAAGCTTTGAGTAAAAGCCAGCAGCAACTCCATGGTTTTACTAGGAGCCAAACTGAAGAAATAAAGACACAGACACAGCTTCAAAGACATGTGTGTCAGACACAGATTACATTAAGCTGCAAATTTGCAAATTGGCTTTCTAAGGCAAGGCATGGAAAATGGCATAATTCCTTGTTATGATTGCTAAAAGTATATGACCTTTAGTTCATGGAAATAATGCCCTGAAAGGGCTTTGTGGAGAGTCAGTGTTCATCTGTGTTTTATGCATTGCTGTTATGGGGTGACTGGATACTCCCACCCCTCACCCCAATAACCACCACATTTCTGCACTGAAGACCTCACCCCAGTATGTCAGGAGAGCACGTGAAGGGTGTGAAAATGAAGTGACTCTCTGATTCTGTGTCTAGTTGTTGTAAGAAGAGATGAGCAAATTTAAACAGAGAAGCGTTCTGAAACATGTAAGAGACTAGCCATATGCCTCTAAGGAGAGAGGTCAATGCTTCCAGCACCCTGATCCTGGAATTCTAGCATCTAGAACTGTAAAAAGGTAGTTTCTGTTCATTAAACACTCAGTCTAGGTAGGTATTGAGTGCAGCCTTAGTAAAATTATTTCATTACTGTATTTTTTGTTTAGGGTATTGAGAAAGCATCTTGCTATATTGCTGACCATAGGCAGGAAATCATATAAAGTCTATCCTGGGCTCAGCCCTTTCCAGCCTCATTCTCTTAATCACTAGAATTATAGGTGTACTCCATACCACTTCATATCACTTCACTCATGTTATTATTTTTAACAAAAGCTATGATAAGAAGCAGACGTTATGTTCACATAATCCTGTTTAGATACCCCAGTGGTAGAGAGTACTTGTATCTGGAGGTTTCTCTCCCACTTGCCATTCCCTACAGCCACTTATGAAATAATCATCTGGAGGCTTAATATTGATGATAGTTGTTTGACCTATTAGCTCAGGCTTATTATTAACTAGATCTTACAACTCTAAATTAACCCATTTCTATTATTCTGTATTTTACCATGATGCCCGTGGCTTGTTACGTCACATTTTTTTCCCCAGTAGCTGCTGTCATCTTCCTGATTCTGGCTTCTTTTTCCCTGTATATTTGCCTGGATTTCTCTCTGGCTCTATTTAGCTATTGGCCAAATCAGCTTTTTTGTTAAACAATGGTAATAAGACATATTCACACATACAGAGGGTCTTCCCACATCACTTACTGCTCTTGGAAAGGACTCAGATTGGATTCTCAGCCCCCACACAGGACCACCAGTAACTCAAGTTCCAGAGGATCTGTTGCCTTCTTACAGTGGTCAGCGCCATCCTGAACTTACACTCATGCAGAAACACATAAATAAAATTAATTTAAACAAACAAAAAGCTGATTAAACTCAATTTTAGTGAAACACACACACAATTTTCATTGTTTATAGGATAACTGTTCCTTATTTTTTTTTCAAAACAAGGTTTCTCTGTAGCTTAGCTTTGGTGTCTGTCCCAGAACTTGCTCTTGTAGACCAGGCTAGCTTCTATCTCTCTGTTTCTCGAGTCCTGGGATTAAAGGTGTGCACCACCACTGGCTGGCTAGGAAAAGTATTCTTATAAAGAACATAATCATGAAATTCTTTTAATCTACTTTTAAAGGAGAGGTCATTTCTGTGGTAACCAAGTCCCAGTCCGTACAGAGTTTTATAAACATGTGTGATCACTAGCAGCTGCTGACTCCTGAGACTTTAATCTTTTAATAGATCTTCAGATTCTGCTGCTAATTCCAGCAGATTTCCAACAGGCAATTATTTCTTCTATGCACCCCATAAAGAGGCCATGGAGGAAGTTGTTTCTCAGGCAATAAAGATAGTGCTACATTACAGACTGAGCCCAGGATGTCTGCAGCCTGGTTCCGTGCTTATTCAGGTGCTGAACTATTGACTTTACAAACCACTGACTTTTAAGGTCTCACAAGATAATTAAGCAGTCTGTTAAAATAATGCATATCCCATCAGAAAGAAAGACTGTAAAAGAAGTTTTATTCTCCTCTAGCTTGTAGTGACTAGCTGTAATGAGGAAAATACTATTTCAGCAGTTTGCAGTACATGCAAAGGGGAGAACTGAGAAGAATAAGCCTGTGCTGCCAAGAAAGTGTCTGTGTCAACACATAATACAGGAACAGCTTTATCTTTAGTAGACGGTGTGCACCTTGCTAGAGAGGCCTACTCAGAATGAAAATCAGTAACTTTTCCTACAGCACATACTGTTTTAGATGGGATGGATCTGAATACCATTTGCTCTAAGGCCACAGAGCCAGTGTTATCCACAGGCAGGATAGTCTTCAAAACCTCAATAAAAGTGAAATATTTTTAAAATGATAATGTAAATTTAAATTGTTATAATTCATTATAATACTTGTTTAGTCTAAATATTCTTTCAAATCAAATTTCCTTTTTCTGATTTTATGTGCACTGAGTAACAACTAGCCAGTGCAGCACCTTCATCATTACTATTTTTCAAATATATTTGTGCTATATGTGCCCCTGAATGCATGTATGTGCACCACATGTGGGCAAGGGCCTAGGATCACAAGAACATGTCAGACCTCCTAGACTTACAGGTACTAGTGAGTCGCCATGTGGGTACTAGGAACTAAACCCATGTCCTCAGGAAGACCAACAAGTATTCCTAATTGCTCAGTCATCTCTCTAATCCCATAATTTAAAAAATGTAGTTATATTTTTACGATTCAGTCCCTAGCAATGTCAGAATAAAAGCCTGCCAGTTCAACTCCAAGCTTCATGAGGTCAAAGTATATTTAGCTTAGGTTGAAAAATCACAGTATACACAGTTAACTCTAATATGTTTATAAGATTAGGCCTTAGATAATCAGATATGGGTAAGCCATGATAACCACTAACACAATGCAGAAATATTAAGGATGGTTGGAGAGTTACATAAAGTCTTTATAACCAGGGCTTTTCTGAGAGCCTATTTTTCTTTCATTTTATTTTTATAGTTGATTACTTTTATTGATTTTCATATACTGAAACATCCCTGTATTTCTGGGATTAAACCTCCTGTAATGGTGGATGATCTTTTGATGTGCTCCTGACTTTGGTTTACAATCATGTTATTATTTTTCATCTAACATACATAAGGCCAACTGGTCATTAATTCTCTTTCTTTCTTTCATCTTTGTGTGGTTTGGTTATCAGGTTCATGGTAGCCTCACAAAATAAATTGGGCCATGTTGCTTTTTTTTTCTATTTTGTAGACTAATTTGAGAAATATTGCCAATTCTTTTTTGAAAATTTGGGAGAATTCTGTGCTAAAATGAACTGACCCCGGGCTTTTTCTGATTGAAGGACTTTTGATTACTGCCTTATTTCACTTGGAGATTTGAGTATGTTTAAATTGTTTATCTGATCTTGGTTAAACTTTGGTAAGTAGTACCTCTAGGGAAAATTCTTTTCTTTTAGAGTTTCCAATAAGGGGATTTTTTTAAGTATGTTTTTTATTGTTCTTTGTATTTTCTTGTCTGACATCTGTTATATCTCCCTTTTCATTTCAGATTTTCTTAATTTGGATATTCTCTCACTATCTTTTAGTTACGTTTGTTTGTTGTATTGATTTTCTTAAAGAACCAACTCTTTTTCACTGTCTTTGTATTATCCTTTTGTCCCTCATATATTGATTCCAGATCCGAATTTATTTCATGCTATCTACCTCTATTTGAGCATGATATTTTTTTTTCAGGTGTGGTGTTAAGTTGCTAGTTGAAATCAGTCCAGCTTTTTCCATAGTTACTCAGTTCTTTTCACTTGCCTCTTAGGACAACCTTTATTATATATTATAAGTTTGGGTATGTTGTGTATTTGTTTTTATTTAGCTCTATAAAGTCTGTAATTTATTTCTTATTTTATGTCTTAACTCAATTTTTTATTCTGTAGAGAGTTGTTCAGCTTCTAGGAATTTGTAAGCTTTCTGTTGTTTATATCCAGTTTTAATTCATGTTGCTCTAATAGGACTGAAGGAGATATTTCAGTTTTCTTGTAACTGTAGAAAATTACTTGGTGCCTGAGTATGTCATGAATTTTAGAGAAAGTTCTTTCTGTTTGCTTGAAACAACAAGTTACATTTTAAAAGTACTTTTTTTCCTGGTGAAAATTAGGGTATTGGGGTATTGGACTTTCATAAAAATTAGTTCACTGATCAAATCACTTATGGAAAAAACAGAAGACTCTCCAAAATCTGCATAAGTTCACTTCCCCAAAGATGCCTCATGGACCAGTAAAGTGAATATAATTCTCAGCATGTGAGTCTGATTCAACAAAAGCTAATGCTGTATAAGGTGCAGGAATTCCGAGATCCAAGCCTCAGACAACATAATGGTTCCTTCATGATAAGAAAAACAAAAGGAAAGAAATACATAAGAGCTTTGAATTTCCAATAAGATCCTATACATCTTTATAGAACATAAATTCTAACACAGAAAGCTTTTCTAGGATTCTAGATTCTAAACTTAAGCCATCTAAGAAAGTTCACACTTGACTTTGGGACCTTTATACATTTCTTTCTCATTCTAGAAGTGCACTTTCTAAGTTGAAGGCTATTATAAGTTAGAAATGAGCTTTTTGGAAAATATCTGCCCAAAATGGTCCTCTTAAAATGTTATGTTGGGAATAAAAAAGGGAGCATTTGACTTAAATGTTCATAGCGATATAAGCCAGAGTAAAGTGTTTAAGCTATAGGATTATCTCAGTAAGACAACTGAACAGCAGAAAACAATTTTGCTCTTCTACATTATGGTAACATTTTCTATTTATTTATTATTCTGGGGCCAACAACTTACTACAAAATAACAAAATCAGGTTGGCTTCCCCCTACCCACTTTCAGAAGCACTGGATACCCAGACAAAAGATGAGTAAATCTTGATTCTGTTCCCATTTAATGTTCCTTTCTGTATATAAGACAGGCTGCCTAGTCCTTTGGAAGCTAAAAGCCCTTCTTTAAAGCATAAGTAGCATGATCCTCACCAAGTACAGAAACTCCAGGAAAATGAGATTCTTGAATTAGAAGCATTCATTGTTTTCCATTGCAAGCATGTTCATCCCACCTTTTTCAGACAAAGTAACAAAGCAGTGACCCTCTTGACCTGGTTGGCATGCCTTTCTAGGGCAGACAAAGGCAAAATGACTTCTTCTTGCAAAGTAATAACAGCAGTGACAACATAATTGGTATCCAAGTGGCACCTTTCACAGAAATTATTGTAGGGCTCCACATCAAAGGCCAACCCACTAAGAAAAAAGGAACATTTAGCACTGGCTTTGGCAAAGTATAAACATTTCAAAAGTGCTGAGACATCTTAGTGACCATGGTCCACCCCTTCCCAACTTATCTTGAATACAGAGCTTAAAACAAATACTTGGGGAGAAAGTGAAGCAGAAAGGCAGCTGCAACTGATGACCGACTTGTATCTTCAACTAAAATTAGAGGATCTCTGGCGCGTATCAGTGTCAGACACACAATCACTGGAGCCTAGTCTGCTCACACAGGCGTCAGTTTTCTTTGTGAGTTACTGTACTAAACAACCTCAAAAGAATCCATTCTCAGGCCTGGGGAAAGGACTCCGCAGTTAAAAGGATTGCCTGTTCTTACAGATAACCCAAATCTGGTTTCCAGCACCGGCTTGATTGCTTACAACTGTCTTTACTCTTCTGCTCTCTGAGGGCATTTGATGCATGTGGTCCACCTACACACAGTTAAATACATCTTTAGAACAGAAAAGGAATTACCTCAATTCCGACAAACATGGCTTAAACTATTAGCTTAATTTCACAAATTCTGGTATCGAGACTCAAAAAGATCTTATTCAGCCCAAACCAGAGAACCAGAAAATGATGAAGCAGGACTCATAGCCTACAGTAAACTTTCACCTTTCATGAAATCTACAGATAAATCCATATGACATTCACTTTTCTATTTGCACTCATGTCCACATAATTCCTTCCTTGGTAATCATCTAAGAAATAAATTTCATTTCTGAGCAAATTTCATTTCCTGTCTTCTTTTTTTTTTTCATTTTCGCTTCCTTAAGCCGGCGGGAAGTACTTACTGGTGGATCTAGGGGATGAAAGGAAGAAAGGTAGGGAAAAAACTAGGATCTCTCTCTCCCTCTTTATACCTGCGCCTTCACCACTGTTCTGATTTCTATTAGGCCAGTGTGTTCTTATTACAGCTTTTGCCAAGTGGCTATGACCCCTGGTTACACCATTCCCTGCTTCTGTCTCTGAGTTTGATGACAGTTTATAAGAAAGGCTATTTTTTGATGAAATACACTTTCTGTGTTCTTTTTTTTTATCTCTTCTAACATGTTGTTTTATAATTCCCAAATGCTGACTGGCTCAGCATATAGATTTCTTTTTCTTCTCAAATGAAGTCTGATGGAGCTATCATACAATTTTGACCTGGACATACTATGAAGAAAAAAAGAAGTTAGGTTTCTCTGTTCTTTATCATCAGCTCTCCACAATTTCTTCTTTATCCTTCACACATTTCCATCATGGAAATAGGAAATAGGCTAAATTCTCTTGAGAAAACACTTTGAGTTATGCACTGACTTTAAAAAGGAAGGAATTATAGTATGTATCTTTTCCTCCTCGCTCATGAATTATTAGTGTGAACAGAAAAGAAATTGGTTTTGAGCTCCTTCCAAAAGCAGGTGGTTAGTGAGTCTAAAGGCATATATGTAAGTGGAGTGTGACCGGGCCTTCTGTGCTAACTAGTTTATGTATGGCTTCTGGGCATGGCATATTGAAAGCAAATTGGATAATAGAAGCAGGGACACTCTCCTGCCAAACTCAATCTCTGTGACCAAAATGCAGGTGGTCTGCAAACTGACTGTCCATACTCCCTATTGGCAAAGAGCAACACATGGAGAAACATGCCCCAAAGCTAATGCAAACCAATCACAGTTCAAAGCCACCATACCCCTGCACACTGGGAAAGCAGAAGGGTGACACTTTGCAGCAAGTTTCCACAAGAAGACGGGAAAGAAGTGCCACGAATTGAAATGAGAATATTACTGCACAGTCTTACATGGAGTAGTAGCAGCTGCAGTTTCTGCAGTGCCCACTGCAGTTTCTGCAGTTTCTGTGTCTGAGACATTGGATAAGTCACTCAAGTCCTCTTGGGTCTGTTGCACATTCTGATTTCCTAGATTTGTATATGATTGAGCATTTCATTCATTGATAATACTTGCTCGTTCACTGCCTGGAAAGATCACAGGAACATGTGGAGCTAAACTGTGGCCTCCTTTCCTGGAGGAAGTCACAAGGAAAGAGCTGCTGGCTGTTTGTGCCTCAGGATTACCCAGTAAGGATTTGTCATTTTTACTAGTTTGTTCTTGACTCTCAGAAGAACTTTCTTATCCAGCAGTGTTCATAGGTTTGAGTAAAATGTTACCGCATTAATTCTAATGAGATTTGAGAACCCTGAAAGACTTTCTTTGAAAAAAAAAGGGGGGGGGGAACCTACCAGATAATTCAACAATGAACGGGAAAGGAAGAGGCAGATAAAGGAAGCCCACTGGTTCTTCAGTTCTCTTCACTTTGCTACTACTCTTTTCCAATAGCAATATACTGCACCAAATGCTCAAATATGGGCCTGCCAGGAAGTCAAGAAAAGCAAGCAAACTTTTCTATTGTTTAAGACTTTTTGTTTTAGTCTTGTTTTAAGATGAGGAGAAACCAGTTGCCAGAAAACCTTCCAGGAATCCACAAGGATAACCCCAGCTAAGATCTCTAGCAATAGTGGAAAGGGTGTCTGAACTAGCCATCTACTGTAATCAGATTGGTGACTACCCTAATTGTCATCTCACTGTCTTTATCCAGTAACTGTTAGAAGTAGATTCAGAGATCTAACGTCAAGCACTGGGCTGAGCTCTGAAGTCCTCCTGAAGACAGGGAGCGGGTGTTTTATGAGTCATGAGGTCAAGGTCTTGAAAGAGGATCCCACAGGGACAGCTGACCTGAGCTCATGGGAATACATGGACTCTGGACCAACAGTTACGGAGCCTGCCTGGAATGATCCTAGGCCCATCTGAATGTGTGTTACAGTTATGTCTGTAACATGTATGGTCTGTGTATAAGGCTTCTACCTATGAGATCAAGACCTGTCCCTGGAGTTTCACTGACTTTTAAGAACTTGTTCCCCATTCTGGATTACCTTGGCCAGCCTTTAGATGGGGGTCGGGGGAGATCTAGGTCCTGCCTCAACTTGATGTGCCATGCTATGTTCATGCTTATGGGAGGCCTGTCCCTTTCTGAATGGAGATGGAGGATGAGTGGATGGATGGGGAGGGAGGGAGATGGGATTTAGGGGAGGATCCAATTGTGGATGGTATGTAAAATGATGGTAAAAATGTTAAAGATAAGGAGAATATATTTCAATAACGTTGACAGAGAAGAGCAGATGTCTGTACTTTATATTCCTTAAGTGGATTTTAATAGAATTTTTATGGTTCCATATTTATTTTCAATTTTGTCACATTAGGGAGTCTGGACTCATGGAACCAATGCAGTCCTGGTTGATGGATAATGAAGTGGTGACAGGACCATTTGGGGAACAGACTGACTGAGCAGAGAGAAACACCACAATAACATGGCTGAAAACCAACGTTTACAAATGCTCCCCGGAGACTCTAGGAAATAACCAAATAATCTTCAGAAGTTCCCTTCCTTCCTAGAGTATCTGATAATACTTGAGAAATTTTATGCAATATACTTACTATTCTGTGAGGGAAATGCAATATAGGACCCTTTCTGTTCTATTACTATATTGAAAGAGAAAACACACACACATAAGTACACGTGTCTGCACATTTATGCATATACACATGCCTATACACATGTTCACGTATGCATAGATACATACACACATATGCAGACAGACACAAACATACATACTTGTACACATATGAAAATATTTATATATACACTTACGACACACATATGTGAAGACACATACTTGGATATTAATATATGAACATATATACAGATATACATACACATATATGTGAATACAGAAACATACATACATACTCATACAGACATACACATGCATATACACATACATGCAGACACATACATACACACATACAGTGCACATACACACATGTATAATCAAACCTATTTGTAGCAAAGCATGATAAGCACAGATGTGTGCTGAAAAACATGAATTTATCACACTTTGTATGACTCTTGTTTCATGCAGTAAAATTATAGTTATGACTTTATTCTACTATATGCCCTGTAAGGAAGAACACATAAACTCTGGGCAATAAACACCTCTTTGAAATCTAAAAATTCCTACATGTCAAAATATTTCTGACTGCAAGATTTGCCCTTAAGTGATCATGGGTTTTGGATATTGCTATTGTTCAAGATTACTAATGGATGAAAAATTGACTTCCAGAGATCAAATACTTGCATATAAAAGGTTGCTTGTCAAAGGGCAAGCTGCTTTTGGTGACAGTGGTGTTGGTACATATATTTAAATGGGCTTTAGGTTTATTTTAGGTGTTCTTGGACAAAGCCCCTAACTTCCCAATACCTTCACCCTCCTAAGGACTTTACTTGAGATAAAAGTCTTTTAGCACATGAGCACAGTTAATTTATCTAAACTGGTACCTATATTAAAACAAAGATCGTATTTTAAGGATTTTACTAGGGAGCCACAGACAGCGGCACAAAACAGGACTTCCTAGTGTAATATTAAAGTACATATAAAATACATAAAAATAGTTGATAAAATGTCTTTATGCCAATACAGACTCAGGAAAGGTAAACTGACTTCCACTATTGTGAGTTGAAACAGCTTCATGCTATTCTTGGCCATTCCTCTCGAAGAACCTCCTACTTTTCTAATAAAAATATTTGAATATAGATCTTTAATATGCCTCTCCATCTGCTGAGAACTACCTCACTACCTCAACTCCGGGAAGCACTGTGCAGCATATAAACCCTTTATTTATAGGTAAATGTGCCATGCAGAGCACTGCATGGCCTGGAAATATCTCTGTGTATAGCACATGCTCTCCTGCCTGTGCACTTGTAGCAGAACTAATCCCATTGCCTTACTGGGTAAGGCGGTGCTGAGCCACAGGCATGGTCTCAGCCACTAACCTCCTAACCACAAGAGGGCATACAAGCACCCAGGCCCACAAGCTCCATTCAAGTGCTCCCTAGCCAAACCTCCCAAAAGAATCAGATCAGAACCCTTTGTGCTGGCAAACCAGAAAGCTGTTGCTTTGAAACCATGGGTTGGGATTTTTGTTTGTTTGTTTGTTTGTTTGTTTTTACTACTGTTGAATCAGGAAGATCTCTTTTAGAGTAGCTGCAGCAAGCCACCAGCAAGCAGAGCCCATTCAAAAAAAAAAAATGTGGCTAAATTTGTTCTTTAGTATCTAGATTTCCTTTCCAAGCCCTCTCAGTTTTTATATGGATTTAGCTAGCACATGTTGGAGTGCCAATTAGTAGTGTCAATTTGTTTGTTTCCTAACCACTTTCACTCAAAATAATCACACAGAAGCTATATTATTTAAATCACTCCTTGGCCATTCACTTAAGTGTATTGCTAGATAGCCCTTACATCTAGATTTAACCAATTTCCATTATTTTATATTTTACCATGCAAGACCAGTTTGTGTCTTTCCCCTCTGGCAGCTCCATGGCATCTCTCAACTCTGCCTTCCTTCTCTCCCAGCATTCAGTTTGGTTCCCCCACCCCAGCTCTACTCTGCCGTATCAGATTCCAAAGTTTTTTTATTCATTAACCAATAAAAGCACCACATATACAGAAGGACTTCCCACACCGTTTCCCCATAGCATTTAAAGATTATTTTTGTCTAAACAATCTTGAGGAAAGTCCTATTAAGAAACAGCTGATTAATCATTTAATATCTATCAAAACTGATAGAAAATGATGAGCTGCTAAGGAAGTGTTACATGGTCTGAGATACTAGGAAAGACACTTATAAAAACATAAGAATCCTTGAAAGCTGTAAGTAGAGTCTTTTAAACTAACAGTGATGATATAAAAGTAGAAAAATAAAATAAAATACACAGAAAGACTCTGGGTGAAGGTTAATGGCTTTCAAAGAACACACATACATTTGCTAGTCAGATATGAGACAACAAACACCTAAGGGTTGGTGATGTTTTTTTTTAATCTGGGTGTGTATAACCTTTCCACTTCCAGTGGCAATGATGGCCTAAGTAAATCAAGTACATCTGTGTGGCATTCTAACATGTAGGGCCATCATTTCCTCTGTATACATGGAATGTTTATTTTAGCATTCATTTGACTGTTTATGTTTCAAATATTTTAAAAGTTTGTCCGGACTTTTATGCAAATGTATAGGCATGCATCGGTGTCTGTTTGTGCATGTTTTGTGTGGGAACCCATGGAGGTGAAAAGGGAGTGTCTGAGCCTATGGAACTGAAATAATAGATAGTTATAAGCCACCTGACATGGGATCTGAGAACCTCATATCTGGCCCTCTTTAAGAGCAGCAGGCACTGCTAACCACTGAGCCATCTCTCTAGCTCCTCAGAGTTTTATTCACTTTAGGAGTGAGAATTTTTTAAGCTCCATTATATGTATATGGATATTGTATTAACATCATCCCTTCTTCATCTCCAACTTTGTTCCAGTTTTCCTCAAATTCATAGCCTATTTTATTTGATTATTATTTATACATAGTATGTAAATGAGCATATAAATAAAACCTGCTGAGTCAATTTACTGTTACTTGTATGCATGTGTTTTCAGGTTGACCATTATCAGATAACCAGCCTTTGCCATTTAACCCATAGTGGGCGGTGCTAGACCTGGGATGCTGATCATGGGTTCTATAAAATGGTGTGCTGAACAAGCAATGGGAAACAAGCCAGTAAGCTGCCCCCCCTCCACGACCACTGCATCAGCTCCTGCCTTCGGAATCCTGTCCTGTTGAGTTCTTGTCCTAACTTCCTTCAGTGGTTAACAGCAATGCAGAAGTATAAACCAAATAAATCCTTTTGCATCCCCATGCTTTTTGCTCATGGTGTCATGTTGCAATAATAGAAATCTTAACTAAAACAGGAGTCATTTCATTGACTTGTTTGTTTGTTTGTTTTATTCTATATCTGTAGGGTACCTTGCCTCTGGATACTGGCTCTCAATAGTGGGTTCCCATTCAGGGTATAGGTCTCCAATTGGACCAGATATCAGTTGGTCACTCATACAATGTCTAAGTCATATTTACCCCAGCACATCATGTAGGCTGAAAAAAATATTTGGTTGAAGAGATTGTGGCTGCATTGGTATGTCAGTCCCTCCCCCTGGAAATTTTGCCTGGTTCTAAGAGATGGCCAGTTCTGGCTGTGTATTGGGTTTGCTAGGAGTCTTAGCTAGGATCATTGAAACCTGAGAATTTTCATTGCTCTAGGGTTCTAGCCATCCCAGAGATTCCCAAAGATTCTGGTTATCTCTGCCAATACTCCCTCCATCTTCCCCGACCTAATCCCTTCTAACTCTGATCCCCATCTTCCTTCCAGTCCCTCCCTCCACCTCCACTGGCAATATCCATTCTTTTTCCCTTCACAGGGGGATTTCTGCATCCCCCACTCCCCACCTTGAGCCCTTCTTGTTACTTAGCTTCTCTGGGTCTGTGGATTGTAGCATGATTTTCCTTTATTTTATGACTAATATCCACTTATGAGTGAGTACATACCATGTTTCTGGGTCTGGATTACCTCACTCAGGATGATCTTTTCAAGTTCCATCTGTTTGCCAACAAATTTTCTGATGTCATTGTTTTTTAAGAGCTGAGTAATGCTCTATTGTGTAATGTACCTTATTTTCTTCATCCGTTCTTCAGTTGAAGGACATTTAGGTTGCTTCCAGTTTGGGGATATTATGAATAAAGCTGGTATGAACATAGTTGGGCGACTGTCCTCAGTCTTTGGGTATATGCCAAGGAGTTGTATAGATGGATCTTGAGGTAGATCAATTCCTAATTTTCTGAGAAACTGCTGTATTGATTTATGAAGTGGCTGTATAAGTTTGCACTGGTACCTGCAATGAAGGAGTGTTCCCTGTTTCACATCCTCTCCAGCAGAAGGTGTCATTTGTGGTTTTGATCTTACCCATTCTTATAGGTGCAAGATGGAATCTTCGTGTCATTTTGATTTGCATTTCCCTGATGGCAAAAGATGTTGAACATTTCTTTTTTCTGTCTTTCTTTTTTTTATGGGGAGTGTTTCATGACAGGGATTTTTTGGCTTTCCTGGAACTCACTCTGTAGACCAGGCTAGCCTCAAACTAGCAGAAATATCCATGCTTCTGCCTCTGGAGTGCTGGGATTAAAGGTGTGTGCCACCACCACCTAGCCCATTTCTTTAAGTAATTCTCCACCAGTTGAGATTCCTCTGTTGAGAATTCTCTGTTTATATCTGTATCCCATTTTTTAAATTAAATTATTTGGTTTCATGGTGTCTAGTTTTTTGTGTTCTTTACATATTTATGTATATTAGAAATCAGCCTTCTGTTAGATGTGGAGTTGGTGAAGATCTTTTCCCTTTCTGTAGGCTGCCATTTTGTGCTTTTTTGTTGTTTATTTTTTTTAGTTGTTGCAAAAAAAATTTCCCATTTCCCTCCCCCTCCTCGCACACATCGCTCCTTCCCCCCACTCCCCTTCCCCTCTCCCCCTACCCCCACTCCATTCCCCCTCCCTCTCGAGAATGAATAGCAGTCCAGATTCCCTGCCCTGCGGGAAGTTCAAGGTTCTCCCACTTCTATCCAGGCCCAGGAAGGTGAGCATCCAAACAGGCTAAGCTCCCACAAAGCCAGTTCATGTATTAGGATAGAAACCTAGTGCCATTGTCCTTGGCTTCTCATCAGCCTTCATTGTCCGCCACGTTCAGAGAATCCGGTTTCATCCCATGCTTATTCAGTCCCAGTCCTCCTGGCCTTGGTGAGCTCCCAATAGATCAGTTCCACTGTCATAGTGGGTGGGTGCACCCCTAGTGGTCCTGACTTCCCGGCTCATGTTTTCCCTCCTTCTGCTCCTCATTTGGATCTTAAGAGCTCAGTCCAGTGCTCCAATTTGGGTGTCTGTCTCTATCTCTATCCATCGCCAGATGAAGGTTCTAAGGTGATATGCAAAATATTCATCAGTATGGCTATAGGATAGGGTCATTTCAGGTTCCATCTCCTCAGTTGCTCAAGGTACTAGCTGGGGACATCTCCCTGGACACGTGCGAGCCCCTCTAGAGTCCAGTCTCTTGCCAACCCTAAGATGGCTCCCTTAATTAGGCTATATATTTCTCTGCTCCCATGTCCACCCTTCCTTTATCCCAACCATCCTGTTCCCCCAAGCTCCCCCCATTCTCCCCTTTTCACGTTTCTCACCCCATTTCCCCTTAGCCCCATGCCACCTCATCCCCAAGTTCCCAGATTTTGCCCTGTAATCTTGTCTACTTCCCATATCCAGGCGGATGACTATATGTTTTTCTTTGGGTTCACCTTCTTATTTAGCTTCTCTAGGATCACAAATTACAAAATTCAACATCCCTTTATGATAAAGGTCTTGGGGAGATTAGGGATACAAGGGTCATACCTAACTATAATAAAAGCCATTTATAGCAAGCCGACAGCTAACATCAAATTAAATGGAGAGAAACTCAAAGCCATCCCACTAAAATCAGGAACACGACAAGGCTGTCCACTCTCTCCATACCTTTTCAATATAGTGCTTAAAGTTCTAGCAATAGCAATAAGACAACATGTGGGGATCAAAGGGATTCGAATTGGAAAGGAAGAAATTAAACTTTCATTATTTGCAGATGATATGATAGTGTACCCCAAAAACTCCAGCAAAGAACTCCTACAGCTGATAAACATCTTTAGTAGTGTGGCAAGATACAAGATCAATTCCAAAAAATCAGTTGCCCTCCTATACACAAAGGAAAAGGAAGCAGAGAGGGAAATCATTTTGTACTTTTGATGGTGTCCTTTGCCTTATAGAAGCTATTCAGTTTCATGAGATTCTATTTATTTAACTGTCGATTTTAATGCCAGGGAAACTGATGTTCTATTCAGGAAGTTGTCTCCGGTGCGAATGTGTTCAAAGGTATTTCCCACTTTCTCTTCTATCAGCTTCAGTGTATCTGGATTTATGTTAAAATCTTTGATCCACTTGGATTTCAGTATTGTGAAGGGTGATAGATAAAGATGTATTTGGGTTCTTCTTCATTCTGACTGACAGTTAAACCAACACCATTTATTGAAGTTGTGGGTTTTTTGTTGTTGTTATTGTATAATTTTAGCTTCTTTGTCAAAAAAAATTGTCCATAAGTGTGTGAATTTAATTATGGGTCTTTGATTTGATTCTATTAATTAACTTTCCTGTTTTTATGCCAATACCATGCAATTTTTGTTACTATTATTCTGCAGTACAGTTTGAAATCAAGGACAGTTATACCTCCAAAAGCTCTTTTATTGTACAGGATTGGTTTAGCTATCCAGGATTTTTTTATTTTTCATATGAAGCTGAGTGTTGTTCTTTAAATGTCCATAAAGAATCATTATCAAACATTGATGGAAATTGCAATAAGTCAGTGGATTGTTTTTGGTAAAATGACCATGTTTTAACATGTTAAGCCTACCAATCCAGCTGCAACAGATGTCTTTCGATTCTGGATACCTTCAAAAATTTGACCTTATTGTCATACATGACTTTTACCTGTTTGGTTAGTGTTATACCAAGATATATTATAATATTTATGGATATTGTGAAGGGTAGATTTTCCCTGATTTCTTTTTCAGCTTGTTTATTATTTGTATATAGGAGCTCTACTGGTTTGTTGTTGTTGTTGTTGTTGTTGTTGTTGTTGTTTTTTAGTTTATTTTGTATCCACCAATTTCATTAAAGTATTTATTAGCTGTCAGAGTTCTCTGGAAGAATTTTTTTGGATATCTTATATATACTATTATATCATAGGCAAATAATGATATATTGATTTCTTCCTTTCCAACTTGTTTCAACTTGATCTTCTTTATTGTCTTATTCATCTAGCTAAAATTTCAAGTACAGTATTGAATACATATGAAAGAGTGGACAACATTGCCCCTGATTTTAATTGAATTGTTTTACGTTTCTTTCCTTGTACTTTGATGTTGGCTACTAGCTTGTTGTATATTGCTTTTATTATATTTAGGTATGTCCCTTGTCTCCTTCATCTCTCCAAGATTTTTTATCATGAACAGGTGTTGAATTTTTTCAAAGCTTTTTTCAGCATCTAATGACATGATCCTTTTTTATTCTTTATGTTTGTTTATATGGTGGGTTTCATTGACAGGGTCTCATATGTTGAACTATGCCTGTATCTCTGGGATAAGCTTACTTGGTCATGGTAGATGATTTTTTGATATGTTCTTGGATTCAGTTTGTGAGTATTTCATTGAGTATTTTTGCATCTATGTTCATGAGAGAAATTGGTTTGTAATTCTCTTTGTTTGTTGAGTATTTTTGTAGTTTGAGTATCAGAACACTATGGTCTCATAAAATGAATTTGGCAATGTTCCTGTGTTTTATTTTGTGTAATAATTTGAAAAATATTGGTATTAGCTCTTCTTTGAAAGTCTGACAGAATTCTGGGCTAAAACCATCTGTCCCTGAGCTTTTTTTCATGGGGAGAGAGAGATACTTTTAATGACTGCTTTTGCTTCTATTTCTTTGGGTGTTATATGTCTATATAAATTCTTTATAAGATAAATTTTGGATCGAAGTCTATTTTGTTAAATATTAGCATAGCTACACCAGCTTGTTTCTTAGCTCCATTTGCTTAGAAAGATCATTTCTAACCCTTTACTCTGAAGTAATATCTATCTTTGATATTGAGGTGTGTTTCTTGTATGCAGCCAAAAGATGGATCCAGTTTTCATATCCATTCTGATAGATCATATCTTTTTATTAGGGAATTGAGTTTTTTTGATATTGAGAGATGGTAACGATTAATGATTTTTAATTCTTGTTACTTTGTTGGTGGAGATAGCTTTGTATCCGTGTGTGTGTGTTTCTTTTTTTTGTTTTTTGAGTTTTGCTGATGTGAGATTATTTATACCTGTGTAGTCCTGGGTATAGTTAAGATCCTTATGTATGATATTTTCTTCTGAGTACCTTCCATAGGACTGGATTTGTGAATAGAAAATGTCTTAAATAGACTTTGGCATGAAATATCTTGCTTTCTCCATCTAGGGTGATTGAAAGGTTTACTTGATATATTCATCTGGTATGTCAAATTTGGTCTCTTAGAGTCTTCGCAATATTTATTCTGGTCCTTCTGGCTTTTGCAGTCTCCATTGAGAAGTTGAGTGAAATTCTTTATATGTTACTTGTCCTTTTTCCCTTGTCCCTCTTAATATTCTTTCTTTGTTCTGAATGTTTAGTGTTTTGATTATTATACGGTATAGGGATTTTCTTTTCTGATCCAATCCACTTGTTTTTCAGTGAACTACTTGTACCTGTATAGGTATCTCCTTCTTTAGGTTGAAAAAATTTTTCTCTAAGATTTATTAATATATTTCTGGGCTTTAAGTCTGTGATTTTTAATTTTTTTATTCCTATTATTCTTAGGTTTGTTTTTTTAATATTTTTCCAAATTTCTTTATTTTTGTTAGTAAATTTTAGATTTAACATTTTCTTTGACAAATAAATCTATTTTTCTATCATATTTTCAAAGCCTGAGATTTTCTCTTCCATCTCTTGTGCTGTGTTGGAGGTGCGTGTATCTGTAATTCCTGTTTGCTTTCCTAGATTTTCTCTTTCCAAGTTTCCCCAATTTGTGTTTCTTTTATTGCTTTTATTTCTATTTTCAGATACAAAAGTTTTCTTTACCTGACTGTTAATTTTTGGCTTTATTGGCATTCTTTATCAGATTTATTGATTTCCTCTGATTTCTTGTTTGCTTTTCTTCAATATCTTTAAAAATTTTTCACTTCATCTTTAAAGTCCTCTCTCATCTTCATAAACTTGGTTTTCAGGTCATTTTCTTATGCTTCAGCACTAATTGACGTATTCACGTCTTGCTGTTTCTAGGAATGCTGAGTTCTGTTGGTGGATGCCATGGCTGCCATTGATTGCATTCTTACACTGGTGATTGGGCATTTGAGCTTGGGTTGATTATCAGTCTAAATGCTGATATCTAAGTTCGTTTTTGCTGGATGGAGGCTATGTTTTCTGTTTTGTTGTTTTCTGTTTCCTCTTGGTGGCTTGTATTTCTGGTGGCTGGCTTGACCTTTGATTTAGTATGGAGTCTCTGTCCACGTTGAGGACTGGATTTCTATATGCAAGCTTGGCCTGTGGTGCAGTAGGAGTTCTTCTCCTCCTGAGTTGGATGTGAGACAGTGTGGTAAGCAGGAGAGTGGAGATTGGGACATTGAGTGAGCGGTGGAGGTCCATTGATGGGTAACTTATCTACGGTTCTGGTGGCAGGTGTGGTCTCAGGTAACATAGGGAGTGACTACTTAACTTCTCCTATTTGTGTTTCGGCCTTGCTTGGCCTACACCTGTTCATCTGACTGGTGTGTCCTCCCATTGTGCAGTGCAAGTCTACCAGGGGCAGTGGAAGAGGACTTTGGGGGCATGAATGTGTCTTTGAAAATCTAATCTGGGATCTAGAGATTGTTGAGTTCCTCAAGCAGGAGAGCCAGGCACCTGTTATGGAATATTATTTTAAGAACGTTATATTTGTTTATGCTGTGGAATATTTGTTTTAATTATGCAAGGTGTGTTATATTCTTTTATGCTGCATTTGTTCAACTCTGTGAAGCTGTATTGTTAGTATCCAGGCACACTTTGGCCCTGCCCCTTGGGCACAGTCACACCTCACCTTATGACAAGCAGTTCCAGTGTATGCAGCACAAAGACCCCTTTAAGAGACAAGCTCCTGATCTCTCTCTCTCTGCCAAGGCAAGAGAGTCATGGCCCCGTCCTCTCTCTCTCTCTCTCTCTCTCTCTCTCTCTCTCTCTCTCTCTCTCTGTGTGTGTGTGTGTGTGTGTGATGTGTGTGTGTGTCTGGAGGAGGAGGCTGCCACTACCATAACTTCAAGATCAAGTTTTACATCTTCTTTGATTGTTTTTTAACTATAGACCTAAAAGATACTTTTCTTTATGCAAAAACATCTGTCACAGTCATTTCTGATATAAGTATACTACCATTTCTGCAAAACAAATTCCAGTACAAATTATAAACAATAAAGATGCTAACGTGTCTAAAACTTCTGTTTTCACAAACTCAAAAAAACTTTTCCAACAGGTCAAATTAACCCTTCCCTCAATTATGCCCATACGCAGCCCAAGTCTTTACACCTTTCCGAGGTCCTGACACCCTCCTTTTTAATCACCAGGATCTAAAGAAATTTTTTATCCTAAACTCTGTCCTCTGCTCTGCCAGCACCTTGCCAGGTGCAAGAGACATTGGACAGTTCCACAGAGCATAGGCAGCAGTAAAGCAACCAGACACCCCAGGTGGGTTAGCACCCCAAGCTGTCTCAGGTTCCCTTCCTCCCAAATCAGGAGGAAGCAGTCTTGAGAACTCAATGACCTCATCCCCTTAACCTGAATGCCTAACTCCTCACCTTTTTAATAAAAAAATGAAGTGAGGAATGTAGCATCCAGGCACTCCTTATCCCTGCCCCTTGGGCACAGTCACAGCTCAGCAATCAGTTCCCCTGTACACAGCGCAAAAATTCAGAGACAGGTACTGTCCACTCCTGATCTCTCTCCTCCTACGGAGGCAAGTAGGATCTTAGCCTCCTCTCTCTCTCTCTCTCTCTCTCTCTCTCTCTCTCTCTCTCTCTCTCTCTCTCTCTTCCTTCCTTCCTCCTAAGTAGTTTATAATTGAGTATAATAAAGGGTTATTTATTTAGGGGTAGATTCACAGATCACAGTCCTATGCTCAAACAGAGAACAGCAACCAAATTCAGGGGCAGGAAGAGAGTGAGTGTGTACTTTACATTGGCATTTATAGAATAAGAGGCCACACCCAACTGGGCAGGTAACATAAGGGCTACTGGCTGAAGGATTTCTTACAGAAAATGCCCTCTTCTTAAATAAACTCCACACTCAACCTCTCTCTGCATGGCATATTTTGTCACCCAAAATTTTCTCTCAGTTTTCTTCCACTGGTATAAAATGGGGATGACGATAATGCACTAAGACATTATCAGTGTATATCTGTGCACTTAAAGAGACCTGACCTCACCTTGACAGTGAGACAACAGACAATACGAATGCATGAGATTCAAAAGGCCATCGATTAGCTGCATGGCATTCACTTAAGCCACATCTTACATGTGTTACTTTCCCTGTTTAAAACACCTGATTGGTCTAATAAAGAGATGAATGCTCAATGGAAATGCAGCAGAAAGGATAGACTGGGCTGGCAGACAGAGGAAATAAATAGAAGAGCAAAATGGAGATCAAAGAGGAGCAAGCAAAGGAAGAGGATTCAAGCAGACAGCCACCCAGCTATACAGCAAGCCACAGAGTAGGAAGTAAACAAAGGCAAATGAAAAGTTATTGCACCCCAATAAACCTCTCCGTTGATGCATAATCCAAATCAGACCAAATCTAAACAAATTAGAAAAACCCAGGTTTAATGGATACCAATGCTTTTGGGTGACCTTCCAGACCCAAGAGAGGAGATGGGGAAGGAAGAACAGAAAATCACATATTTGTTTTCTGGATAGCAGATTAAATACCTTGTGGGAGTGGTCTTGAGCATCTCTGGGAAGGGTCGTCATTTGGCATCCTTTCTCAGAGGTGGAGTCTGGACTGAGGCAACTCCCAGGGGAGGGAGCTTGGGATGGAACTTCCACCAGAACATTCCAGACTCTTTGGATATATGGATGGCAGGGACTGTGGTGTGGTATTAACCCAAACATTTCAGACTCTTTGGGGATATGGATGCCAGGGGCTGGGGTGACACCGCCAACCAAACCGTAAAATCCCAGAAGCAAAAGATAGACGGGGTAATTTAAGTTAAGAAAGGTTGGCTAGAAACAAGCCAACCTAAGTTTGGGCAATTATAGGAAAGAATAAGCTTCCATGTATATTTATTTGGGAGCTGGTTGACAGACTCTCCCAAATAGAAAAGAGTAGAAAGAGTAAAATGTAACCAATAACACTCACCTGTTCTTACTACTGTGGCCTGCTGCTGGATAGCAGGAGTCCACCCATGTTGTTGCCAGGGGCATAGAGGCATCAAGATATTCCCAAAGGCAGTTCGATATATATCATTTAACTGATGAAGGATCTATGGGTAGACTAGAGGCCGGGTCCTCCATCATTAGCATTTTAACCCTGGTCCACAGTGCCCCAGATACATTCTAGTCACTGTGCCTGCCCAGCCTCCTAACACTTCAATGTGCAGAGCTGTTGTAAATTAAAACAGAAGGCTAAATTAAAAGGGAGAGAAGGCAAGCTGTGACTGGCAGTAATATGAATCCCTCTGAAATCGCTGGTGTTTTCAATTAACAGCCTCTTTCTGAGACATTTATTGCTCTTGGCTTGAATTGAGGTCATTGAAAACACTTGTGAGCAGGGTTCTCCAAAAGCTTATTAAATACACTAGACAAGGGTTTGGGTTCCTGTTCTGCTTTGCATGCATTCAGAGAAGACATAGTAAAGATAGCCCCGCAGCTCTCAACCTTGCCTTTTTACTTCTGTTTTATTACCTGAGTTCTTGAGTCCCTTGAGTGTGCATTCCATTATCCCAGAGAGAAGCCACTATTCTTTAAGATGTAGGTCTATAGAAAAGTAAATATATAAATTAAGTAACAGCCTACATATGGAATAAATTCCCTCTCAACTCTGTGTGATGTTCATAGGCATCCACCTAAAAGATGTCCAGCAAGAAAAAGATAAATCATGGTGGCTTTACTAACCTGCCCTGAATTAGTCTCGTCACATTGGAATATTTTACACCATTATTTTATTGGCAATCACTGTCACCAGATAAACTACACAGCAGTGACTGATGTAAAACTATGCAACTTGAAGCATCTAGACGGCTTGTAAAAGAGAAGTGTTTTGCCAAATATTTCAGGGATGAAGCTATACTGACACCCTTAAAGGAGATGGTTGGTGATGGCCTATTCTGGAGGAGGCAGAGCTGTGGAGAAAGACCTGATATGAGGAAATCTAAAACTTGGATGTTTTCATGTGCTTAATAGTTTTTGTTTTTATCTGCTTTGTAAAAATATGCTTTATACTAGAAGGGAAATAAATTTCCAAACATACTGTTCCTCACTGCTGTGTCCAAATGGACGATGCATGTGTTATATATTACGTTTGGGAAAGAAATATTCCAGCTATAACAGAGAATGCATTTGCATGCAAGGACTGGAGAATTTGTCTTTCTCTCCAAACATTCTAAATGACTTTATTCTTCCAGACTAAAAAAACACTTCTTTCCTAGAAGACATATTCAGTAGCTTCAGAGGTGAAATAAGTTTGGACTTTTAAATATATAATGCCATTTCATTAATGGCACAGGGAAAAATTTCTTTCATCTCCAGAAAGTAGAAAATTCACTCTTGTGAGCATGATTTTGAGAACTGGGTATCTAGTGACTGAAGAGATGTTTCCCATGTGTTGCTCTTGCAGAGAACATATATCCAGTTCCCCTTACCTATATATCACCCCTACAAACATACATCATACACTCACACACACAAGTACATAAGTTTAAAAAAAATGTATTTTTCCTGCTTAGATGCCCAGGAACCAGAGCCTGGAGAGCCCAGAGACCTAAGATAGAACTAAACAAACCTGGCCAAATAAATATACACATATATACAGAAATGAATAAATAAATAATAATGCTTTTAAAAAGAAAATGGGCTATTTAGAAATTGTGTCCTGAATTACAAACAAAGGAGGATTTCAATGTGCTGGTAACTAAGGCAGAGTTGCCTGACCCCACACCCTCACTTTCCCTCTCTGTCAGTTTCCTTTTTAACCTACTGGGTTCAAAATACTCGTGGACAGGAGAAAACTAATCCTCTTAAATTGTCGTAGATGATCACCTGCCACTGGGCTCAGCTTTCTTTCAACTCCAGCTCCTGCTCTTCTTCAGGAAGTGTTTGGCTATATCGAGGCTCTCTCCAGCACCTGAATGTAGAAAGCTCTGTCCGTCATCAGAACATTATTCACACAGCCAGAACCACTTCTGCCTGTTGATTCTCACTTTCATTCCTTCTTCCGTGGACCCTTTATGTTTTGTACCTACCTTGCAAATGATACACCAAGCTTTGTTTATTTTTGGCTCAGGTTCTAACTCCCCAAATGAGAAAAAAATAACTCATGGGCTTGGACTTTTGCGAATCAGTGAAGTAACTTTCATAATTTCTGGTCTATAAGAAGTGCGTGCCCACTAATGTTTTAACTAGCAATACTTACTTTTTTTTTTTGAATTTCATTTTTGTATAGTTAATTTCTTTTTTTTTGCATTGTTCCAATAGTTTATTTTTTTTCCTTTCATTTTTTTTAAATTTATTTATTTATTAAGGATTTCTGCCTCCTCCCTGCCACCGCCTCCCATTTCCCTCCCCCTCCCCCGATCAAGTCCCTCTCCCTCATCAGCTTGAAGAGCAATCAGGGTTCCCTGACCTGTGGGAAGTCCAAGGACCGCCCACCTCCATCCAGGTTTAGTAAGTTGAGCATCCAAACTGCCTAGGCTCCCCCAAAGCCAGTATGTGCTTACTTCTTATATTTATGCTGTCATTTCTACTATTTTAAAATTTTTATGAGGATGGGAGCTGTGTTTATCTTTTATTCTTTTTATATACAATATTTGTTTACTTCAGAATTATTCCATTACATTTATTTTTGCAATGGATTTTGATCATATCCACCCCCTCATCTCCTTCCAAATCAACTTTCCTCAACATCCACCTGCATGTTCTTTCTCTCTTTCTCTCCACTTCCCACCTGCTCTCTCCCCCCTCCCTCTCTTCTAGAAAATAAGAACCATTGAGTTCAATTTTTGCTGTACCATTACTCTTTAGAGGGTACCTATCCTGAAGTGTGGTTGATATACCAGAGGCCACACCATCAAAGAAACTTGGTTTTTCCTTTTTCAGAAGCTATCAAATGTATTCTCAATTAAGAGTGTGTCCTACCTGGCTTAAACTTGTGCGGGTTTGTGTGAAAATGAATGTGTGTGTTTTTATGTGTGTGCCTGTGGAGGCCAGAGGTAAGATTCTTGTGTTTCTCAAGAGCTACCCACCTTGTTTTTAATTAGCTAATTAATTAATATATATTTTATTTGCATCACTCTCCCCTTTTCCAAACTAGGCTTTTCTGTGTGTTTCCTACTTCCCTCTCAAACTCAGGGCTTCTTCTTTCATTATTATTGTCATGTACATATATTATAATGTATAAATTATATATATTATATATAATTATATATAATGTATAAATATGCATGTGTTTTTAGGACTGATAATTTGGTATTGGACAACCAATCACAATTTCCATTCCTGGAGTAGACTGACTCTTCTTCTCTCAACAGTTATTCATCTAGGAGGAGATCCTTGTGATATTTCTGCCATCATATTGAAATGTCAGCTGGTGGTGTCATTAGGTCTTGTTTCAGTGACCATATTGTTGAGTTCATTAATGTATTACATTTGATGCTACTCAGTTGTAGTGTACTTTTATTATATGATTTTATTATAACTTCATAAACTGAAATTGTATATATATTGCCTATGAAGTGACACTGTGATATAGGTAAAGTGTGAAATCATTAAACAATTAAGATATAATATATTTTATATACTATGTCATATATCACACATTATATATGATCATATGTCACATATTATATACATGTGTAATATAATATATTGTATATTTTACTTATATGATACATATATGCCATGTGCTTAATATATTAAGTTTATGGTGTGTTATAAGTATATATAATATATATAGTTATTCAAATATCACTTTGTAATGATAAAAGAATTAGAAATTTATTATCTGAACTATTTATGTTCACTTTAATTTTTTTAAATTTTAAACATCAGCATTGTGTCCATATCACTCCTGCCCCTTCCTCCCACCACCAGCTTCTCCTGTGTCACACCCCTACTTCCAGAATTAATGATCTATTCTTTCATTATTATTGTTACAGATATACATATATGTATATGCACAAATATAAACATATAAATTTATAATTTACTGAGTCCACTAGAATTCCTAGAATGTACAGTCACATGTGGCTGACCACTTGGCATTAGATAAAGCAAAGGGAAGCAAGCACACTACTGGGACAGACTGATTCTCACAGCAGTCATGATTACCTGTAGTAACCAATGGATGGGATCGTATGGAATGCCCTCTCTCCATGTTGTCCTGTCAACTGGCAGGGTTATTATGCTGGTTTTGCTCAGGCAATTTTATTGTTAAGATTTCATGAGTTCATTTTTCCTGTTTAGTCTAGAGAACAATATCTAGGAGCAGATGGGCCTTGGGCATGTACTAGATTCCTGCTTCTTTGTCCTCAATACTCCTTAAACCCTAGCTGTATGGTAGTACTGTGAATGTATTGTCTTGATTAGGTGCCCCATAGTTTCTTATTCTCTGCATTGTGGATCTCTGTAATAGTGTCTATTTGTTGTAAAATGAAGCTTCTTTGATGGAGGCTGAAAGCTACAGATATGTGGGTGTAAGGATAAATATCTAGTATAAACTTTAAAATTATATTGCTTTAGGAATATAGCAGTGTTAGATTTTTTCTCATATTTATGACCTCTCTGGTCATGGACAGTTGGCTTGGTTGACAGAATCAGGCAGGATTCCTTCTTACTGAACAGATCTTACGTCCAGTTGGTGAGGTCTCATTTATCTATTGCACCATCATAGATTCTTTTGTCAGCCCAATCACTGTTGTGGCCTATAGACATAGTATCTATATATGGCTTCCCATTTCTTTTTCCCTAAGACAGCTTGCAAAGCGACTTGTGGCACTATGACTATTTTGAAGTGGGAGTTATCAGTTGTACTCCCTTTGCTATACAATAAACTCAAAACACATTCCTCCTGCCTAACTGAAATTTGGCATTGTGACCTGCATCTCCTTACAGCCTGCATTTTCCTCTGAGATTGTTTAATTCAATTGTTTCTTTTTTATTTCTCCTGTTAGTGACACCATGTGGTGCTTGTGCTTCTGTACTGGTAGGCTAATTTCATTTGACATCATATTTGTAAATGAGGATGCCACATTTAAGGTTAGAGTATTCAACATTGTAAACATGCAAAGCATTCTTTCCCATACTCCACAGATGCACCCCTTAGATTACTGCTGACTTCTGTGAAAGATTCAGAAAGATACAAAGAAGATGGCAATGCAGAGATTTCCTTAACACGCTGACTTCAAATCCATTAGACATTGCTAGAATTTGATCTTACATATAACACCAAAGACATATGAGTTGAAGGCTTATTCTGAAGTTTGGTGCTGTTAGGAGAAGCTGAACACTTTATAATGCTATAGGACAAATCTAGGTCATTGGGTATATCTCCTTGATGGAACCATGGACACTTCTACTTCTCTTCTTTGTCTTCAGTTTCCCACCATGAGATGAAGGTTTTCTACATCACCTACTGCTATCACAATGTACTTCCTCTTCATTGACCTAGAAGCAACTGAACCAATCAATCATAGATTGAAATATCCAAATTTCTGATCCAAATAAATCTTTTTTTCTATAGAATGCAATTAACTCATCTTAGTCACTAGAACAACAGAACAGAAAGACTGACATGACATATACCCAATACTGGTGTTGAAAGAATTTTCTTTTTAAGGAAACTGAATAAAGTCTAACCCCATCCTTCAAAGGTTGTAATAACAAACCAAATTTCAATTCCACCAAGGGTACCCCTAGAAAATTAATGAATTTATTGAACTTACAGTGCATAAATGAGGGCTTATCATCAAAAGCAAGGGTACACCCAAAACAATAATTTATGAAAGTTTTTACCCACAATGTGTGAAGACTTCCCTATGACCTTATAAATGCCCCTTCACCCTTCCCATCATTTTCACGAGTTCAAATACTCTAACCTCTTCCTGAGACCATGAGACCATATACAGTTAGGGCAGAACTACGTGCAATTGAACGCAGGATTGAACGTCAGGAAAATTCCGATAAGGGCCTAATGAACTTCTCCACCCTCTTCTATGGGGGAACATTAGCAGCAAACAATTCCTCCTATGGTGATCATTTGCAAGCGGGCACAGCTGAACTCAGAAAGATGTCAGCTGCTTTGGGATGAATTACAAAGGCTACTCCCAGTTTAAGCTTTTGAGAAACTTCTATTCAGTTTTTTGCAATGTCTATACTAATTTGCATTCATATGAACACTATGCAAGGATATTATTTCCTCCATAATTGTGTCAACACATATCATATTTTATGTTGCTGACAATAGCCCTGTGACAGGAATCAGATTCTAACTCATTGTAGTGTTAATTCACATTTCTCCAACAATTAGCAAGGTTGAACATTTTTTTAAAGTACATTTAAGCTATTTATGTGCCTTCCTTTGATACATATCTAATCAGGTCCTTTGTAATTTTAACTGGATTATTTATAGCCTTGCTATTTTGTTAGTTCCTTGTATATTTGTGGTATAAAACACTTTTCAACTGGATACACTATAAACATTCTCTTCCAATATGTACTTTGCCTTTCTTGCAGTCATATTTCATTTGTATTTTGATAAATAAGGCTTTCCTGAAGATGAGAGAGTGAAACAGTCCAACTGATCAGTCTTATAGATTAGGCAGTAGTGACATGCACCTTTAATTCTGCAGTCACATTAGTTTGATATAGAAACTGGGCAGTGGTGGTGCATGCCTTTAATCCTAGTTCTAGAGAAGAATACAAGATGGGAGGAAACAACTCTAGACAGAGTCTCATTCTGAGGATTCTTGAAAGCAGTATCATTATTTCAGAATGAGATAGCGGCAAGAGTAAATGACTGTTTTACTTTTCTGATTTCTAGGTTGAACCCCAATATCTGTCTCTGGGCTTTCATTAATCATGCTATACTTTCTGCTCTGCTCTTGTTTTTGGTGTTGTTGTTTTTGTTTTGTTTTGCTTGAGGTTGATTTAGATGAAATTCTATATGTTTGCTTTTTTTAAACCTGAAATTGGGGAATAAAATTCATTCCCTCAAAAATATCATTTATCAGGCCAGGCGATGGTGGCGCACGCCTTTAATCCCAGCACTAGGGAGGCAGAGGCAGGCGGATCTCTGGGAGTTCGAGGCCAGCCTGGTCTACAAGAGCTAGTTCCAGGACATGCTCCAAAGCTACAGAGAAACCCTGCCTCGAAAAACAAAACAAAAAAAAATATCATTTATCAAATCTATTATATCCTCAAGTGTCAAACAAAATAACCTATACATAAAAGAATGCTCATCAAATTTTTGCTGACTGAATAAAAAAAAATCAGGAATGCTTCTTAAACCAAAAACAACAAAAACCATCTATATTTGAATCCAGGATACTACTTTCTAACTAAAAGACAAAAGCCACTCTTCAACTTTCCTTGGTTATAAAATGGAATCAAAAATTTCCCACATACTAAAAGTAGGGACATAATAAACATCCACTCCTGAAGTCTAACACATGGAATATAACAAATATAGCTCATTATCTCTTCCTGCTCTGTTACATTTAAGACTATGTCTACCTGTATACAACAGAACCTCTCCTTAGAGTGCCATAAACAAGCATTAGTCTAGTGTTCTTGTAAAACAAGTAGAATAGTAACAAATGAACACTGGTGAGAATTTTTCTCTCCTAATACTCTCCAGTTTGATTCAGGTGTGAGCCAGCACCAATCCATATATACAGATCTAAGACCACTCCTTTCTATATCAATGAAGATTCCATTTTAAAACTCTGATCATCTTTCAGTGTTCAAATTATAAATTCCATGTGGAATTTCAGCAGTGAAATATATGGACACCTAAACACTTTACGGCCAGTTTTTACTGTTCAATTTTATCACTAAGATTACTTAAATCATTTTGAGCCTAGAATACTGGTATTCATGTTACCTAACACACACAGAGCTCTTATTTGAATCCTTACTATATGAATGTGCAAGAACACACACACATCCTTTTAACATATTTCATAAATAAATAAAAATATATATTTGCTGTTTTTCCTCTTCTTACACTAGAATAAGAACCTTGGAACATTATTTTATGGACTATGGTACTACCTATCTACATCACTGAAATAATGAGGTTTGCCATAAATATTTGTTAAAGTGGAAAAACAGTAACTTAGTTTTAGATGTCCACTGATGACCCTCAGGACTCACATTCTTTCTGTGTTTAAGATCCACTGTTCTCAGCGTATGAACCTCATAATGCCTGCTCTACTTTCATTCAGATGATGACATTTCATAAAGGAAAAGAACGGCAGGACAGAAACTTCACCAAACTATTATATTTACTATATTCTTTCTCTATCTCAAAATAATACACTTCTATAAATGCTCATGGTAGATCTCTAGTCCCATATTGTGCATCACGGTTTGTCGGATAACACTGGTAAATGCAAAGGAATCTATTAATCTGAGCTTAATTTTCCTAATAAGCCAATGGAAGGACTAGAAATGGATTTTGAGCCATCAAATATATAGTTTATACCTTAAATTTCTCTGGTACCTTGCATATTTTTACACATTAGTGAATTCAAATATAAAATCTTGTGCATTATGGGTAGAAATCTTGAATGTCATATGATATTATGTATTAAAAAGAGACATATGCATAATTTCATATTAATATAAAAGAGCGTTGCTACCCTAAAACCAAAAACAATATGCTACTGTCACCATTATATTTTCCTTTGGAAAGAATCCTGAGTTTATGTATTCATGAGACTCAGACTGATTCCAGAGTCACACGAGGTACACTTTCTGTAGATCATTAGTAGTAAAAAGGTGAACAGGAAGGACCTCAATAACCAGTGGGCTGAGAAGAAAGATAATAACTTCCCTCTGAGTATCCACTGTATTGTAAAAGCTTACATGCAGTGGGTTATAAAAGCCCATGCTGCAGCATGTTATCAAGATCCTTGAATAAAGATTGCATCTGTACTGCCAGTTCTGCTCCCGTTAGACAGATCCCAAGATCTTCTGTTCATGAAGTGAGAAGGAGGAAAGTGAGAGGCTAGCTCTGATAAAGTCAATAATGTTTCTTTTGTCATCCACAAAACCTATGAATTCATTATCATTTTATATAGAAAGAACAAAATCTCATTTCTTCTTTAATGAAACAGAGCTTAAAAATGGGATGTACTCACTCATAATTGGTTTCTAGCCATAAATAAGGGTCACGGAGTCTACAATTGGCCAACCTAAAGAAGCTAAGTAAGAAGGTGAACCCAAAGAAAAACATATAGTTATCCTTTTGGCTATGAACCTTCATCTGGTGATGGATGGAGATAGAGACAGAAACCCACACTGGAGCACTGGACTGAGCTCTCAAGGTCCCAGTGAGGAGCAGAAGGAGGGAGAACCTGAGCAAAGAAGTTGGGACCACGAGGGGTGCACCCACCCACTGAGACAGTGGATCTGATCTACTGGGAGCTCACCAGGGCCAGCTGGACTGTGACTGAAAAAGCATGGGATGAAACTGGACTCTCTGAACATGGCGAACAATGAGGGCTGATGAGAAGCCAAGGACAATGGCAAGGGGTTTTGATCCTACTTAATTTTCTGGCTTTGTGGGCGCCTAGCCAGTTTGGATGTTCACCTTCCAAGATATGGACAGAGAGGGGAGGACCTAAGACTTACCACAGGGCAGGGAACCCTGACTGCTCTTTGGACTGGAGAGGGAGGGGGAGAAGGGGGGGGGGGGGGGGGAAGGGTTGGAGGAGGGGGAGGGAGGTGGGAGGCTGGGAGGAGGCGGAAACTTGTTTTTTTTTCCTTTTCTCAATAAAAAAAAATGGGAAACACTGGAACAGAGAAACTAGGGTTATTGAAAAGTTTCTTGTATCAGATACTTCATATATTCAAGTGCTCTGTATACTCACAAACTAATGTGTTGCACGTATCATTGCCATTACTATAAACATTAAGAATCTGAGATGAGCTTGACTGTGGTGGCTCATACCTTTAGACTCAGCACTTTGTAGGCAGGTTGATTTCTCAGTTTGGTATACAGAAGAATGTCTATGATAACCAATATTATACAGAGAAAGCCTGTCTCATTAAAAACAAAAATAAGAATGAGAGAGAGAGAGAGAGAGAGAGGAAAGAAGAAAGAAGGAAAAAAAGAAAGAAGAAAAGAAAAAGAAAAAAAGAATTCTGTGATGGATAGCAGTCCTAATTCAAAGGCATCTATCCACTATCTTAATGTCATCAGACCAAAACCTGCTTAAATCCATAAATATACTCATGTTTTGATTTCGTTATGTGGCAAAAGACTTCGTGTCTGAAAAAACTAAGCTGCTACAACAAAAAGCTCCCAGATGACAGGATCCAAAGTTTATCCTCTTGAAATTGCAGTCTAAAAATGGTGCAGTGGTGTACAATTGATGATATTTGACATGACCAGGCAAAACAGATCTTCAAATTTCTTGCTTCATGGAAATGTCTGTCAGATACTATGGGTCTGTAGGCTGAAGATAGATGCCTCAGTGTTACAGAAGAACTTTGGGTGACTGTCCAGGCAACAAAATGCCTCTGTCAATTTTAGAGTTTTGAAAGTTGCTTACAATTAAATTCCCATTAACTTGGGTAATATAATATCCTTCTGGGGTCTTTGGTGGAGTCAAAAAAATAGATAGTTATAATTACAATTTTCCTTAGTTATGATAAAAGATAAAGTAGACATAAACGTTGTAACTGTGATTCTTACTTGATACCTGTTTTATTATATGTTATTTTACTATGTTAAAGTTAAAACCTTCCTTTTTATGTAAACAGACAAAGGGAGATAATGTGGGATTCTCCTCTCTATGCTATAAATACGTTTTATTACTATTGGTAATTAAAAAATTGTTTCAGCCAATGGCTCGGTAGAGTTAAGCCAGGTGGGAAATCCACACAGAGAAATATAGAGAAAGTAGGCAGACTAAGGGAGATGCCATGTAGCTGTGAAAATAAAAAAACACCAATAACCCAGTCAAAACCTTACTGGTAAGCCACAGTCGCATGGTGATAAACAAATTAACTGAAATGGATTTATTAAGATGTAAGAGTTAGCTAAAAATATGCCTAAGTTATTTGCCAAACAGTGATGTAATTAATATAGTTTTTGTGTTATTATTTGGGATAGGCAGCCAGAAAATGAATAAGCAGTCTCCATCTACAGGTCTGCTGTTTCTGGAATCTTCATTACTGTAAGCCTAGGTGTCATCTTCCTCTTTTTACTCATAGATGTTGCAAGAGAGAGAAGGTGAATATTTGGCTGTTTTTGAAAGATGTGTGATGATCAAGTTGCATGAATTATTTATTCTTGATATACATTGGTCAAAATAAATACCTTAAGAAATGTCTAGTTTGGTAGATAATTGTGTGATGTTTCTATTGCTGAAAACAAAAGAAATTGTGGAGGTCTCAATATGGGGTTCAACATTTAAAAGCACATTCTACTGTTTTTCCAAGGGACCTGAATTTGAGTTCCAGCAACCACATATGCATGCACATGCTTGTGCACACACACACACACACACACACACACACACACACACACACACAC
>NC_022013.1:52139192-52159645 GCF_000317375.1 Microtus ochrogaster
GATAGATAGATAGATAGATAGATAGATAGATAGATGATAGATAGATAGATAGATAGATAGATAGATAGATAGATAGATAGATAGATGATATAAAAATCAAATCTTTAAAACATAAGATGACTGGACACCAAAGAGGAACAAAAAGCACTCGTAGGCACAGGCCACTCTTATCTGAAGCAGATAAGTATCAAATTCCTCCCACAATGTTCAGTAGAGCAAGTTGTCCAAATTATTTCTGTGCCAGTTCAACAGGCTCCTTTTCCAGTTCATATGCGGATGCTTTTCTAAAGCCAGAACTTTGACACTTGGACTGTGAGTAGGCAGTAAACTATCCACAAATTTCTATATGAATCTTAGTTTTTTTAATATTAACAATAAGATTTTGTAAGGACCGGGGAGAGTTATACAACTTGCCTTTACAGTCATAGCTAGTAAGTTACAAAGCTGAGAACAGGACACAATAGACAGCTTGACTGTCTGTGCTTGTCACTGGTCCCCCTAGGATGACTTTTCTACAGAAAGGACTGCAGAATATACAGGAATGTTAAGATACTACTTTTCCCAAATGACATACTGAAGAAGAGCTGAAAGTGCTCCAAGCACACAACAGATTGGCAAGCCTTGTCATGAGACAATGCGAGTACTCCTCCACAGTTGAATCTCCTACTCTCAAAAATGACTCTTTGTGAATTCATGATCTAAACAAAGGAAAAGATGAATTGATCATAATGCCAAGACTGGATGAAAACCCTCATTAAATATGGCTTTTTCTTTTCTTGATCTAGGAAACTCTAGTAAAGCTTGACCAAGTGGAGTACAAGGATCACAGTAGACTGAATCTTACAAATCATAAGGAGTTAAAGGGCTCCTCATTGGCCTCACAATGTGAATGCTAGGTCTTGGGGGCTTTTCATAGTCCATAGAATTGACCGATAACCAGGCAAAGTGGAGTAGCATGGATGAAGGCTTATATTCTAAGTCACCCAACTGTGGTTTGAGTCCTGATGTTGCTCCTTCCCAGAAAAGATAAGGAAACAAAGCTAAAAGTTAGAAAGAAAGAAAAAGAGAGAGAGAGAGAGAGAGAGAGAGAGAGAGAGAAGAGAAGAGGAGAGGAGAAGAGAAAAAGAAAAGAAAAGAAAAGAAAAGAAAAGAAAAGAAAAGAAAAGAAAAGAAAAGAAAAGAAAAGAAAAAGAAGAATACTAGGCTTTTCTGAAGCTCAAGGATTCCTTTCATTCCATGCTTGTTTTCTGGTGCTCACTATGTGTCCAAAACAAAAAAAACAAACAAACAAAAAAACAAACAAACAAAAACACTTGAATGGAGACTTCTGTGAAGCAGGGTCAGAAGGAATGAAAAGTGATGAGGAGCAAATAGAAAGTGTATTTGCTAGTTTTGAGGGAGAAATGACATGAGACACTGAGTAAAAGCAGCTCTTGCAAGCCACATGCTCTCCCCAGTATACTGTCAATGGAGCAAGTATAACTTGCCTCTTCATGGTAATTTTCTACTGGAAAGCCCGTACAAGTGACCATCAATGAAAGGTTTGAATAAATTTGTACGGATGAATCAGTATGCTAATAGTCTACTTCTTTAGCTCCTGATATAGAGTTTTTTATTACAAGAAAACTTTACCAAGGGAAATTTCTGAGCAGAGGCATGAATTTAGCTGGGAAATGTCACAAATGATTTATTTGCTCCTTTTGTATCAGGCTATCAAACTGGTCAAGTTTATTGTCATTGAAACCCTGATTAAACAAGAGCAGGACAGCTTTGCTACCCACTTTCTCATTCCCATGACATCAAATCCAAGAACTTTGCAACAAACAGTTTTTTCAGAATTTCCTTAAGGATCAGATCCCAAGTTCCTTACAATACATTTTATGATCATGATGTCAGATACAAAGTAACACTGATAATATGAATGCTATTAAAAATATAAAGGCTAATCCAAGCATCTTAACATGTTTCTATGTTTCTTTTTTCTTTTTCTTTTTTTTTTGGTTTTTTTTTTTGTTGTTGTTGTTGTTTTGTTTTGTTTTGTTTTTTGAGACAGGGTTTCTCTGTGACTTGGGAGCCTGTCCTAGAACTAGCTCTTGTAGAACAGGCTGGCCTCGAACTCACAAAGATCTGCCTGCCTTTACCTCCTGAGTGCTGGGATTAAAGGCATGCATCATCAACACCCTGCAGACTCTTTTTTCTTAAATTAAAACACAACTAATTTCTATGGTAGTTTGAAAAAGACATGGCCCATGTATGCTCCTATGTTTTAAATACTTGATCCAAAATTGCATTAGTCTAATGATAATTTAGAGTTATTTAAGCTTTAGAAGTTAGAGTCTTGTTGGAGTTAAATAGGTCACTAAAAACAGGCTTGACATTTTATAGACTTCCCCCACTTCCTGTCAATCCTCCTAGTTTTTGTGTGAAATGTGCTACCACATACAACTTTTTACATGGGTTACAACTTTGTGATATGTTTGCAAGACACTGTACCAACTAAGTCATCACCCCAGCCTCTGCTAAATAACTATTGAGGTGAATTATGATTCTTCATTCAAAGATTCCTCTTAATGTTTATTTTTTTTTCTCTTAAATAAGTAAAGATGTTGAGAGTTGGGGCAATTTCATTCTCTAATTGATAATTTTAAGTTCCTATTCTGGTTTCAACTGCCTTGAGTAAAGGAATACGAGCCAAATAAACATCCAAAAAAACTCTATCCCAACACTCACTGCATGGAATATTCCATATATAGTGGTATTCCTACATTAGCTGCTTGCTGTTGCAGAAAAACAAAAAAGGAGGTGTGAAGACATTGTGCCAGCCCCATGACTATTGTAAAAGGTTGTATTTATAGACCAATGTAAAAAGGACTATATTATCATCACGAGCCTTGATGAGCTCTACATAGCCTGCAACTCTTTATGCTGGGGCCAGAGGAGGACAGAGTTTGCTGATCCAGCAGAAGGCCTGTGACTGTTAAAAACACAGACCATCATTTGCTGGAGGATGCTGTGATCACTTTTGTCCTTCACCTATGAAAGACTGGTGTGCATGGATTTGACGTTCTTTTGAAATACTGAATGGCATTGCATTATTGCCTCAAGGTATTCTGGTAGATAAGGAACCCAAGCAAATACTAACATAAAAACTCCTTTATGCTACAGAAAGCAATGCAGGAAAATGAGAACAAAATTTACTTATTCTTAGGGGTGCTCTGGTGACACCTTCTTCTTGTCTACTCAAGAGATCCAGTCCTACTCAACACTTGTGATGGGAGATCTCCAAAGATCTCCCTATTTGAAAAGTGGAACAGGCTCTTCCAAGTACTCATGGTCACTCTTATCTTCATCAAATTTAGGGAATATAAAGTTCGGCACACTTTTCTCAGCTTAAATTTTGTCACCAGGTGCTCGCTGAGAGACCACTTGCCGGGAAAGTATAAGGACCTGAGTTCAGATTCCTAACACTCAAGGAAAGGATGATACCTGTAATGGCAGCACTGGAGTGGGAGAAACAGGGACAAGTGGACCCCAAGGGCTTGATGACCAGCTAGTCTAGCTGAAACCACAACAACCCTGACATTTTAGGAGAGGAAGCCTGCAGGTAAAGTGCATAATTGCTTACTGGTTGCCTTTGCACAGAAATTAAAGCTGACCATCTTTACACTACAGCACCATGGGAAATGCATCCTTCCTGGAAAATTATACAACTACTAAAGCATGCTCTCCTCATTATCTCCATTCAGACACTGACCAGATTGGACCTCACTTGCTTCCCATATAAGATGAGAACAGAAACAGTTCAAGGTAGTGCAGCCTTTGGTCATTCTGCATCCTCTCTATATTGAATACTTTGTTATTTTAGAGTGGATACCTTGTAATTGCAAGCCTTGTGATTGCAATGATATTGTAAGGAGGCCCTTTTTTTGTTGCCAGCTGTTCAGCCCCGAAATAATCACACAAAAACTATATTATTTGCAATACTGTTTGGCCAATAGCTTAAACGTATTTCTGGCTGACTATTATATCCTAAACTAACCCATCTCCATTAATCTACGTATTGCCACAAGGCTGTGATTTACCAGGTAAAGTTCTGGTGTCTGTCTCCAGCAGGGCTACATGGCTTCTTCTTGCATTTTTCCTTTATTTTTCCCCAGCATTCAGTTTAGTTTTCCCCACCTAGCTCTGTTCTGCCCTACTCTGCTACAGGCTCAAAGCAGTTATTCACTAACAAAGCAACACAGACAGAAGGACCTTCCATACCACAACAAAAGTTTGATTATTTCTATAAATATCAATTGAATACTTCCTCATGGAGAGCAGCTTCTCCTGGTGTCTATGCACTCATAGTAATACCAGCTTTTCAAAGATCTGCGCATTGTTGCCAGATATCCTGATTAACAACTGCATCTATTCTATCCTCACTAGGAATTAAATACCCACAACTTTTAACACATGTTCATTATAATATTTATATGAAAGTCATAATTATGAAAATTAGTTTTAAAGAAATGTATGGCTCTTAGCATACTAGGAAAAATAATGTAGGTTACACAGATCACTTTTTAAAGGATTTTCCTTTCATATATATGTGTATGTGTGTGTGTGTGTGTTTTGTCTGCTTGTATGTATGTGTACCATATGTGCCCGGTATCCATGGAGGCAAGAAGAGGTATTGAATCACTTAGTACTGAGATTATAGGTGATTGTGAGATGGTATATGGGTGCTGGGCAGCAAACCCAGATCCTTTGCAAGAGCAACAATTTTAACTGCTGAGCCATTTATCTAGCCCCCATGAGCATTTTTCAAAACACAGCATCCTTGAAATGCACTCATTTAGAAATCGTTTTCCAGAGGGACTGTCATTAAAATGTAAATATGGCTCAGGCTACTCCCTCAGAGGTCCCAGACTCTGTTCTGCTACATGTCACATGGTGGGGGGTGGAGGTATCGAAACATTCTTGGAGTTCCTTGTGCCATTTCTTTTGCAGTGCAGGGCAGATTATGAGATTCAAGTCTGCTACCAAGCCAGATAACATCAATTCTTTTCTAATCTTTGTTCTCTATTTATCATATTTCACAAGATTTATCTTCTGAGATAGAGACCCTTTTCTGGTCAGATAAAAATCATGTAAAAATTCTCTCTCCCTTCCTGTCCCTCTCTTTGTTTCCTTATGCTAATTACTTTCTTTTTAATTAAGAGAACCCTTTTTAAGATCCATGTGTTTTTTTCCAATTATCAATCATCATCTGATGATTTGATTCAGCAATCAGTGCCATCACACCACAGGAAATCAGTACAAAATGATTTCTTTTGTATTCGCGTTCTAGCCTTTGTTCCAATACGCTGCTATTTCTGTAATAATGCATAATGTGAATTTGGGTCTTACATGTCTATGATTTGGTTCTTACATTAATAGATATAATAGACTCTTAGACATCATATGTGCTAAGCTACTTTCGCATGTTACTCAAAATGTTTGAAGTGGGAGAACCCAGGTGGTAAAAATGAAATGTCAGCTTTCCGTTGTTGTGATAAATCATCTCATACAATCAATATAAAAGAATTGGTGTGGGATTTTACTCTGGATGCTGTGAATACCATTGGTTAATAAAGAAGCTGTCTTGGGCCTGTGATAGGGTAGAGCAGAGCTAGGAGGGGAAAACTAAACTGAATGCTGTGAGAAAGGAGGCAGAGTCAGGAGAAGCCATGGAGCCAGAGAGAGACATGCTGAAACCTTGCCGGTAGCCTATGAGCCCTGTGGTAAAATATAAAAAAATGGAGATGGGTTAATTCTAGATGTAAGAGCTAGCTAGCAATACACTTAAGTAATTGGCCAAGCAGTGATTTTATTAATACATTTTCTTTGTGGTTATTTCAGGAGTCTGGGCAGCTGGGAAACAAACAAGTGGCCTCCTTACTACAAAGAAAAATAGGCTATAAAGTGAGTCAGTTCATGATCACGTGGTCCCACTGTTTTGAGCTTGTTGTTAAGCAAAACCTTATGGCATAAATATAACAATGGAGGCTGTCCATCCCATAACAACCATGGAACAGGAAGAAAAAGAAAAGAGAGAATAAAGCCTTTCAACGGCATACCCTAATTCAGTGATTTCCAGTAGGCCCCACTTCTTGAAGGTTGTACACATCAGCTAATACCAAATGCTAAAAGCAAACTTTTAAAGCATGAGTTTGGGGATATATATATATATATATATATATATATATATATATATATATATATTGAAGATCCATGTGGTTGGAGAGATGCTCAAGTGTTAAGAATATTTTCTGCTCTCTCAGAGAACCAGTGTTGTTTTCTCAGCCCCCACAGTGAGCATTTCATAACCATCTGTAGCTGTAGCTCTAGGAAAACTGATGCCCCCTTCTTACCTCACTGGGCACCTGCCTACATATGAGCAGACACATACACAAATAAAAATTAAATGACTATTTAAAAAAAAGATCCAAAGCATAAAAGTGGACCAAGGAAATGTCCATAAAACAATCAAAGCAAGTATTTTTGAATCATCCTCCACCAGGTTACTTTATTCCAAAAGTTGTCAGAACCACACGCTGGGGAAAGGAGATACAGCTGGTGATAGTGGATGGGGAAAGAATTGGCTTCTACCAGAAAGTGCACTGGTTTCAGAAAGGCCTTTTCTTGCACAGAAGATGCTGTTGGAATAAGCGCTCAGTAGGGAATTTGATGCCTTGGGGACACTTAACCATTCATCTGTCACTGCAGATTTTCTGTGGCTCTGTATTTTGCCAACTAATTTTCCATTTAATAGTCTCTACTTTTGTCCCAGAATTCTGTGGGTTTATCCCTGAGCATACATTCCAATACAAAAGATCTGCTTCCAAAAATGGAACTATGTTATTAAAACTGTGGTAGCAAGCAATTTGCAACTACTTATTAATTGTTTAGTGTTGGTCACCTAACCCTCCAAGTGATGAAATGCCATTATATAGGATTACAGAAAGGGGGGGTTGAGTAATTATATCCATTTTTTTAAAGAAAATCTTCCTTTTTTTGTCATTTCTGGATCTTTTTCATTCCAGGACTGAATACTGAATTGAGGCAACGAGCCAGTAGCATTGTCCTGTGGTCCAGCCTATTTCAGCCACATCAAAAAGAGCAGCTCACAGTTTACAAAAGGCAGATCTTAACTGATAAATGGCTTCAGCATCTCAACTGGAATTTGATTAATTGTTTTTATTAGCTTCTTTTTAACTCTCTCCTTCACATAGTGCAAACAAAGGCAATGCTTGCTTTTACTGTTTTTGGTAGGAAACAGTGTGACTGGATAGAATGTGCAAATTTTAGGGGGGAAGTATGTGTGTGTGTGTGTGTCTTTTTGTCTGTGTCTATCTCTGTGTGTGTGTCTGCCTTTTTGTCTGTATCTGTGTGTGTGTGTATGTTTGTGTGTGTGTGAATACAAAAGCGGTACAGTGTGAAAGCTATTATAAACAGCATTAAAACCAAGTAAACACATCTTTCTATCTTTTGTTATCTTAAAATTACTACAGCATCCGTGCGTGTATTTGACTTGACTTCACACAAGATTCATTTTGTGAAATAGCTAACACAACTCCCTTTCTGAAGCAAGCCAAGCCTTCTTAACCGTGGTGAACAGCACACTGTCAGCAGTGACTTCTGAATTCCTTTAAAATAAGTAGAAAGGACTGGGTGAGGACACAGCCATAGAGATGAATGATTTTAGAGCAGGAAAATAAATGCAGAGAGGTAACTGAGTTGGTACAGTTTCTTAACTTCCCCACACACCAAAATCACCTTTAGAATGTGAAACTGATAGGAAGAGTTCATGACCATTGAACATCCCTGGAGCCTGGGAGCATTCGCTGTACCTGGTGATGCTATAGCATCAGACAGGTAGAAACAGTAGACAGCTACCATGCTAACACTGCTTTCTTTCGGGGCTGGGAACATGGCCTTTCAGAGAAGATATGCTAATCTGTGAGTCTACTTTCTGCTTTTTCAGAGTTGTGACTCTGACAAGTTGCCTCAGTCTGGCCATGCTCTGGCTTTTGTATTGGTTAAACTGAGATGTCATTCAAGGTTTCTTATGAAAACTACACAGCTCCTTGCTTGTGTATTAGCACCTAGGTTTGCATGCTAATAATTTCAATGCAATTGGGCACTTTTTCATCTCTTGTTTAAAAAATATATAATGCTTAACATGTTTGTCCTGTTGTGGATAGATAACAATGTGACTTTGTGTGCTTTCCCAGTTTGAGCAGTAAGTCTGTCCCCTACCTGTACTGGTTTCCCTGCCATCATGAAGTATGATCACCAAACCACACTGCCTTCCATTCAATTGCTTTTCATCTTCCTGTAGGAAAAGGAAAGTGAAATCATTGGATGCTGCTCATACAGTATTTCACCATCTATAACCACAGCCACCGTCTGCCCTCTCTTATGGCATTTATTAACAGTAAAACTCGGGCATGTTGCTTCTCAAGGCCAAGATAATGCCAGATACTGAAAATGGATGGAGTTGCACTATTCTGGCAGTGCTCGGAAGGCCCAGGGGATTGCCGGATGCTCCTCAGACACACTGTCTTGGCTATGAATTTTTAGCCTACTGTCTCCCTGTGGTGATTTTCAGTCCTCTAAGAAAGGAGAGAACAGAAATATAAAGGAAAAACTAAACATTTTAGTTGTGAAAGAACACCCCTTGCTGGCGCAGCAGCTTTGTTCAGCTCTCCATTAATAATAGAATAATAATGGTGATCCATTGTATCTATGGGAAGAATTTAATTGGATGATCCATAGTCCTCCAAGACTCACCCTCATTCACATTGAAATTATGCTATATATATTTTATATGTTATACTTTCGCTTTTTAAATAAAAAATATCCTGAAAGGAATGCCGTCAGATTTATATCTAACTCACAAGATATCTATAATAGAGAAATTATATAATCCTGAAATACAACCCCCTTCTCTTCTATTATGACATTAGCAATGTCTTTTAATGTCTTACTCAGTTTTCTTTAATCCAGCCTTTCTTTTATGCAATAAACATATAACTTTTTACTTAAAAGATACTGGGGGCAGCATGGGAAGAAGGGAAGGCATTTGTTTTCTTGCCTTGCTTTTAAGACGTGTTTTTGAAGCCCTTTTTCTTGCTGGTTGTACTCTACTGGATTACATCACAGTCTCCACCCCATGGTGTGCCTAGCTTTCTCGCACTAGAAATAAGCATATAAGGAAGATTGAACAATAGAGCATTTCTCACATTGAGCAAACCCAGAAGCTCACGCTGTCCATGTATATGTCATCACTACCGGGTGCTTTAAGACAGATTATACCATCTTCAAAATACCATGAACCTCTCTCAACCGCCACATAACTGATTCTCTTAAAATGAAACACTGGCACAAAACCCCCAGGTGCACTCTTGCTGCGTGTGTGGTTTGCTGGCTTCTGCTAGCATGCGGACAGTCACCGCCAACCAAAGCTGACCATGAGAATTCCCATCACCCACAGCTCCTCAGCCCTCGCTGTCCAGGAGTTTCAGCTGCAGAAGGAGCCCTGTCTGACTTTTGTCTCCATTGTTTGTTTAGAGCTAACAATGGCTTTGCCCTTTGCTCATTGTGTAAAAATTTTTGTTATTATTTAAAGTGCATCTTTTGTCTTGTACATTCACCAGGATGGTCATGCTAATGATGGATGTATCTCTTCTCATCTGTGCTACTTCAGTTTTGTTGAGTCCTGGTTTCTCCGTGATTTTATTTCTCACTGAGAGGAGGAATTATTGGTCATTATTCCTACAAGTAATTTCTTTGTTTTGTTGTTTGTTTATTTTTTGCTTGTCTATTTCTTATCTTACAAAGCCTCCTATTCCATGTTAGATTATTTCATAGTCTTCCACAGAACTCGGTTCTCCTACTGTTTCTTTTCAAGTCATTCCTCTATGTTTTTGTTTGGATATACTCTACTGACCTGACACACAGCTGTTAATCTGGTACGTCTACCAATTTTTTAAAATTTTTTCTCACCCTAGAATTTTCATTTTTTATAGTGGTATCTCAAAAAAATACTTCCTCATCTTTCTGTCATCTATTTTTTCAGGAGACTCATTTTTATGAATTATGTTAAAATCCTCACTGGTCAATATAATATCTGATAATCTTTGCCCTGTTTCCGTTTATGGTTAAGCCCTTTGTGCCCACAAAGGGATGATGTTTTTGTGTGTGCGCGCGTGCGTGCGTGTGTGTGTGTGTGTGTGTGTGTGTGTGTGTGTATGTGTCTGTGTGTCTGTGTGTGTGTCTGTGTGTAAAAGAACACTGGAGGTCATTGTGAATAACAGTCATCCCACTCAGGGCTCAAACTTCTTTTGTGACTTGCTGGAGTAGATGGCTGAAGCAGTCTTGTCTGTAGGTGAGTTGATTCCGGTTTTCTCTAGCTTTACTTCAGGATTTGGGTGAAGCATGCATCGTGGAGGATTCCATGCCACTGCCCTTCCCTTACAGCTTTCCTGCTGTAGGAAGTATTGCAGCTTGTATTTGCAGGCTTCCTGGGGCGTGGCCTCTTATACTATTTATGGGGAAGGCAAAGGTGCCTGGGCCCCTTCTCTCTTGCTCCCTTTGCTCCCTTAGCGCCGGCTGCTCTTTTGAATCGCGTGATTCAACTGGCCAAGCGGAGAATTCTGATTTGTGAGTTTAGCCCTTAATAAATGACTAGTTCTCAATTCCAAGTTAGTGTGGGATTTCTTTTAAGCGGGTTCCCCACGACACTCTGTGGCGGATTTCCACGGCACTTTCCAATGAATAGGAAGTCTTCTTCTTCCTTACGGTCAGACTACCAGATTGGACGACCATATAGAATTCTTTCTTTCTAATCCCGTAGCCAGCCTTGCTATACCTTAGTCTTCAGATAGTGGTTGGCTTATTCTTAATGATGTCTCAAAAGAGCCCAGAGAAGTGCTCAGTCCCAAACTTAATTGGCTGGAAACTCTTGTGCCTGACTTGAGTTTCACTGGGCTTTCTTCCCATGCTCTGTCTTCACAGCATGGCACTGTGTACTTGGGAGTGAGTTTCCGTTCCTCAGCAGGACTCTCTCTCATTTTTCCTTCTTCATCTCCAGCCATGGACATTCCGACTGTGCACCTTGAAAAAACCCCAGGAAACTGTGTGGAGTAGCTGTCTACTTGTTAGGCTTCTCTCAAGTCTACTTTGGCTTGGCACGTGACATATTGAAGCTGTTAAACCTGCCTCTGCTTACATCTATAGTGCAGTCTTCCTCTTCCTATAGCTATGAAAATCTGTGGACTTCTGATTTTTTCTGGAGAGTTCAGCACCCTGGAATTTACTAATTGATATTTCTTATAGACAGTGGGTTTTCAGAAAACTACACTTTTGCCAGATGATCTATTCCACCCCACCCTCATGCACTCGTGTTTCAGAAGCATCAGTTTCCAACCTCACATGTTTGTTTGTTTTTTCCCTTCCAGGTAACCACCAAAATCTTTCTGCCTAGTGACTGCCCTTTCTTGGTGGTCTCTGCTATTTCCTTTTCTTCCTTCTGATTTCTTTTTCCCAGTAAATGTTCTCTTATTTATTTCCTTGTTTCCTTTTTTTCTACTTAAACTCACTTCCCAGGTGACCTCAGTCAAGCCAGTCTGGCCTGGAAGGCCTCATGTGCCTGCCACAGTGTGAGTAGGAAATGCTCACAGGCTGATGTTTTAAATGCATGGTCCCAGCTGGCAGTGCTATTGTAGAGATTCTGGAAACTTAACGATGCGGGACCTATCTAGAGGAAATACTTTAAGATTCTATAATCCTTATCCACATTTTATCTATCTGGGCTCTGTCTTCCATGATGTCATGCCCAAACATATGTGGCCAAATAAACATAGACGGAAGTCTATGAAGTCATTAGAGAGAAAAAAACTTGTTCTTTCAGGTTTCTGTTTGGTTTATGTTGTTTCATTTTAGTCTTGTTGTTGTTGTTTGTTTTTTTTATTTTTTTGGTAAGGAGTTTTTGTTACAGAGAAACAAAGAAATCAATATAGCAGCCCAGGCTGGCCTCAAAATTCACAATCTTCCTGTTTTAGCCTCCCAAGTAGTGGGATTGCAAGATGTATCACCGCTCACCACACCATTTTTCTGCGGCTTATTTCCAACTTATTATCCAGTTAGCTATCTTTTTGAATATAAGTAGAATGTTGATATCTTTTTCTTCTTTAAGTCACAATAACCCTTTATTTTCACACAGAGCAAAAGCCAGAATCTTCATGCGGTCTGAAAGCTGTTTACATGATATACCGTGTGGTCTATCACTTGCCTCCCAGATATTTCTCTCTGTCTTCCTGCTCCAACCTCACTAATGTCTCTGTCTTAACTTGTGTTAAAGCTCTGTTTTCATCTGGCCTGCTCTTCTTCAGACACATGTCTGCATAACTTCCTCAGCAATTCTTTGTTCAGTCTATCTTAGCCATGGGACCTACCTGATACGACCTTTGACCTCCACCAGCCCTTCCATTTTTTTCCTTTCCATGCCCTCCTTCTATTTCTCTGTCTTTTTTATTGATTTTAAATATAATATATTTTTCTTTCTTGTGTTCATTTTTTTAAATTTTCAATGACCTTTTAGAATATGGTAAGCTAATGAGGCTAGTGACCCTTGTATTTTGTTTACCTAAAACTTCGTATGCTAAAGAGAGCTAAGCACAAATCAGTTATGTGAAAGTATTTGTCAAATGAAAAACTCTATATTTTTGGTATTAAGAGTTGGGGACTTTTACTAATACTATTCAATTAAAAAAGCAATTAAACATGAGTGTGAATGTTTCTCCTGCTTGATTTGTAAATTAAAAAAATTACTGCATAATAAATGATTTAACTTAATTTGTTCAACAAAGAACATAGTTTGGCATCAGAGATTCATAGCATCAATAAAGAACAGCTTACAATAGCTTTTTTATTCAATGTAAGAGGTTTTGTTTTTTGAAGTGGACTGCAGCAGCATGGTGAAAAGGAATGTATGCAAAGGCTAAAAGGACTTACAACAGGGTGGAATTGTCAATCAAGACATTGTTAGTATGAATAATTGTTAAATTCTCTTCCTTCCAACTTATCCCACTATTGTCCCCTCTATTGCTCCTGTAAGTCAGAATTCCATAGTTTAGTTCACACATGAAAAGCAGAATGGATGAACTGCAATGAACTGCACTCATAAACACAAGGTTCACAAAGAATGCAAGCAAAAATTGAGAAAATGACACATTCTTTTTTATTGCTACCATAATCTATATCCATCACCTACCATCTACGTTTAACTTAATTTTCTCTTCTATAAAATGGTATTCATAATATCTACATTATGTGGATATTATGAACAATGAATGAAATAACTTATAGAGTTGTAATTTGAAAAGCAGAGGCTAGATAAATAGTAGGTACTGTACTTGTAATGGGAGTTAGTTGTAACTTATATTACATGCATTCACAATAGCATGCTTATTTGCATGAACCGTGTTAATAATACATTTAAATCAAAACTAAAGTTTTTAAAAATTTCCAGACTAGGAAGCATAGGTTCTAACTTTTCTTTCCTGAACACATATATTTGGAGTAGTAAAAATTCATGAAATATTAAAACATAGTTTATATTTTGGTTAATATTGGTTGCCAGTGTGATAGGATTGAGACTCTTCTAGATGGCAAATCCCTGGGCTTATCTGTAAGAGAGTATGTAGATGGAGTTAATTGTGGTGAAAAGACCCACCTTAAATATATGTGGGACTATTAACTGGAATGGGGCCCTAGACAGAAGAGAAGGGGGAAAGTGAGCATTCTTCCTTCTGTTTTCTGATGAATATAATGTGACCAGCTTCCCAAAACTTTCCTGTGATGATGATCTGTCCCTCTCAATTGTCAGACAAAACTGGCCATGTTAAAATTGTTTTGGTCACACGTTTTGTCTGAGCAATAAGAAAAGTAACAGATACACCTAGATTTATAAATGAACTCAGAAGGACTGGGACTATAGGCTAAGAGATATTATTGAATAACTTACTAAAAAGTAAAATTTATAATACAGAATGGATTGGGCCTTTAATCTCCACTAACATTCAGGGAAAAAGGGCTACCAATCAAAATCAAATAGTTGCCCTTGGGATATACTTAACTCTTTATCATATCATCATTGATAACATTAGACCCTAATATCATTAATTTTGTACTATTAACTATCTATTGCAAATCTAATGTCAAGTTATTAAAAAAACTAATTTTATCCTGGATTTTGATCAGAATGTCCAGCAGAATTAACAATATCCACAATAGGCAGACTGGTTAATATAGCGCTTACTTTATAATAAAGATATCAGCTTACATTGTTAAAAAAATCAGTTTGTAGGGAAATCTGATTTGCATGAATCTGTTTAAAAATTGATCACCTCAAGAGACACAATCAATATCTAACACGTGGACATAAATTTTCAAATAAATAATAACAACAGAACCCAATGACACAGTATAAGATCATGTCAGATTATTTCTGTCTCACCAGAAGTCACCAAAACTTAATGGGCCACCCACCTGAGATCACCCCCACATTCCCATTAGCCCCATCCCTGACTCTATCCTTAATCCATATTCCCCTCCTTATTACTGTATCCCAGCTTCCAATCTAGGCAGAGACTTCCTGCTGAACCAGACGCCACACAGGCCACCAGAACTCCAGGAAGGCCACCAGTCTGCAGACCTCTGCATTGGCTTGGTGACTGCCTCCACACCCAACACTATCCACAAACTCCCTCTGTTCTTGAAGCCATGTCCCTGACCCCAAGTGAGGTGGAGACCCCCTGCTCAACTACATGCCACACAGGTCAGAAGACCAAAAAGGAAATAGAAACTAAGGAACAAAACACTCATCCAACAAAGACAAACTCAGAAACCACCATTAAATATATAATCACCCCAAACTCATATACATAGATGGCAGATTAAAAACACAATCAACATAGCCCTAGTTCTGGGTTTTGGTAGTTGCAATGTTGATCAGTCAGGCAGCTGCTCCACATTCTCACCATCAGGGTGAACTTTCAAGCATTGCTCTGCATAGTTCACCCTATGAAGCAAGGAGCAAGGCGTGGGGCTGCTTCTCTTGCTTTCATGTACTATGGGTTGGCTCATACATCACCAAGACAACCTCTACTTTGTTACCCAGGTAATATACAAGAGCCACTCTTCTAAGTGCTGATGAGGGCCAGAGACAACCCTCCTACTCTTACAACCTCAGGACCAGTTCTTCCAACCCAGGGGTGGAGAGAGTGCATCTTTCCCTTGAAACACAGTAGTATGGCAGATGGGGGCAGGACTAGTTCTGCCATGCTCAATTCTCAGGGCCTCCTAATCTATGCCCCATGAATAGGGCCATCTTTACTGTTCTGCCTAGGTGAGATGCAGGGCCACTTTCTCAAAGGCTGCAGCTGGTGAGGGTCAAGACTAGTTCTCTCTAGTATTGAAGCCAAGGGCTATGAGTTAGCCCAACCAATATCCAGCCCATCTATGAAGTGTTGAAGCATGTGAAGAATTTGATCCTGCAGATTCAAAGCAGCAGGATTTTCATGACGCAGCTTAAGAATAGGATATACAAGAGGAGTCCTAGTATCAATAGTATAGCAGAAAACAAGAGACCTCGATTAACACTTGCAAGTAAAGATATAAAGACTAACAGGTATACTCTGTGACTACTGATTCAATAAGATTTTTGGCTTTTTTTTTCTTCTCTCTTAAACTTACTTTATGTTATTTTGTGGGGGAGTTTGCAAAGGAAGAGGGTTGATCTGAAGGGATGAGGAGAAGAATGTGATTTAGATGCATGATGTGAAAGCTACAAAGAATAAATAAAAAGTTAAAACACACATACAAACACACAGAGAGAGAGAGACAAAGAGAGAGAGAGAGAGACAGAGAGAGAGAGAGAGAGAGAGAGCACAACAGGCACCATAGGTATATCAGCACCACAGCCCAACTATTCTACTACAGCAAGACCTGAATATTCAAGCACAAATGAAGAACCAGAAAAATACCTTAAAACTTTATTAAGATAATAGAAGTCTGTGAAGAGGAAGTAAATAAATTCAGTAAAGAAATCAAGGAAAAGACAAAGAATTGGAGGAAATAAGTAGATCCCTTAATACAAGCCAAGAAAGCAAAGCAAACAAACAAAAACAAAACAAAACAAAAAAACCCAAACAGTTGAATTAAATGAATAAAACTGAAGAAGATTGACCTGAAAATGGAAATAGGAACAATAAAGAAAACACAAACTGATAGAATTCAGGAAATGAAAAAATTAGGACTTTGAACATGAACTACAGAGACAACCTTTACTAACAGAGGATAAGGCACAGTGAGCAGAATCTCAGGCACTGAAGATACAATCAAAGAAATTGAAATATCATTCAAAAAATACTAAATCTAAAATATTACTGACAAAACATTCATAAACTCCGAGACACTATAAAAGAAACATAAGTGTTGGGATAATCTTTTTGTACACTGTGTGAAGATGTGTCTCTTATACCTCTCCTGCCTAAGGCATGTTCTGATTGGTTTAATGAAGAGCTGTATGTCCAATAGCTAGACAAGAGAGAATAAAAAGAACTACCAGGCAGGGATAACAACTCTGGGGGAGAATTGGGGGTGTGAAATTCACTGGCCAGTTGCTGAGGAAGTTGAACAAATTGTACTGAGGAGATGTAATGAGCTATGTGGCAGACTATAGATTAATATAAATGGGTTAAGTTGTAAGATATAGGTGGGAGCAATCTAAGGACAAGTTTTCATAATTAATAAGAAGTCTCCTTGCCTTTATTAGGGAGCTGGAAGTCCAAAGAAAGACCCATTACACTTATGAATAATAGAAGTCAGGGGAGGAGAAGAATCCCAGCTCAATGGTCCAGTCAATATTTTCAACAAAATCACTAAAGAAAAATTTTATAACCTAAAGAAGAAGACTACAAAGGTACAAGAAGCATATAGAACACCAAATATATAGAAACAGAAAAGAAAGTCTCCTTGCCACATAATCATAAAAAAACTAAACATCCAGAACAAAGAAAGAATATTAAAAGCTGCAAGGGGAAAAGAGCAAGTTATGTATAAAAGTAGAGCTATGAAAAGTTATACCAGACTTCTCAATGGAGGCAACAAAATCCAGAAGGACCTGAAAAATGTGCTGCAGATTCTTAAGAGAATGATGTCATAGATGACATCCCAGATTTTTGTGTCATAGATGGAGAAAAGAGGATATTCAATGATAAAGTCATATTTAAACAATATCTATCAACAAGTCCAGTCCTAAAGATGATATTAAAAAGAAACTCCAACCCAAAGAGGTTAACTACAGCCATATAAGCACAAGAAATAATTAATCTTACATCATCAAAATGCAAAGAATGGCACACACACAACCATCATGCCCAACAACAACAACAAATCAAAAACTAACAATCACTGGCCATTAATACCCCTCAATATCAATGAACTCAATTTGTCAATAAAATAACACAGACTAACAGAATAGATGTGAAAACAGGATGCATTTTTCTGCTGCAAATAAGAACATACTTCAACATCAAAGATAAACATTACTTCACAGTAAAGGGTTAGAAAAAGATTTTCCAAGCAAATGGACCTAAGAAACAAGCTGATATAGCCTTACAATATCTAGAAAAATAGATTTGAGACAAAATTTTATCAAAAAGGAAAGGGACAGATACCTCTTATTCATCAAAGGAAAAATCCACCAAGATGATCTCTCAATTCTTAGCATCTATGCTCCAAATGCAAGGGCATCCATGATTGTAAAAGACACATTACTAACTCTTAAATCACATATTGTGTTTCATACATTGTTAGTGGGAGATTTTAGTACACCATTCTCACCAACAGACAGGTCATTCAGACAGAAATTAAACAGAGAAATATTGGAGCTAATAGATGTTATGAGACAAAGAAAACCTAATAGATATCTATAGTACATTTTATTCAAAAACAAAAGAAAAAGACTTCTCTACACCTCACAGAGCTTTATCCAAAATTGACCATATACTCAGTCACAAAGTAAGTCTCAACAAGTGCAAGAAAATTGAAATAATCTCCTGCATCCTGTCAGATCACCATGGATTAAAGCTGGATATCACAAACCACAGAAAGCTTATAAACTTATGAAAACTGAACAAACTCTCTAATACATAACTATAGTGTCAAGGCAGAAATAAAGAAAAAATTAAATACTTTCAAAAATTCAATGAAATGTATGAAAACACTTCAAAACTTATCAGTCACAATGAAAGAGGTGCTAAGAGGATAGTTCGTAGCATTAATCCCCTACATACAAAAATTGGAGAGATTTCATACAAGCAATTTAACGGCATACCTGAAATCTCTAGAACAAAAAGAAGCAAACAGGCCCAAGACATCAGAAAATAATTAAACTGAGAGTTGAAATCAATACACTAGAAACAAAGAGAACAATGCAGAAAATTCATAAAATAAAACTGATTCCTTGAGAAAGTCAATATCATAGACAAACCTTTATCCAAACTAAAAGACGGAGAAAGACTATCTAAATTAGCAAAATCAGAAACAAAAAGGTGGACATAACAACAGACACAGATGAAATCTAAAGAACCGTAAGGGCATACTTTAAAAATTTGCACTCCACAAAATTAGAAAACACAAAAGAAATGGGTAATTATTTCAATAGATACCACTTACCAAGTTAAATCAACATCAAATAAACAATTTAAATCTGCCTATAAAACACAAGGAAATATAAACAGTCTTAAAAAGGCTCCCAGCCATAGACAAAAAGGCCAAGATTTGATGTTTCTAGTATGGAATTCCACCAGACTTTCAAAAAAGAGTTGCAAACTCTTCATTGCTGGTGGAGTTGCAAACTTGTACAGCCATGTTGGAAATCAGCATGGTCGTCAGTGAGAAAATTGGGAATTAATCCAACTCAAGATCCAGCATATATGCAAAAGACACTTCATCCTACCACAGGGACACTTTCTCAGCTCTGTTGATAGTGGATTTATTCATAATAGCCAGAAACCAGAAACAATATATATGTCCCTAAGGGAAGAATCAATTTAAAAATGTGGTAAATTTATATAATAGAGCATTTCTCAGCTGTTAAAAAAAATGACATCATGAAATTTGTAGGAAAATGGATGGAACTAGAAAAAAAAAGTATGTGAGGCAACCAAGACCAAAAAAGACAAATAGCATATATACTCACTTATAAGTGAGTATTGGCTGTCAAGTAAAGGGTAATCACATTGCAATCCACAGACCCAGAGTGGTTAAGTAACAAGCAGGGCTCTAGAGGGAAGTACAGGGATCTCCCTTAGAATGGGAAATTGGATAGAGTTTGTGGGTAGACCGGGAGCAGGTGGACATTGGAACAGGAGGGGTAATGTGTGGAGGGGTGTTGGAGAGAAAAAGTTAAAGGAGAGATGACTGAAAATGGGGGGGGGGTGCTTTTGAAGAGTGTTATAGAAACCCAGTACATTGAAAACTTCCTGGAACTTATGACAGTGATTCTAGCAAGGACACCTAATAATTTAGGCTACAGATCTTGATCTGGACATCTTCTATAATCAGGCAAGGTTTCTAGTGATGGACCTGGGACATGAGCCCAATCAGAAAACCTTAGACCTACAACCTATCCCATTTGCAAGATATGGTGGGTTAATGGTGGTTCAGAACTTGTGAAAATGGCCAACCAACCATGACTATTCTAACAAGGGGCCCACACCACAAGAGGGAGTCCATAACAGATACTTTTTGGATGGCCAGGAACTGGAACATGGAGACCTAGGATAGAGCCAAAAATGAATAGAAAAAAATGAAGATTAATGGAATGTTCCTATCTGCTCTACTCATAGATCAGTGTCTAACCCAATCATCATCAGAGAGGCTTTCTCAGGCAGCCAATGAGAACAGATGCAGAGACTCACAGCCAGACATTAGGTGGAGCCTGGGGACCCTTCAAAACAGGGAAAGTAAGGATTGTAGGAGCTAGAAGGTTTGAGGACACCAGAAGTTCACAGATCACAAAATCATCTAAGCAGTCCTCGTAAGAACTTACAGAGATACTACAAAAGCTTGTATGCCACAAAACTGGAAAATGCAAAAGAAATGGACACTTTTTTAGATAAGTACCATATATCAAAGTTAAACCAAGACCAGGTGAATGATCTAAATAGACCTGTTAGTTGCAAAGAATTAGAAACTGTTATCAAAAATCTCCCTTCCAAAACAATCCCAGATGGTTTCAATGCAGAATTCTACCAGAACTTCCAAGAAGAGCTTATACCTATACTCCTTAATGTATTTCACAATATAGAAACAGAAGAGTCATTGCCAAATTCCTTTTATGAAGCTACAGTCACTCT
>NC_022013.1:52162580-52168375 GCF_000317375.1 Microtus ochrogaster
TCTCTCTCTCTCTCTTTCTCTGTATATATATATATATTAGTTTGGAGTGTTTGTGGGACACCTAATGGTGGGAAGGGATTATTTTATTATTTTGCCTTATCTTGTTTCCCTCCAGCCTAACTATGAGGGTTTGTGCTTAGCCTTATTGTATCTCGTTTGATATCCTGATGTGGGATTCCCCTCTCTATGCTGTGATTACCATTGATTAATAAAGAAACTTCTCTGGACCTATAGCAGGGCAAAAGAGAGCTACGTGTGAAAAACTAAATTGAATGCTGGGAGAAAGAAGGCAGAGTCAGGAGAGACACCATGTAGCTGCCAGAGGGGAGAGACATGAACTGCCAGCTGGAACTTTGCCAGTAGGCCACAAGCCTCATGGTAAAATATAAAATAATAGAAATTAGTTAAGCAAAGCTATAAGAGTCAGCTATCAGTATGCTTAAATGATTGTCCAAGCAGTGATTTAATTAATTCAGATTCTGTGTGGTTATTTTGGGGCTGAGCAGCTGGGTACAAACCATCCTACTACAGCATCCCTAGGAGGTCTTCTCTTTTCTGAAGGTGAACAGAAGAACAGTGGATGTAGAGGGGAGGGAAATGGTGGGGCTGGGAGGTTAAGAGGAAGGGGAGGCTGCAATCCAGATTTATTTACGAGAGATGAATAAATAAAAAGAAAAATAGAGATCAAGTGAGATTAATCTTAGATATAAGGATGGTTCACTATATGCAAATCTATAACCATGATCTATTATATCACCAAAAAGGAAGAACAAAAGGGATGTAAGAGATATTTATTAAAACAATGTTTTTATTACGAAAATGCTGAAAATTAAATATTGAAAGAATGTATTTCAATATTTAGAAAACATTTAGAGACTGTGGTGGGATGCAGCTTACTCGGCTACTTTTCTACCCCTGAGAGCCACCTGTGTGGAGATGGTACTACCCCCACAGTAGGTTTGGCCCTTCTCCTGAAATAAACAGTGAAAAGTCGTCTCACAAGAATAATAACAATAGAAAAGTCTACTGACTTGAGCAAGGAGACAGTTCTTCAATTGAGCTTTCAACTTCTAAAGTGACCATAGCTTGTGCAAAGTTGAGAAAATCTAGCCATTCACATCCCAAATGCACCAGCATCATTCAGCTCCTAATTTGGAGCTTACCTGACTTCCTAAGTTTTAATTCAGAGAGAAGCACAACTTTCTCCCCTTTTATTTTCAATTTATTTCCTTCCTAAGTCTACTTTCCCTAATACTTTGGGCTTCCTCACTTTTTCTCCAAAGCTTCTCACCCCTCTTCACCATGTGGAATTGGACTGCCAAGTGGCTTCCTCTCCTCCAAGATGTAAGGCTTGGATAGCCCATGGTTTCTCCTCTTCAACTGAAACAAAATTGTCTTTGACCATCTCCTTAAGTCTGTATCTAAATCATTTTATTAATGAAACTATGAACTCAAGAAAGGAAACCCCAATTTCCCAAGCAGCACACATTGCTTGGTGTGGGACACTCCAAAGGTTTTGGAGATAGTAAGTGTGCCTTTTCTGGATATAAGGAATAACCTGACCATTGAAGCACTAGGTGGGCATGTGTATACAGGGTCATTTTCCAGAGTTTCCATTGTCCAGCAGGTAACAAGCAATAACTAACCACAGTTCTGAAACCCCAGTGCCTCCCCTCAAAAAAGGCACCCTGAATTTACATTTGACATAGTAGGAAGCTCCAGAAAAGTTTCATGACCCCGAGAGATTAAAATTCTTTAAAAAAGAAGAAATTTGCACTGAGGAAGAACAGAAGAAAACTGTTGACAGTGATTCCAATGCAAGCAAAGGTGGGGAGAAGAGGCAGCAGAAGCTGGGCTTGAGCTCGCTGTGAAGTGATAAGCATTAGTGATGAGCAGCTGCTGCACAGGACCGGAAGAATGGGAGCCAAGGCGCTGATAACACCAAACAATACAGTATTCTCCTTTTAAAGTTTTTGTTTTCCCAGACAGATAAATCCTCCTCAATCAGTGCCACGGAAATGTATTTTAATCAGAACCATGCTTGTATATAAATGAAAGATAACGTATAATCAAAACCTTTTCCTTTCTTTATAAAAATCCTCATTTCTTTCAGAACAAGAAGCATAATAAAAGAACAGTGATTTCCATTCAATTTCTTCTCCCTGAAAGTAAATTTAGGAAAGAGACTGAACAATTCTCTATTTTTTCAGCTTTTTTTTGCTCCTAATTCTCCAGCCTGCTATTTCTAATAATAGCAAGATAATATTGTACCATATAGATTAAAATGAGCAACACTTCTTTAGTGAACAGGATGAATAAAATTTTGTTCTAAATATTAAGCAACCATCTTCTATTGGAAGGAAAGGTGTCAGATTCCAATTTCAATTATTTTGGGGTCATTCCAAACTCACCAATGCCAGCAGATAAGGGGAAGTCAATCATCAAAGTGAATTCAAACCAAAGAAAAACTCAGAAGCTAAAATCTTATTCCAAAGTTATGCAGAGACATCTAAGAACAAATTTCACCTTAAGGAGTCACCTGGCCATTAAATAGAAAATTTTACAAATTTACTAAAAATATATCTATAAGCAGTAAGGTAAAATATTGCACATGTCAGCAGAAGTACAGAAGTTTCTGCTCCTAGGTTTCACTCGATTTTTCCCATCAAGAGGTGAGGGAGATGGAAAATTTGAGTCATTGGCAAGAGTATAATGTTATAAGTGAATGAAAGAAAACTACAGGACTGGGTAATTGCTCAGGCTGGGAAGATGACTCAGTGGGTGTGTAAGTTAATTTTCAATACCATTATAAAATATCACAACCAAACCCAACTTATGGAAGAAATAGCTTACATTAGCTCTTGGTTTCAGAGGGAGAGAGTGAGTCCATAAAGGTAGGGGAGGCATGGCAGCCTATGGGAGGAAAAAAGAGGCTGAGAGATCACATCTTCAAACACAAACACAAACTAGAGCGAGAACTGGAAGAAAGGTGAGGATAGAAACTCCCAAAGGCCTCTTCCAATGAAATTTCCTCCAGCAAGACTTCACCTTCTTCTGAGGGCTCTACAACCTGGAAAGGAACACAGCTCACAAGGGACTAAGAGATTGACTCTATAAGACTGTAAGGAATATTAAACCTGGTCCCATATACTAATGACCATATCATAATGCAAAATGTATTTATCTCAACTTTAAAAGTTCCTATAGTCTTTCATAGTCATAACACTTCCTGTTTTACTTTTAATATTGTTTATTGAAAATGCTTCTTTTTTTTTTTTTTTTTTTTTTTTTTGTTTTTCGAGACAGGGTTTCTCTGTGGTTTTGGAGCCTGTCCTGGAACTAGCTCTGTAGACCAGGCTGGTCTCAAACTCACAGAGATCCACCTGCCTCTGCCTCCCGAGTGCCAGGATTAAAGGCATGCGCCACCACTGCCTGGCTTGGAAATGCTTTTTTACAATATATCTTGATCATGTTTTCTCCATTCCCAAATTCTTCCAGTTCCTTTCCACCTCTGTACAGATCAAACTTTATGTCCCCCCCAAGTTTCTCTCTCTCTCAAAAAATAAATAATAAACCCATGAATTATCATCCCCAAACCAACAAACAAATAAAAAGCAAGGAACATTAAATACAAAAACAGAAAACCAAACAATCAGAAGACCAATAAGACACAAAGTGCTAAAATGAGCAAAATGAGGCAACATGTCCAGAAAATACCACCTAGTTCATTTTGTGTTGGTCAACTATAACAGTCTTTCAAAATCCAAAGTCTTTTTTTAGACTCAAGAAAATCTCTTACCAGTGACTCTATGTAAAATCAAAATGCATATCACACACTTCCAATACACAAAAGTACAAAATATACATTCCCTTGCAAAAGAGAGGAATAGAGGACATAGCTAGAAAATGATGGATACTCATCACCAAGTTGTGTCAGTCCATGTTTGATATCTAAGACTAATTTCAAAGGAATAGATGGCTTCAACACCTCCAGTTCTGCTGCCTGCAACACACATCTCTTTCAGTAGCCTATTCTGTTCCCTAGCTCTTTGGGGCAGATATTTCATGGCTCTGGCATTTCTAATATCTTGAGGTCACTGTCATAATTCAGGCCCATGAGTCTGTGAAGGAAACTTCACATTCAAATCATTACTATCAGTGAGAAAACTTGTTATCCAGGTATGTGGACCTGTTTTGCATCCTTAGCAACTAAATTGAAAATCAGTTATGCTTGAAATACTGTCATTGAGGAGCAGAGACAGACAGTACCTTGGGACCTCACTTGCTACCCTAGCATAGCTTTCAGTTTAGTGAGACATACTATCTAAATAAATAAAGGAAGACACCCAATATGGCTTCAGCATGAGCATACATGAACCACATCACCATACAAATACATGCATGCAATATACACAACAGATTGCACAAAATAAAATGTAAAATAGTAAGTAAAAACTTAAAATTTCATACTTTAAAAAAGAGAAAACACAAGTCACTGGTACACTTTCTTCCAAACTTTGCCTTAACTCTCTCCTTATTCCACATAACAATCTCGAGGAAATTAAATATATCTAGTTTATTTCAATCTGTAGAGTTACAGAAGTATATGCAATAGTCACAAACTATATTTTTTTCCATTTCATCAAAGCATCCTTGCAATTCTTATCCTGAGTTGCTCCTTCTTTGGAGAGGTTTGCAAAAATGTTAAAGGGAAACTTCATAAGCATATAAAAAAGGGAATAAAAACTCTTACCAAAATTCGCAAAGTGGGGTACTACAAGAATCTTGTGATATCAAATGTCTGAACTAATTTTATATTATGCAATAGTTGTATGAATGTGACGGAATAGATGTCTTATTGCTGAATAACATCACAGACCAGGAAGTTACTTGATAGTAGGTAAACTGGATAGTGAAGTAAACTATTTAATCAAAACGGGTACTGTTACATTTAGGAGAAAGACATTAGGAGAAAGACACTAAAAATACCAGTGCAATATGATTGACAGTAGTTTTAATATCATTTTTTGAATTGGGTTTACCAAAAGCACACATTCACAGTGACTTAATAAGGTAGATATCATCATCCATCTGGCCCAAAGAAAATGGGTAATCTACTTAACCTGAAGTATGTGAAAGATTGATCTGTTATCATTTCTTGTGGAAAAAGTAAGGTTTTAAACAAGTCACCTTGAGCTAGGCATTTGAACAATACTCCATGGCCAGGTAATAATCAACCCATATGCAAAGCACTCTGGAGAAGCTCTAGGTATTACATGAATCATTACAAAATGGAGAGGACTATGAAGTTACTGACACATCAGTAAAGGATTATTTACTATAGGGGCCTGAGATATTGTTAAATGGTGGTTAAGAAGGAAATAAAGAACTGAAAGAAACAGAATGTCAATAAGACCATGTAGTTTTAAACAAGCATGGGAGACAAGTTAACCCATTCAACAAGACCTTTCTTATGTGATGGGCATTGCAGAGGACAAGGTCATAGACAAACCAGCCACTGGAGAGAATTCAAGGACCAACAAAAATCAAAAGCCTTGTGGGTCTCTGTCTCTGTCTCATTTCATCACCTGATGAAGGTTAATATTCAGGGGGATGACTATATGTTTGTCTTTGGATTCACCTTCTTATTTAGCTTCTCTAGGAATGTGCATTATAAGCTCAATATCCTTTATTTATGGTTAGAAACCAAATATTAGTGAGTACATCCCATGTTCCTCTTTTTGGGTCTGGCTTACCTCACTCAGGATAGTGTTTTCTATTTCCATCCATTTGTA
>NC_022013.1:52169569-52172742 GCF_000317375.1 Microtus ochrogaster
GGAGGCAGAAATCCTTAAATAAATAAATAAATTTAAAAAAAAAATCAAAAGCCTTGCATCGACAAGAAAAACTGTTCAAAGAGCAATATCCCACTTGGACAGCCAGAAAGCATCCTTTAGGTCTAACCACAAGAAAACAGAGGATAAAGTTTCCATCATCCTAGAGGAAATGGGTTCTTCTGATTACCTCCCAGAAGTGTGGAGGAAGATTATTTAGTTGTAAGCTCCAGCTAAGAAAACTTTTCCAAGGAAATCTTTCCTACTGAATCCAACCATGAACATAACTGGTTCATATCACCCTTAGCCAAAATTTAGAGCTCAGTTTGTATCTAAATTAATGTAAGTATTTCCTCTGCCAACCTGTGTTCTATCAGGACAAGGTGCAGTTTTTAATACTGGCCTGATGACAAAATCTATTTTAGCTAGCCTGCCCCTTAATAAAAGATAAAAGAAAACCACGTGAAAATAGTATCAAATGAAGTGGTTTTCACAGCTGTGGAAGCCTAGGGAATGGCATGCCCTGAACTTATGATTAGCCATGTCAATGGATATCTTACTCTATACAAGGTACTCTTCTAAGTGCTTTTCACAAAAGAGCTAATTCAATTTCCAAAACTATCCCACAAAGAAGCATAATATTTCAATTGTAAAAATGTTAACATGTAGATAAATTCAATTAATCTCATCAGATCTACACAGCAGAGGGAGAAAAGTTTCAATTCCAGAACCCTGTAATTGTATCCATAGCATTGACTGACAACTGTTCCCAAGAGCACATGCAATATGGTGTGTCAGAGACTCTTCCAGATGAGACTGCACCAGCATAGCACTGCAAACATTGCAAAAGCGTTGCATAAACTCTGATAGTGACTGAAATCTGCTTATTGCCTAGGTTTTAATATTTGTATAAATTATGTGTTCTTAAGCAAACTGTAATCACCAAAGGGGCCCATGCTCACCCTGGTGATACTGTCCCTGACACCTCTCTATCCTTTTCAACTTTACATGATTTCGGTGGTCTCCATGATAAGACTAGTTGACATTGTAAGTACTAATAATATTCGCAACATATTGGGTGCTTATGTAGTATCTGGTCTCTTATGTATTTTTTTTATTTTTCTTATTTATTTATTTATTATATATACAATATTTTGTCTGTATGCCATTACAGATGGTTGTGAGCCACCATGTGGTTGCTGGGAATTGAACTCAGGACCTTTGGAGGAGCACGCAATGCTCTTAACCTCTGAGCCATCTCTCCAGCCCCTCTTATGTATTTTTTAAGCATTGAATTTTGCTCATGACTCTAATGTAGGTATGAGCAGCTATTGTGCAGATGAGGAAATTCTTTCTGAAGCACCAAATGACTTGAATAAATTTTTAAGCCTTAAATAAAGGTGAGATTCAAGCCTATGGTAGTCTAATTCTAAAACATACGCCTTTTCCTAATTTTACATTTTCTGTAAAAAAAAGGAAAGTAATACTCATCTTTTAGTAGATACAAAACTTAACTCAAAATGGATTAAAGACTTAAATATTCAATCTGAATCTTATAAGAAAACAATAGAAGACTACGAGGAACTCTTTCAAGATACTAAAGTTACCAAAAATAATATTGATAATCATTGAAATTATACCACAGTAAAAAGCTGCTACAAAACCAAGAAAAAAAATTAGCAAAGGGGGGAGATAACCTATAGAATGATAGAAGATATTAACAAACTGTCTGACTACAGGTTGATATCTAAACTATATAAAGAACTAAAAATCAAAACAATAACATCATTGTCACCAAAAACAACAAAAATAAAATGATAAAAAGTAATACCATGATAAAATAGGCAAAGGGTTCAAATAGAGTCCCTCCCCACCTAAGGCTCAAGAAGCATCTTGAAATATGTAAATAAAGAATGTAAGAACCACAGGATAGGAAGAAGTAATGCAAAATACCCACTTTCAGCATGGCAAGGCCAGGACACTATAATCATCACCTCATTGTATCTGTGGTTACCTACATATGGTCTGACTAAGATGGGCTTGTCCCCATTTCTTCAGGCATGGGACAGGAGTTCTAGAGGCACCATCACACATTCAAGACTATGTGCAATTAATGGTTGCTGGGGGCAGGGTGTCGTTTTCTTTATAGTCACTGATTAATTGCCCATGTTTAAAAAAAATAAACTTTACCTTCTGCTCACACAAGCAAGCATAATTAAATTCAGTGAATTAGAAAAAAGGAAGGACATTGTAGTAGGAGAGGGATTGTTGGGGAAAAAAAAGGTTTTAATGTAAGAGAGGGTGATGAAGGATGAAAAGGCCCTAAATTCATTATTCACATCTATGTAATTGTCAAATAATAAAATAAATACATAAATACAGCCATTTTGAAGAGTGTCATGGATGAACATAAAATGTAAAAAATAAAATTACCATGACCAACACAAAAGCCTGGAGACTAAGTATTTTTCTCACAAATCTGAAATATGAGTCATATACTCAGAACCCATGTAATCCACCTCACAAAGACATTTTCTGGTTGTCTGAGAGCTTCATTAATTTATATTATGTATAGTGATATGAATTTAGAAGGCAGTTTGATACTAAGTCTATTTAAAACAGAATAGTAGTTGGTCCACTTTCAGAATCATGGATTCTTGGCCAAATTTATAGTACCTGTCAAGTATTTTCTCATACAGAGCAGGCCTTAAATAAGAATCAGAAAGCAGTTGGGTACCCCAGCTCAAGACTTTTATATGTGCGCTCAACTACATTTGTTAGGAAATAATTGGAAGAAAGAATAAGGGGGACGGATAGTAATTGATATTTCTTTGTTTTTTGACATGGAGCTATGCTAGCCGGTATACCATTTCACCAAATAATTGTGCACTAACTAATGGAAATTGGGAGTATGGATTCTCATTGTTCTCAAGTCTTTGGCACTTACAGATATCCAATGACCAAAGTAAAGACCACCACAAGACTGAACTCTGTCTCCCCGCGAGTAACTTGAGAGTCTTGCTTACTCAAGCCCTTTCCTGAGCTCATAGCAGTACTCAGTCTTCTTTTTTTTTTTTGTGATTGGGAAATAAAAATTTATTTAAAAGTGCACATTTACTAAACAGAGCAAGTTGATATATTTATATTTAAATATTTATATATTTACTTATTTAGAC
>NC_022013.1:52173582-52188565 GCF_000317375.1 Microtus ochrogaster
AACTCAGGACCGCGAGGGGTGCACCCACACACTGAGACAATGGGGATGATCTTTCGGGAATTCACCAAGGCCAGCTGGCCTGAGTCTGAAAAAGCATGGGATAAAACCGGACTTGCTCAGTCTTCTTGTTTCTGCATTCTCCCTGGGTTTTCTATCCTGCTACCACATGGCAGCCCTTCTCGCTGCTCATCTCAGTTACCAAAGTGTAGTCCTGAAGAATTGGGTTTCTCTTCTGTACTTCATCTTTCATACCCATCAAAAAGCTCTGTGCAGAGACAGTGCTGAATAAGTAACTTCAGGAAAGAAAGTTGTGATTGATGCTTCCCGAATAGTTTTATTCCAGTATCCCTAGGACTTGGTAAATGCTCTTGGATGCTTGGACAGCTATATAGGATCTCATATAATTTTCCTATCAAGGGCCAAATGCAGCAGCATTGAACCATTCATAATGTCTAGTGGAAACAAGGGTCCAGGACTGATAAGAAAACAACAGTATTCGTTTTCAAAAATCTAAAAGATCAAATATTCTGGACAAATCACTTCACCCTATAAAATCTTAGATAGAATTCATAGCCAAGAAAAGCATGACACAGAAAATGAGTCATCCTTATCTATGTATCTAATTGTATACAAAAACCTGGATATGCCATCTATCTAGATTTTAAATAATAAAAATGACAAAATGTAATTAATAAAGAAATTCTGATTTCACTGAAACAGAAAAGGAAGGACCACCTATTGAGGTAACTATCTTTTAAAAGTATTTGGGTTAAATGAAATCAGCTTTGTGTTCACATTGAACCATTCTAGATATGTAATTTTTAGAACTACTTCAAATTTGTTTTGTTACCATTTATTCTTTCATCAGAACCTATTTAGTTTTTGAAAGGAGCTACTTAAAATTCCCAAAGAGTGGCTATATAGTCTTGTCTCAAATGGAAGAAACTAAACAAAATCAAATAAAAATAGTTTAAAATATTGAGAGTATTTATTTATTCATCCATTTGTGACTAGAGACTACTAGTGTACCTTGTGGACTTTGTGCCAATAAATATATTTATCCCTTGATGGGCTCATATTATAATAGCATTATTGGGATGTGGTCAAGCATAAGAGATAAGGAATAGTGGGAGGATATGAATCAGTGGGAACATGTCATTGGCACATCTTGCCCTTACATCTTTCGGCATATCCTTTCTCTATTTCCTGTTTTCACAAGGTGAAATTCTTGTGATATTATGTTCAAGTACAATGGACTGAATCCCTGTAATCTGGAGCTAAGGTAAATATTTCCACTTATTAGATTGTTTCTGTTAATCATTCTGTTAAAAACTGGCGGTTTGAAAGAAAAGGATCCCCAAAGAGAGTGGCCCCGTGGGAGGTACTCTCTTATTGGAGTAGGTATGGGTTTGTTTTCTTTTCTTTTCTTTTTTTTTTTTTGAGGAAGTTTGTCACTGTGGAGGTGATCTTTGAGGTCTCAAGCTGAAGCCATGGCCAGTGAGACAGATTACTGCTTCTTGCCTGCAGTTCAAAGTGTAGGGGAGTTGGCTACTTCTCCGGTACCATGAATGCCTGCATTCTGCCATGTCACACCATGATAACAATAAACTTACCCTCTGAAAATGCAAGCCATCCCAATTAATTCTTCCTTTATAAGAATTGTAGTGGTCATGCTATTTCTTCACAACCATAGGAACCCTAACTAAGACACAGACATACTCCATATTCTCAGTATGAATTATCTGCTTTTCCTCTGGGGACAAAACTCCTGGGGAAATATTTCAATGGGTAAAGAGCTTGCCATATAAGATGGCCTGATTTTGTCTCTGAAATCCATGTAAGCCACTTCTTTAATCTCAGAACTTCTACAGCAAGATGACAAAATGGTAGGCAGGAGAATGCCTTGAAGGTCACAGGCAGCTGGCCTAGCATCCAAATCAGAGACCAATAAAAAAATCAAGGATAACAATTGATACTCAAGGTTGTCTCCTGACTTCTACATAATATATGTGTATGTCCCCTTTTGATGATATGAGCACATCTATACAGAAACACACAGCTTAGACACACAACAGGAAAGGGGGAAAAACAAAAAACCAACTCTAGCAGGGATATTCACCTACAACAAGACTCCTTCATTTCGGATGATCTTTGTCTGGGTTTAGAAATTGTACTTAGTGGAACTCTCTGATAGTGTGAGGGTTGTATACCCAAGTGTATGTGAGCACATGCATCTGTATGCATGTGTAGAGGCCAAAGAAGGGCAATGTGTGTCCAGCTCTGTTACTTGTCAACCTTATTTCCTTGATACAAATGTCCCACTGAACCTGGAGTTAGCCTGGGGTCCTGGAAGTTCCATCTATCTTTCTGTCTCTCATCCCCACAGCACAGGGCTTTGAAGTACATGCAATGATGCAGGACTTTTAAGATGGGCTCTGGGGGTTTGAATTCATATACACATGTTTGGGCAGCAAGCATTCTTTCTTTCTGAGCTATTTCTATGGCACTGTGATGGGATGGCAAGATAAGGTAGTTTTCACTCATTTTATTCTGCTATCTTACAGGCATCTACTGAGGCATTTTCATCTCTCTGTTAAAGATTCTTAATTTTTTCATCTATCTATTGGATAAATCATAATAGAGTCCTCTATAAGCCTTTTTTCTGGCATAAACATTTGAATTCTCCAGTTCTCAAATCACTCAGATATCAAAAACCTAAGCACATTCTTGAAGTCATAACAAGCTGACCACATCAATAGTCTCATGAACCCATTGCCAAAGGTGACAACTTCCCCTGGAGAGGCAGGACACAGATGGATACCAGGACACAAGTTGTTCTGTTCTCTGAAGCATAAACTCGGCAACTGTTCATGATTTCGGAGGGAGTAACCTCCTCTAGTCCCCTCAATACCCATATGGTCCCTAAACACTAGACCTCATGCTTGCTCTAGGGCAGTGGTTCTCACCCTTCCTAGTGCTGCAACCCTTTAATACAGTTCCTCATGTTGTGGTGAACCCCAACCACAAAGATATTTTCATTGCTACATCATAATGTAATTTTGCGATTGTTATGAATAGTAATGTAAATATCTGTGTTTTCCAACAGCTTTAGGTGAGCCCTGTGAAATGGTAGTTCAATCCCCAAAGGGGTCACCAACAAGTTGAGAATTACTGCTCTGAAGGATGATGGGAACTAAAGAGTGGATAGATAGTAGCCGAGTTCAGAGACATCTTTTTAAATTTTTTGAATACGTTAAATGAATACATGTACATACACAGGCATGTACAGGCCAAAGTACAATCCTAGGAACTGTCACTTAGGCAGTTCCCTCCTTTATTTAGACAGGGTCTCTCACTGACCTGGAACTCCCCTAATAGTCTAGGCTGGCTAGCAGAGATCCTTGAGTATCTGCCAATCTCTCCTCCCTCAACACAAGGATTATACTAAGCCATCATGTTTGTTTAGTTCGGGCTACTTCCTCTTTTAAACTTCAGTCCTTTAACTTTTTGAGAATTACAGGTATTTACATCAATCCCATCCTTCCCTCTCCCCTCTCTGGTTCCTGCACATCCCCCCTCCAACTCTTCCTGTATCCTCTGCATGCTCTCAATCCCATGTCCTCTTTACTATTAACACACACACCTGCATATATATATATATATATATATATATATATATATATATACATGTATGTATATCACTTAAGTCCATTTAATGTTGCGCATATGTTTAGGTCTTATCACTGTGATGGAGGAAGGTCACTGGTTAAGTAATAAAGAAACTGCTTGGCCTCATAGGTTAAAACATAGGTGGGAGGAGTAAACAGAACAGAATGCTGGGAGAAAGAAGCTGAGTCAAGGAGTCGCCATGATTCTCCCACTCCAGACAGACACAGGTTAAGATCTTTTCTGGTAAGCCACCTCGTGGGCTACACAGATTATTAGAAATGGGTTAGATTAATATGTAAGAGCTAGCCAATAAGAGGCTGGAACTAATGGGCCAAGCAGTGCTTAAAAGAATACAGTTTCTGTGTAATTATTTCAGGGCATAAGCTAGCCATGTGGGCTGCTGGGTGCCGGGGACACAGCCCCGCAGCTCCTTATTACAACATCACTGGGATTATATAAACTGTGAGGGGGCTTGTCTCTGTAGAAAACTGATTTCTCCCCATCTAAGCAGCTAGTGATTATCTGTAAGTTTTCGTCTAGGTATGGAAGTTCATGAGTTTCCCCAAGTTCACCATGGCCTTTCAACTGGTGAGTTTATTATAAAGGTCTTGTTTAGGCAAGTGTATTATTGAGATTTCAGAGGTACAGCTTCCCAGTCTCATTTCAAGGACACCATCTCACAGCCAATGTCTAGAGACACACTTGGTTTACATCTCCTCTTCTCAGATTGCTGAACTCTTCTCATTTAGTTCTTTATCCTGCTGAGAGGGTCAGAAATTGCTAGGAAATTCATGGCACCGTATCCCTGTGAGAGTAACTAAAAAAGAAACTGGAACTCTGTACTGTTCGAATTGAAATGTAAGCCATTGGTGTCATAACTGAATCTAGGGGAACATAGTGATTAGCTTTAACAGAATCAACTTATAATCCCCTAGAAGAGAGCCTCCAAGAGGAATTATCTAGATTAGGATGGCCTGCTAGTGGTTTTTAGATTAGGTTAAATCCTGAATGTTGTGGGTCTTGGACTCAAGAAAAGGAGAGAGCGAGTTGACCACCAGCATGCATAGATTCTTTGCTCTCCATTTCTGACTGTGGATGTGATAATGGAGTGTACTACTGAACTATAGTTAGCCATCTCATTGAAAGTATTTCTAAGAATACTTTAAGAGCTAAAACTACCTTGGGTAAAACTGGAGCATGGAGCAGCCATAAATTCCTAAGGCAAACTCATTTTCTAAACCATGTGATGCTAAGCTAAAGGTTAACAGCCCGACCATTGGACTTTTATTTCTCTGTTTCTATAAACAGCACTTGCTTGTTGCAGATGTCCGGAGCTGCCTGTCTGTCTTTGTCACAATTGTGGTTTTTGCACTTAGAAACTCAAACCACCTGGAGGTAGAGGATAATTCCTTCTGATCTGCTTGGGACAGTTCTGTTGGCAGTTAATAAAGACTCTGTTCAACTCATTCAGGCCTCTTGGGAGTTTTTCTCTGCTGGTAACCCGGAATAATGTGACAAACCTCCTCAAGGGAGTCCCCCTCAGTGATGAACTGCAACAGGCCACTGTAAGCGAAGATAAACACTTTCTCACCTAGTTGTCATTTTGTATGTATTATATCACAGCAACAGGAAGAAACACAGGAAAGAAGGCTGACTGTGGAGAGTCAAGGTTCATGCCCCTGATGCCAGCCAAGGTCAATACAATAAACTGATACATGGCCCCTTGGGGAAACCAGTGGTAGCAGGGAGGTTTAATGTTGCTGTTACTTCTCCATATAATTTTGCATGTATAATAAGTTATGAATCAAACACATTGGAGAATTTTAACCTCAAAGAGAAAGAAAGGAAATCTTCCTTCAGCAAATGAATTTGCTGTTAAGTCATTCATCTATTTCCCCAGTCTCCATTCATAAAGCAAGTCCAGCTGTGTTTTAAGTAGTGTTTTCTTCAGTGAGGTCTATTTGGTGGAGTAGGGTGGCCTTGACCTCAATGTGGTCTACAAGTGGCTCAGCTTGGAGAACACAGACATCTTTTCCAAGAAAGTAGTAGAAAGATAAAGAGGAAATACTCAGCTATTCCCTTTGGGCTCCTTCTACGCTGCTCTGCCTAAGATAGGCCTCTTCCATGGAAAAGACCATGGGGATGTAAACTAATTAACATGGTGGTCATAGAAGGAACTTCTGTGACTGCTTCAACTAAAATCCATTTGTTTTACAGCCCAATAAAACCTGGTGTGCAGTGGTAAATGAAACCATGCGCACGAGGCCCTAATGGGCTCCATTTGCAGCCCAAGATAAATTAAGGATGAAAAAGGAAAAAAAGAAGCTGTGCAAACAGATGCAATTAGCAGAAACGATATATTTTTGGACTCTGATGATGTCTGCTCGCATTCGGTCCCCACTTGAAAAGCAATCCTCATTTGAAAGCAAACTTAAAAAAAAATGCTCTGTAATACAGATGGACTTCATTTGGCTGGAAGCAAATGTGCAAAGACACCTTTGTGCATTAAATTGCAGTGTTGACTTCTGCACTTGAAATTTCATTTTGTCATTTTTAATCACAATGAGCAAATGTCATCCTTAATAATAACCCTCTGCTCCTCTGTAATGCCTTTCAACAGAGGACTTGAAAGTGCTTTTGCAAATATTAATAAACCCAGCTTGGAAACAACTCCCAGAGTGGCTGTTTTGCTGCTTGGAAAAAAGCCCAAAGTCTTTGGGTGACTTTGCAAATCACACAGGAAACTGAGTTTGGGACAAGAAACAAGGACTATCATTTTAGCTCATGTCAAAATCACCTTTTTTACAATCATTTTTCACCAAAGCCTGAATCTCAAGGTATAAGAAATAAATGAAGAATTGGTCTCTGGTTGAGTTTTATTGTTATTATAATGTTACTCAAATACACATTCCTCTTTCTCCCTCTCTCTCTCTCATACACACACACACACATACACACACACTCTCTCTCACACACACATACACACACTCTTTCTCTCTCTCTCTCTCTCTCTCTCTCTCTCTCTCTCTCTCTCTCTCACACACACACACACACACACACACACACAAATTATGTGACATCTCTTGTTCTTAATTCCTGGCTGGCTTTCTTGTCTGTGGGTTAGAGGGTAAAGACGTTACGCGAGGAAGAAAACACAGACACACGGTGATCCCACGTGGGTGCACTTTTAATGGGGGAGGGGTAACAACAAACAGGAAAAGGTGTGCAGAGACAACAGGAGAGGTGGGGGAAAAAAGGGGAAGGGGAAGGGCACTTGGCGGCTCTCACTTTTTAACAGGGAATACAAAGGCTTCTGGGAATATGTCCGTGTCCAGGAGAACGCTGGGAACTGTAGTTCCGCAAAGAAACAACAACATCCACTTTGCCCTTTCTTTCTATACTCAGGTGCCTAATGTCTAGCTAATAAATTAATCCTAATTTATTCAGAATCACACTAATAATGCCCTCTCCAGAGTCCTGTTCCTGACAGTTCCTTTTTGCAATTTTATCAGGAGTAAGTTAGATCCATTTTTATGTGCTTTTATTTGTTTGTTCATTTATTTATCCATTCATTTCTTGAAGTGTTGATGATGGAAGCCAGGCCTTACTTCTAAGACTCCACCACTAAGCCTGCTCCTAGCTCTTTCTGGTTTTTCTATCATCTTCTGTGGATCTCCTTTACAATCAGTCTTGTTTGTTTTCCCTGCTTTTGTGCCTATGTGCTTGCGGCTTGCATGCATGAGAGTTTGGAAATATGCATACCAGTGAGTTCAGAGGGGGAAGCAAGAACATAACAAAAGACATCTTCCTCTAGTCCCGACTTTCTGGTTTGCTTAAGACAGGTTTGTCTACTGAACCAGAAGCTCACCTCCTTATTTTAGTTAGACTGGCTGACAATTTAGCTCTCAAGAGTCTGATCATCTCCATCACTCAACACTAGGGGTACAGGTACTCTTAGCCATAGCTGGCATTTTACAAAGGGTGCTGGGAATTCACATTCAGATCCTTATGCTTGCAGCGTAAGCAATTTTCCCTACCGTGATACCTTCCAAGCCCTAGTGCTTTCTGTCTCCATCAATAGAAAGTAAGTATTTTGAGAAGGAAACTTACATAGAGAAAGGAACACATTTGTTTATTTAACAAATGTTTAGCAGCACACTCACAATGTTGTTGTGATGTTCTGTTCATTGACTTAATTCAAATTTAAATTAAATGCATTTTTGTTACTGCTAGCAGAACAGATGTCTTAGAACCAAACAGTATGCTGTGTAGAAGTGGGGTTGAATGATGTGGGAATGATTTCTTATTAATAAAGAAACTGCCTAGGCCCATTTCATAGGCCAACCCTTAGGTAGGCAGAGAAAACAGAACAGGATGCTGGGAGAAAGAAGTTGAGTGAGTGAGTCGCCATGGTTCTCCCACTTCAGACAGACGCAGGTTAAGATCATTCCTGGTAAGCCAGCTTGTGGACTGCAAAGATTAATAGAAATGGGTTAGATCAATATGTAAGAGCTATCCAATAAGAGGCTGAAACTAATGGGTCAGGCAGTGTTTAAAAGAATACAGTTTCCGTGTAATTATTTCGGGTATAAAGCTAGCCATGCAGGCGGCCGGGTGCTGAAGACGCAGCCCAGCCGCTCTTATTTCAACAGTTGAAAGACCCCACAGACCCCCTGAAAGACCCTACAGACCCCCTCCTCAAAACCCGCAGCTAGCATGCTCCCTGGGGAAAGTCCTGTTTGCTTTAAAAAAAAAATTCTCCAGATCAGCAGCCAGCCTGCTCTCATAAGAACATCCCATGTACTTGAGAGAGCAGGATGTCTTGAGATAGGGAGACTGCAAGGATGTCAATAAGATAGCACATCAACAAAGCAGGTTAACTGCAAAACAGTATATCTATAAAGATAGGAACAGGATGACTATTGCCAAACATCCATGCTGAGAGAGGAAACCATTCATGCCCCCGCCTCATTCCGATTGACTGATAACCACGCTTTTGTTTTGTTTCTGTAAACTTGCAGTTTGCTCTTCCCTATAAAAAGCCCGCCCTCCAGTTAGCAGGTGCACAAAGTCCTCGAAAGACTTTGCTGCCCACAGGTACCTGTGTTTACTCAATAAACCTCTTGCTAATTGCATCCTGTGGCCTGGTCTCGGAGTGTCCTGGTTCTGGGGTCTTCATCGGAGAAAAAGGTCCTCTCTGAGGGTCTTTCAGGGTAAGGTTTTTTGTTGTTGTTGTTGTTGTTTTTGTTTGTTTGTTTTTGACAGGGTTTCTCTGTAGTTTTGGAGTCAGTCCTGGAACTAACTCTTTTAGACCAGGTTGGCCTGGAACTCACAGAGTTCCACCTGCCTTTGCCTCCTGAGTGCTGGGATTAAAGGTGTGTGCTATCACCATTTGGCTGTAAGGTAGGGTTTTAGAACAGATATCAGAAAGGTGTGTATTACAACTGTCCATGGAACCCACAGGTGGACAAGAAAATTATTTTACTTCACTCAATTGTTTCTTACTTCCCTGCTATATAGGAATAAAAAGAACATTTCGTCATTTTCCCATGGTGCTAAGCAAGTTTCACAGAAGCAAAAGCAGCTGTTAATACCTCACAGTCCTTTTCTTATCTCACCTGCAGGTCACTAGGATCTCCCAGGCATTCCAGAGCAAAAAGTCAATGGCCCTTAAGGGTTTCCTGGTTCCATATTAAGTTTCTTTAATGATCACAGTGTGCTTGTATAAATTATTAATAATGTCTGAGCACTCCATTGACTAGGATTGAGCAATTCATCTTTAGGCCGGCCAAAACAGAGTCCCATCAAGTTAGAGCTGGCTGTCGCATCCCCTAATATAAATACAGTTGATTTACTGTCAACTTGCCACAAATTAGAATCTCATGAGTAGGGAGTCTCACCTAAAGAATGGTCCTGACTGCCTTGATTGGTGTGGGAAGACCCATCCGGACTGTGGGTGGTACCTTCCTTCCTATTTGTGGGGGAGGGCAGAGGGGAGGAAATTCTTGCCTTTTACTTGCTTGGCCTTCATCCTATTATAAGAGGTCAATTGTCCTGTTGTTGCAACCACTGCCAATTCCTGAATTCCGGATAGCAGAATCAGTGTTTCCGTGCTTACTTCGTTGAGTAGGAAACAGTGGCTTTCCAGGAACTTTCTAGGCTTCCATCACCAAACTGGAACTCCTGAGGCACCCTGACGTAGGAACTGAGTTGTTAGTTACTGAACGACGAAGAGAAAGCTGTTCTGGGACTACTCCAACTGTTGAGCCTAGTTGAAAAGACTGAGTCCTGGTTCCTAGAATTTGACTATCTCTGTCATTTTAAATCACAATTCAAATCTTTTTGATGTGTTTAGAAAATTGTGGTACCAGAAATGGTTCTGGAGAAACAGAACTCTAAGAATGACTTTCTCAAGTGGGCTTAAGCGGGATCTGGAAACTGCTGTTTAGCTGTATAGAAGCTAGAGTCATGGAGACTTCTCTGAGTGTGTGGAGCACACATGACATACACCGTTTAAAGAATTTATCAAGATAAGGGCATTTGATAATCCCAATTTACCTTCTTTGAAATGTAAGAACTTTAGTGAGTATATATATGAAACATTTGAACATTTATCAAAAACTAAGGAAAATGACAATTTGGTTGGTCCCTTTCAGCTTTTTTGAACAAAGTTACCAGAGAGAGAGAAAGCACTAAATAGTAAAATTGACTCCAGATACACATGAATAATCTAAAGGTTTGTAAGTATACACTGGAAAACACAAAATAGTCTTATCTCCTGAAGCCATAGAGGTCAAATTGCATGAAGCCATACCTAAGGCCTCATTGTATAGTAAGATGAATTATAATGCAAACTTGATTGCTGCTCTCCACAGAATGTTAACAGTTAAGGCAGAGGAGCATTGATTAGAAAAGAATGGCATCTGTGCCACTACATGGTATGATGCTGTCTAGAGGTGTGGCAGGACTCTAAGGAAGGCAAAGGCTTTAAATCCTCAGATTATGATGATCTACTCCAACCAAAGAAATACACTCTCCCAACCTGGGTAGAGAATGCATCCGGAACCCCACCCTACCCCCTGCTGTGTTGTTCTTCTTGAGTTTGACAAAGAGAATTAATCTGATTTCCTCTGTGGAGTAAACCAATAAGCATCATTACCCCAGGACATCTGTATCCCAGCACTTGTTTCATGGAAGAAGTTTGAAGATAGCCTGAGCTACATAGTAAGAAATTATATATATTTATATATATATATAAATATATATATTTATATATATAAATGTGTGTGTGCGCGTGTGTGTGTATGTATATGTATATGTATATGTATATGTATATGTATATGTATATGTATATGTATATGTATATGAATGAAAGAGAGAGAGATATGCAGGCAGATAGATGAGATGGTTGATAGATAGATAGGTGATAGATAATAGGTAGATGATAATAGATAAATGGATGGATGGGTGAACATACAGACGGATGGATGAATTGATGGATGGATAGATAGGTATATAGATAAATAGGTAGATAGATTAGAGATAGATAGATAAATAGATAGATACATAGATAGACACATAGATAAATGATAAATAATTAGAACTAAGGCATGAGCTTTTTAGTAATCATCAGAATTTACTTTCTAGTGCTATGAAAAATCACTGATCCAAAGAAATTTTGGAATAAGGAAGGATTTATTTGGTCCTAATTTTACTCAGGTCCTATCTAAGGTTCCCAAGTTATGTGAGTTGTCACCCATATTTGGGTGGGCTTTGTCTTTGCATCATTTATGGTCTTATAAATAACCCTGACCCATATGCTGGCAAGCAACCCCAATAAAACCCATTGGTTAAGCAAATCAGGCTTTGGTGACATCTATATTTGGTCTGTCATAAGTTCCCTCTCTAGGGTGAGTAGATGTTCTGTGCTGCATCTCTCCAGCAAAAATCTTGTCATTCAATAATCTTATACCTGTGAGTGGGTTTCACTAAACATGACATCAAAACGTAATAACTTTAAGTATAGAGGAAATCTTTCCTATCATTTATTACCCTATCACCTTTATAAAACAAAACTTAATCTTTACATTTCTTTTTTTTATTTATTTACTTTTTGTGTATGTGTATGGACATATTTAGTGCGTGCGTAATCAAAGGATGATTTGCAGGAGTTGGTTCTCAGGTTGTCAGACTGGAATACAGGGTGCTTTACCTTCTACTTCACTGCCTCCTCCCCTCATTCTTTTACAAAGTTAGTGTCCTTCAGGTCTTAGACAGCAATTACTAGCTATCAACCACACAGAACTCTTCCTTATAACACTGACTGCTTATCAGAATAGAATCAAACTGAAGAATTAGTCTTAAAAGAATAGTGGAAAATGTGTTTTAATAATGTTTAACTGTTTTAACTTTACATTTTAATAGAGTACATAATTTCCTGCCTCAACAAACTCAATTAAGTTTCTTTTCTTTGAGATAGCTTTTTCAAAGCTTGTTCCTTAGAGAAAAAGGCAAACAAATAAATAAAGAACAAGTAACATAATTCGTAGTGAGTGTACAGTATCTGTTAACCATTCAAAAAGTTTTAATTTGAAGAAAAGAACTACCTCTGTAGATATGCTTAGCTAAAACTACTGCCAATTATCTTCTCTTGACATGTATTTGTTTAATAAATGTTAAAATTTTCAGGTGCAACTAACCTAGAAAAGTTACTTTACAGGTGTTGCATATGAATCCAAACTCTAGCAATGATGTGACAAAAAATTTAAAAATTATAATATGTAAATTTGAAAATGCTTAATTAAGAATGGCTAAAAAGGCTAGAAAGATTGTCTATTGGTAAAAAAAGAAGTCATTGCTCTTGCAGAGGATCTGGATTTGACTCCCAGCACCTGCATGGTGGCTTACAACCATCCATAACTACAGATACAGTAAATCAAATGCCCTCTTCTGACCCCTACAGGCATCAAATAAGCATATGGTGCACATACTTGCAGGTAACACACACATACAAAATAAAGCAAAAATAAATATCTTGAAAAATATTAAAAATTCCTTTCCTGTACTCTAAGAAAAAGACTAAAAGTCAGTGACCTCATAAGCAAACCCAGTATACATCTCAAGTACAGCAGTTTCCAACCAGAGAATAATAAACTCCTAACACCATAAATAACTTGTGAAGAATGATTCAGTGCTATTCTTAAAACCATCCGAATTCAACAGTCTCATGATGAAATAATTCACAGTTAATTAATTGTCCACAGTAAATGTTTAAGCTGGTGCCTCTCAAAAACTAATTCCAGAATTGCAACTCAAATTGTTAAAACATTTCTGAGGCTCAAGAGTGCTGTTATTCCACCTAGAAGAAACCTGTCAGAACAGGTAACAGTGAAAAGAAATGGGGTCAGAGGAGGGGAGATTGTTTAGGTCTTCACGGTTCTGTCTGTAAGCTCCTGTATGATGATTCTACATGTGTTAATCTCATCTTAATTCTGGAATAGATATTTCATTTGATGTCTACACAGTTAAAAAGCACAGCTATAGGAGGATAAAGTCATGCTAAAGTAAATGATTTAAAGTAATATCTGGTTCATCAAAAAGGGAGGGCTTTAAAATGAGTCTGGTACCTTCTTCTGTCTCATTGACTAAATCCACATGAGGAAAAAACAAAACCCCTTACATTTCAGGCTGGTTTATTGTTTACTTAAGCTTGGGATTTCTCTCTGGCTAGCTTTGCATAGGTTACAATTTGAACCCAAAATGCCTCCCATAATTTCCCATTTGAGCATTGTTTCCCAGCTTGTATGCCCATTCTAAATACTGTAGGACAGTAAGACCTTGCTGGGAATAATGGGCCACAAGGCATGGGCCTTTGAAGTCCTATCAATCTAGGGTTTTCTCAACATATCTGTATGCCACAGGAAGACCAGATGCAAAAGTTAATGGCATCAAACCTTCCCTGACAGGACAAACTCAGACCCTCTTCATCTCGTATCTAAGAAGGATGAGAGCTATGCTCTAAGTATTTCCTTCTATATAAAACATGTTTTTGTTCTTTTCTTCTTAAGTAGAGCTGAAAATACCTGTTCCATTGATAACCAGTCCTTCCAGGCCAAAGTCTGAAGGATTGGTAAGAGGAGTGGATTTTAATTCGTAAAAATAATGTATTAAATAAAATTTCAAGTGAGTTCGAGACCAGCCTGGTCTACAAGAGCTAGTTCCAGGACAGGCTCCAAAGCCACAGAGAAACCCTGTCTCGAAAAAACCAAAAAAATAAATAAATAAATAAATAAATAAATAAATAAAATAAAATTTCAAGTCAATGAGATCATGGATATTTTAAAGTCTAAAAAAATCAAAAACAGGGTAACCAAGGATAATTGGCAATATCTTGACTTGGGACAAAAAAAAAAAAAAAACACCTTTCTCCCTTAAATCACTTCTGCCAAGTTTATACAGTGGGAAGAGAAGTCAGAGAAGTGACTGATATACTATGCATTTTTTTCTCAAATTATATGATCCTGGCCTGGGCAGTGGTGGTGGACTCCTTTAATTCCATCACTCAGGAGGCAGAGGTAGGCAGATCTCTGTGAGTTCAAGGCCAACCTGGTCTACAAGAGCTAGTTCCAGGACAGGCTCCAAAGCTACAGTGAAACCCTGTCTCGAAAAAACAAACAAACCAACAAAAAAACAACAACCAGCAATCAACCAACCAAATAAACAACCATATATATATGATCCTGAGGGTAGAGAGGTGGTTCAGTAGTTAAGAACTTGTTCTGGTTAGTTTTTAAATAAACTGATGGAAACTAGAAACACCTGTTAAGAGAGGACCTCAGTTGGATAATTGTTTCCATCTGACTGGCCTGTGGACAAGTCTATCGAGCATTTTATCATTCAATGATGGATATAGGAGGATCCAGCCCACTGTGAGGGGTGCTATCTGCATCTAGGTGTCCAATGTTGTGCAAGAATGCAACTGAGCAAGCCATGGAGAGCAAAGCAGTAAACAACTTTCCTCCCTGGCTTCTGCCTCTGTTCCTGTTTGAATTCCTACCCTCATTTTGCTCATTGATGTACTGTGATCAGTCCATGTAAGTCAAATAAACTCTTTCCTCTCCAAATTGCTTTTGGTCAGTGTTTTGTCTTAGCAATAAAAACAAAGACAATGTTCTTCCAGACGATCCATGTTCTGTACCCAAAACCCATATCTGCTGGCTGACAATCACATGTAACTCCACCTCCTTGGGATCTAATGCCATCTTCTGGCATCCTCAGACACCTTCTCTCTCTCTCTCTCTCTCTCTCTCTCTCT
>NC_022013.1:52188665-52208635 GCF_000317375.1 Microtus ochrogaster
CTCTCTCTCTCTCTCTCTCTCTCTCTCTCTCTCTCTCTCTCACACACACACACACACACACACACACACACACACACACAAAACATACTCACACATAACACACACTTTAAAAACAAATCTTAAAAAATATAGGAAATATATCATCCACCATATTCCAGGCACAGAAACTGGGTATGAAATTAAGATATTTATTCAGTAGCTAAAACAGTACATCATTCAATAGAGACTGGGCTCAAATTTATCTTTGCTCTTTGAGCCGCACATCATTATTTTATTTTTAGCCCAGAGCTTGTTCACTGAGAAACCAAATGAAGCCAAAGCAAGTCTACCCACCAAAGAACACAGTCTACTTGGTTTCTCTGGAGTTTGGATAGTGTCTTGAAAGCTTCCATTCATTGTCATGGAATTATAACTCATTATCATAGCTTCTAGAGTAAGATACTATTTTCTTCAGTACAAAAGTGCTTCACATTGTTTCTAAATTGTCTTAATTTCTAAATTTTTAAAGTAAAATTTAAAATAAAACAAGTGCCCTGAGATGCCCGTTTCCTAAAGCTTCCACAGACTCTGTTTCACTGTTTGTGTCATTTGTGGCTGGTCTACGCATGCCTTGCTGTAGAAACACAGTCTGAACCCTCTCATCTAACATACTGTGTGCTTTAAAGGAGCAGCTGTACGTACTGATCATCGAGGGCCATGACACAACCCATATTCTTCATAGTGTCACTGACAATCATATGAATAACAATGAACCTTTTCCTCCCCCTAAACCTGACGCAAATACAGCAGAAGAGCTATGATTCTCTGCAATTTTACCCTACTGTGTAAGAATTTTAGTCAAAATCAAGCACAGGTAGCTCCAAAGGCAAGGCTTACTTTTAAACCAGTGGCTTTGATGTAGTGAAAATGAAATGGGACTTGGATGTTAGAGGAGAAAACAAAGAGATCCTGAGCAGAAGTAAGGGACCTACTGCCCTTATCACTGTTTGTGGTTTTGAATCTAGTATAGCCTGAATATTCTCCAATCACACAGTGAGTTTTGAGATGGATCCTATTCAGCAGCAGCATTCCTTCAGTGGCCTGATAGTATCATTTGCTTTTAACACTTTTCATTTTTGTTGATTAAAACATGATTACAGATGCTTTCACAGCTTTTGGTCCTGGGAAGAAAAGACAAGAAAAGAAAATGGAAAAAATAAGAAAGCAAACTGAGAAATAACCTGTACTTCTTTCTGATTCCTGGGTGTGGATATAAACTGAGCAGCTACTCCAAGTTTCTCAACTCTGTCTTCCCCACCATGGTGGTGCCTACCCGGGATCTGTGAGCTAAAATTATCCTCCTTCCTTAGGTTGCTTTTGTCGCTTAGTTTGATGCAGAAAAATAACTGACACACCTATGAAGCAGGCCTGGTTGAATATACAGACCACAGGTCTGGCCTGTAATAAAAGTCACAGTAACATTTGCTGCCACATGTCACAGCAACTCAGACAGAAAGGAAGAGCTGGAATCTCTCTGCTAACTTTCATAGCATAGGTATAATCCAAGCTATGCAAATTGGCTTTCACAATGTGCTTTTGCTCTCTGCCCACTTATCTCACCGAGCAATACTGTCTTGACTGACACCACGTTTCTCAAGTGAAATGAAAACTGGTAGCAAGCCCAGATGCCCAGCCAAAGGAAAAGAGTGCATTTGGCAGAAGAGGACACATTAATTGTCATTCATGTGGAGAAAGAATTCCAACTCTAGGGGAAGGATGGCATTTTCCAGAAAAAAAAAAAAAAAGAACAACATCTGGTCTCAGGGTTACAATGCTCTACAAAAGGCTGCTACTGCTCAAAAACCAAAGGAAACAAAAAATGAAAGAAAAGAGAAAAAATACCATTATTGTGTTGCTGCACAAGGGAAACTCAACCATATAGGAGCTGTAGAGAAATGATATGTAGCTCTAATTCCAGAGAACCTGTAAAAACCTAGGCTGAGGAAATATTTAGCAAGAACCAAGGCAATCCTGATTTTCTGTTTGATTCAGAAATAAACAGAAAATGTAGCATTTTATTTAACAGATCATATGTAGCCCTTCACAATATTCATATTACAAGCATTCTTCTAAGTCTTCACAAACAGTAATTCATGAAATAAATGTGTACGAATACTGATTCTTATTTTTACAAATGTAGACACAGGCAGAAAAAGGGCCTGCAGTCTAATACAAGGCTCAGAGATGGCTTGTATTCTTGCCTGATTCAGGCAGTTTGACCAATCCATTCAATGTAGTTAGATCAAGAAAATTAATTTACACTGACCTTGAACTTCTATCTTCTTATTTACAATAATTTACAATAAGAAAATAAGAACCTTTCTTCACCAAATAACTACAGAGACTCAAGATTTGAAAGCATATTATTTACCAGGCATGGTAGCACACACCATATAATCCTAACCACTGGGAGGCAAAGGCAAGAGAATCACAAGCTCCAGAGAACCTATGGATGCAAACCAGGCTCTGTCTCAAAACAAAACAAAACAAAAAACCCAAACAACAACAAACTCATTTTCTATGGACATTTATCTTATAAACCCAGAAGATTCACAACTGTTAAGATGTCTCAACATGTCAAATACTACAAAAAAGGTTTCTGCGTATTATCTCATTAATCCTCAGAAAAATCTAATAATATCCAGAAGGTTGTTGAACTGCTGCATTTAAGTCCTGCACATAGTCAGAATGCTAAACTTCAGACTTTAGAAGCTAAAATTGTATTCGTTAAAGGCTTATTATCTCATTAAAAAGATTTATTTTTCTTTTATTTGTGCATGTTTACGTGTGTGTGCATGTGTGCATGTGTGTGTATTTGTTTATAAACATGTGTAGTGGTATTTTGTTTGTGATCTAACAAATAAAGCTTGTATGAAGATCAGAGTGCAGAGCTAAGCCTCTAACTAGCTATAGAGGCCAGGCAGTGGTGGCACATAGCTTTAATCCCAGCACTAGGGAGGCAGATGCAGATGGATCTCTGTGAGTTCAAGGCCACCACAAGATTGAAACTGTCTAAAAGTGAAACAGAGCTCACATAAACCTGATCCCAGCACTTGGGATGACAAGTTTTTAAGCTCAGCATTAGGAAGGTGGATACAGGGGTGGTATGACTGGGCAGAGAAAGGAATATAAGACTGGAGGAGACAGGAGCTCAGATTCAGTCTGAGGTTTCATAGAGAGAAGTTAGTCTCACGTTTGATAGAGAGAGCATTCAGTCTGAGAATTCAGAGAGACAGGATTGCCCCTTTGATCTAAAGATTCAGGAGAGGCAAGAACTAGTGGCTGGCTGTTCTCTAATCTTTCAGGTTTTGCCCTTGATAGCTGACTCTGGGATTTTATTATTGAGACCAATTAGAATCAGTGCTACATACTTGTAAGTGTAATACCAAAAGAGGTCAAAAGAAGACCTCAGATACGCTGGAGGCAGGGTTGCAGATGATTGTAAGTGACTTGTTGTGGATACTGTGCACTGGTCTCTGGGGCTCTGCAAAAGAACAGATGCTATGAACCACTGACCCCCCCTCTTTAGTTCTTGTCTTCTCCTTTCTTATATGCAAAAGATTGTTGCTAGCAAAGAACCAGGGCAACTAAAGCTGTTGAACATGGAAGACTGAATTCTGTGTTTCAGGCAGGTCCCTCCATTCTAGAATGAGCCAACTGGAACTCACTTTACAAAATTCCAATTGAGGAGTTATTGGAAATACAAAGTAAGTGGGAAGGAAAAGAGACCCTGCAGTTTTCCCTCAAAAACACATTCATAGTTCTCACCTTTGACAGTAAAGTTCATTGTTGTAGCACAGGTATTGCTTCAAAGTCAGTTCTACACCATCTTCTCACTTTGTTTTTTTTTTTGTTTTTTTTTGTCCAGGGTTTGCATTAAATCATACAAATATTTAATATGTTAATGAATTATTGAATCAAATATAATAAAAATAATGCAGATTTTGTAAGACTTCTCATTGAAAAGGTAAATTGACATACTCAAGTTGCTCTAAGCATACTTAAAAGTCTTCCAATAACAAAATCAAATATTTTTTTTTAAAGCTAAATTTTTTCCATTAAGATGAAATGGAAAGTTTTGCTTTCTTCATGGCCTCAGCCACACCTCAGCTGCTCAAGAATTACATGAATCTATTGTCCCCACCCTAGACAGTGTAGCTCTAGGAACGGAAGACGGTCTTCACCTGTGGGAAAGCTCTGAATTCCTGTATAGGACCGATTTATTCTGCTTCTGTTTCTTCTACTAATTCTACCCATATTATATCAAAAGATCAAATCACAGGTGAAACTTGTTATGATTCTTTTAATTGACAACCATATCTGGCAGTTTCATAAGGGTAAAAATATATAGTAAGGAGCAGATCTTCACTAGAGGATTTTTTTTTCAAATGTGTAACTAAGAGATTTAAAAAAAAAGTGTGAGAGTGGAAAGTTAAAGATGTCAAGGTTGAATGAAGGGCATTGCTTCTGTTCAACTGAGAAAATGAGTCCTCCATATGATAAAGAATCCCAATGTGAAACACCTAAGAAGATGAAAAGAAAAGAGGGACCTTATTGAAGCCATACATGGAATCAGTAAAAAAAAATACTCATTATGGAATAAAGTTGATTAACACAAATTGTTATAAATATGATGTAATATCAAGAAAACATGCCAGGACCTAAAACTAAATCATGCTTTCCCGGAGTTTCCCTAAAATTCAAGGACATGAAAATAGAATCAGGTAAGAATTAAAAGCCCCTACATAAGGACCACACAGCAGATGTTGGTGAATTAGGGCAGAAGACACCAAAATACAGAGATGAGAGCTCTTTCCCAATGCCCTTCATACTTCAAGTTTAAGTTTTCCAACCAGCACCTAGAAGCAAGTCTGCATGGACTAACAGGAGGGAGTTTGTCCCAAGGGCCCATTGACTTAATTTCCTATCCCAGACTCTGAAAGCTCAGCTTGTTGTATCTCCTTAATTTTTCTATTTCTTCTCTCTTTTTAGTGACACTTCAAAATTTCATTTATAGTAATAGTCTAAATTGCTATTCTAGTCTATCCCCCAGTTAAAAGATCTGCTTTGAAATTATGCTTTATCTGAAATTTCTAGGATATTGTTAAAAACTACTTCCTTGAAGAGCAATTTTGGGGCAGGTGCACAGTAAGCAGGCGTGGTCTGCAAATGTTGAGTGAGGAGAATCCCATGTTCAGCACCAACATGCCCACACTGAAAGCTGGTGTCACAAGTTTGGAACTTGTGCCTACTCCTTTTTACTTCTTTCTTCTGGAAGACCACATTTGTGAGTTTCTCACTTTCAGTGTGACCAGGAACACATTTTACTCCACTCCACCCAAGCTTCCTTGGACAAATAGCATGCAGAAATAATCAGAATTATTTTGCAGGTATTGAGTCCATCTGTGCCGCATCTTCAGTTCAAACACAGATGAGCAAGCGCCAGCATTAACAGTTCCCCTTCACTGCAGCTTCCTGCATTGAATTGGATGGAGCTCTCCAGTATCTGTCACAAGAGAACTGGAAAATTAAGTCAACCCTTGAATGAGAAGGTCTAGGATCAGGGAGAGCTCTTCTAAACCACCTTCTACACAAGGAAACAAAGATCAGCAGAAGGGTTAAAGCACCATTTTAATTGAACTGAAGACCTAAGTAGCTGGAGTCTTTGTTCATTGAGGCTTTTATTGCGGTGGCATGAAAACTTTATTATAACCAGGATAATAAGAATCTTGAGTACAAAAAAAACCCCTGCATTTTACTGGCACAGATAAAAGAAAAAAAACTACATACCTGTATTCTACTGTATTACTGTTGGTTTTACTTGCCATTGGTTTAAAGGCTGTCCAGAGTGACCTAAAACTCAGGAGGGAGGTTGAGGGTATAAATTAGCTAGCATGTTCATTGCTAATGTAAATTTACTTTTAGCTTTCTTTAAGTTTTGGACTAGGAAGGAACAGCTAATTGCATCGACTATCATCAGTTCACCCTTAATTTGCACCAACCTAAGAGGCACAAGCTAAGCGTCTGATTTACTTCTAACTGAACAGTGACAAACCATTTGAACATCACTCACTGAAATGTTAGAGTGTGGATGTGTTTACCTGCTTCTTTGCCACTCTGCACCCTCTTGGGAAGTCTAAACTCCTTGCCTGTCCCAGAATACCCATACTCTTCCTGAAGCAATGCAGTCCCTAAGAGAATATGATACCCTCTTCATACAATTCTCAACTCTGTCTGGCAAGAGAATGAAACGATGTGGGAAGTACAACCCACAGCCACCCACGTCATTCCCTTTACTGGAAAAACACTTGAAACAGGAATTGGCTGATGATCCAAATTGGCTGCAGAGGCGGGACTGCCTTAAAGATGGATCTGGAAACTTGTCAAGTTTGCGGCGGGTTTCAAAACTGCAGCTGGATAATGGGTCAACTCAAGGGATTGTTTCACACTTGTACTGTATTTATATGAATCTTGTCAAAATAAAATTATCAAAGGAGCCAAATCCCCTAAAATTTTGCTAAATCTGAAGAGTGTAAGTAAAGATATACACATGCATAAATACACATATTACACATGACATGCATATTACACTTAAAATACAGGTTAAGAAGAGGATCACATTGCAAATTTTTATGTCTTGTCTCATAGATATAGAGATTAGCACACTTGTTGTAGTGGGAGCGGTGGGCTTGCTTCCCACCACCTGGCTAGCTTTACCCAAAATAATTACACATAAACTGTATTCTTTTAAACACTGCCTGGCCCATTAGTTCCAGCCTCTTATTGGCTAGCTCTTACATATTGTTCTAATCCATTTCTAATAATCTGTATAGCCCACGAGGTGGCTTACCAGGGAAGATCTTAACCTGCATCTGTCTGGAGTGGGAGAATCATGGCGACTCCTGGACTCAGCTTCTTTCTCCCAGCATTCTGTTCTGTTTACTCCACCTACCTAATTTTCTGTCCTATTAAAGGGCCAAGGCAGTCTCTTTATTTAACCAACAAAATTAACACAAAACAGAAGATCTCTCCGCTATCACACACAAAATAATAAGAGCTTATGAAAGTCATGTATCTAAACAGCTTCAGTTTTACACTTACATGCATTGACTGAAGCAAATTTCATGTCTGAGATTTTTAATCTATTCATCTGAAAGAACATTGACAGAGAATGTTCTGTTTGCCAGGTTCAGCGTCAGACACTCTCTGTCCTTGGAGCACAGCTGTGGGGAAGAGACCTTAATTGTAGCCAGAGTTGGCCTGTTTCACCACACAGAGCTCACCATGCTGCTCTGAGGTAACTTACAACTGGAGCGCAGAGGTGGGAAAGTTCTGTGATCCCCAAGGATGCCATGAACCTGTTTCCAAACCGAAAGAGAATACCCTGTGTTTCTACTCCGTAGAACCAAACAAGAACAAGAAAACCTGAGGTTCTCCTATGGCAACAGTCAGCATCATAAAGAATGGTGACTCTCATGAAACAGGAAGCCAAGGGCAAAGTGTTACCCCTTTAAATACAAGATACAGACACAGCTGGTTGTGCCACATTCTAGGCAGGTCAGGCCTTATCTGGTAATGGAAAGCACAGAGAAGCCAGGCTGATGGGATTGCAGAGGCCTCTCATCTGTTCAGAGAAGTTGGTGGGTAAACCCTTTGCTTTCATACTGCCTAAGCACCTGAGATTCCTGAGTGTGTCCAAGGAGGAAAGAAAACCATGGGGAAGAATTACCTCTGCTTAAGTCAGAAATCAACCTCGGGTCATTTTGTAAAAAGACTACAAAGAAGGACTTCATTGAGCATGTCTAAAATATTTCCTCTTCTGTAAGACAGGGTCTAATCTTTCTCCTTAACACAAACTCTTCTGCCAGTCTGGCAGTTGAAGTTTGTTGTATGTTGTATGGCAGTTTCTGTAGCATGGAATTATTACAGTTTCCTTTTGAATGTCTTGAATGGTAGCCTGAGACTACAGAGCAGGTAGAACTTAAAATTCTGTGTGGATCTGCCTCTCAGAGCTGCTCTCTGACACAACGTGGAATAATACAGAAACTGTTGTGTGAGTCAGAAAGCCCACAGCAGCTCCACTAAAAGATGGGTGAAATGTAGCTACATTCAGTTGTCAGTATGTATTTAGACTGCATGACCTTTCTCACTATATGATTTTCTGAATTCAGCTTTAAAACACTTTCTTAAAAATATGTTAGTCAAATCATCCTGTTTATTGATTTAGAAGGTAGTGTCTTCAGCCCCAAAACTCTGAACATCCTCTTAAATGCAAATTATGGTGATCTCTTAGGCTAGTGAAACTTCAAGTTTTGGAAAAGTACAAAAACAACAAAATTATGATAACTGTAATACCAATAATGTTACTTTGTCATCCTCTTGCCCTATTCCTTGTCCTGTTTTACTCCTTTGATAATTAAAAGTGAATATTGTTTAACGATTTAGGAAACTGAGACTTCAAGTATTAAATAACTTGCCCAATAGCACACAGCTGAAATATAGAAAGTGACGATGAGGACCAGTTCCTCCACTGATGAGCGCAAAACACTTTACACTGCCATGTCTCAGCAGAATAAAAAGAACCAGCAAAGGCGGAGGTGTGCAGAAATTGCTTCGGGCATTTCTACGCCACAGAGAACCTGCTTACAAGCCAAATTACTGTCTTTCAAAATCAGGTGTCATTATTAGTAGGCCAATTTCAAAATGTTGACAAGGAAACACAGTAGGGGAGCAACTGCTGCTGATGTTAGAGTTGGTTGGTGGTTTCAAACTCTTCTGCCTTTAGTCTGACTTAGGTTTAGAATGCTCTTCCTGTCACATTGTGAAACCTTTCTACTCAACTGTATTAGGCTTGTCTTCCTGATCAAAAGAAAGCAGAGCTTCAAACAAGATAGATGGAAATAGTAGCGAGTATACCACTTGTGTTTATAACACAAAACATAATGTTGTAGTAATGCAAATGTTTGTTCATTGCATTTCAAAAGCTTTTGATGGTACTCTCAGTCCCTTTTTGGTTCTTTAACCTGAACAATATGCTCATGTGCACTAATAGCACATTGGTTATTCGATTTTGCTTTGCATTTTTTACAAAGAAAATGTTATAATTATTTTATAATCATCATTTTTTCAAGCCCCAGGATTTCAAAACACATTAAATAAAATATTTTGAGATGAAATGCAACAAATAATCCTGGGTATATTGGCTTCAAAATTTGGAAATTCTTATACACATATTTTATAACATGAATCTTTGCACTGTAAATTAATTGTTAGCACATAGTATTTTTTAATTTGATTTCCAAATTATCTGATGAGTTAGGACTTCATATCAAGCTGTCAAAATGAAATTATACCTCCTGAAATAGAAATTAGGTTTTGATAAGAAAGACAAAACAATGTGGTTAATGTTGGATTTTTTTTTTTTTTGGTGCTCCCTCTCACTTACTATATATTCTATAATCACAGATACTAAGTCAGAAAGCTATCTGATGGCCTAATAATGCTTTACATAAAGTAGATTCTGCTCTGGGATGTCCTTCTCTGTATGTGTTGCTTTTATTGATTGATGAATAAAGCTGTTTCAACTAATGGCTTTGCAGAGTAAAGCCAGGCAGGAAATTTGAACAGAGATATTTATAGAGAGAATAGATTGAGTCAAGGAGACACCATGTAGCTGCTAAAAGAGAAAGATGCCAGAAATTTACCGATAAGCCACAGCCTTGTGGTGATAGATAGATGAATAGAAATGGGTTAATTTAAGATGTTAGAGCTAGCTAGGAATATGCCTGAGCCACTGGCCAAATAGTATTGAAATTAATATAGTTTCTGTGTGATTATTCAGGTCTGAGCATCTGGGAAATGAAAGTGCTGTCTCAGTATACAAAGATTTCCTTGACTTTATTTTACTTTGAGACAATTTGTAATAATTTAGATATGCCAAGTTGAGATGGAGAAAATATCAGAAGCTTTAAAAAGTCCTACCAATATTGTTTTTTTTTTTTTTTTGCTCATAATAGACAGTTATAAAAAGCCATGGCATATTGGGAATCTGCAAAGGCAGGACTTTTTGCCAATAGCACTTGATTTTTGAAATGGAATTATTGGATTCTTATCATGAATGTATAACTATGAAGTTTTCCATTAATCTTTCTTAACTTTGAGATTAAACTTCTAAAAAAATCATCTGGCCAAATCAACCAGACAGGCATCCCATTCACCACACAGAAAAGCAAATTCCTCTTATCCGTAAAACATGAGTACTGAGGCTAGCCACAGAAGGGCTGCCATTTTGATGCAGCTCAGGTGAACAGAAAGGTATAACAAGACTGAATGAAGAGGCAGCTTTCCTTCCTAAAAGAGTTCATTCATAAAACAAGGAAAGAACATGAGAGTGAACAGATCAATAGGTCAAAATGCAATGATTTTTTCTTCATAATTTCCACCATAGGAAACTATAGACCAACTTTCATACCTCAAACAAAAAGGTACAACACCAAAATCACAAGCTTCAGAGTTATTTCTCTTTTTACCACTCAATTCTTGGGACTATGTGGAAAAGACTCAGTGAGTTACTTGTTTGTCTTTCAGAGATTCTTAGAATCATGTTCCAATACCCCTGTCAGATGGCTCACAGCTTCCTCTAACTCCAATCAGAGGGTGATTCGATACCTTCTTTGGATCTCTATGGGTACCCACATACATGTGTACATAACCCTCACACAGACATATCATTGATTACAATAAAGTAAATGCAAATGTTAGGCTAGTTTCTACATGAGGTATTTCTATCCATAAATAGCTACCAAAGTAGCTAAGGATGCTTGATGTCTCAGGTACTAAAGAAAGTAATTCTTCTGTTTTTTCTTTGTGTCACATTAAAGTGATTTTTTGCCTTCTCTTCTTCTCCCCTTTATGGATTGGGACATAGAAGCATATGGACAACAAAGGTGTATTCAGTATTCACACCCTTCCGTTTCTATCTTTTGTCTCAGTTTTTTTTTCATATCTCTGCTCTTCCTATTTTTTCTAATTCACACACTGCTACCCTGGGACATGTGGACCCCGTCGAGGCTGGACCCCAATAACTCTCATTAATTAGTAAACCGAAAATGGCATAATTCCTTCGAGCACTTCCAGTAATTCACACACTGCTACCCTGGGATATGTGGACCCCGTCGAGGCTGGACCCCAATAACTCTCATTAATTAGTAAACCGAAAATGGCGTAATTCCTTTGAGCACTTCCAGTGGCTTAGCGTTACTATAACAGGGATTACTCCTTTTTACACCCCCAAGCCCTTATTCAGAAAACCAATTATACACATCCATGTTTGTGTCTGATCCAGAGAGAATTTATAGACTAAAAATGTGGTAAAAACTGATATTTGGCTGATGAAGAATTCTCATGAATTACTGTTCTTGGAAAAAACAGAGGTAAAATTACATGCACAAACTTTGCAATTACACAGAAAACCAAAACTATAGAGAATTTTCATTCTACCATCATCCTCTGCCACCACTGCCATAATCATTATCCACTCTGCCTAATGTTAATGAAGACCCCTTCTGATAGAAACCAAGAAAATTTACCAAGTTACTCAATTAAATAACATTGAGGATATAAACCTAACTTTTCTGACCCTAAACCCAATAACTTTGCTAGCTGTACCTTCAGAATCCATTGAAATTATACTACAAATAAATGTACAGAATATTCTTGCAAAATACTTAATGATAAACTAATTGTTAAATAGAGATTAAAGATTTGTCATGTTATCTTAAAGCTAAATTTCTTTATATATTCTCCTCATAAAGAAAAAAAGTGGCACTGGAATTATGGCTTAGGGGTTAAGAGCACTAAGAACATTTACTTCTTTTGCAGAGGATCCTGGATCAGTTCTTAGCACCCCCACCAGGACAGCTTCTCTATATAAATCCAGGTCAGTGATCAATGCCAAGTTCTGACATCCGTCAGCACCAGGCATGTACATTGTGTAATAATACATATAGCCAAAAGCTAATATTTATAAACTAACAGCAAATAGATCTTTAAGAAAATAAGTAATTGCAAAGAGAAAAATTATGAAAAGGAAGAAACTCTGATAGCATTGCTGAGCTTTCATATGTTCACAAACAATGATATAGAAGGGTGGCTAAGATTATAAAGAATATTTCCATGGTGATGTCATTACTGATACAGTAATCACTGATACAGATGGACATTTTTTTGTTTTAAGCCAGTATTATAAGGTTTCTGGTTTCTTATGCTTACCTTAACCAGGATTACATCTATTGCCAACTTGTGTAGTCTAGAGAAATCCTAGTTTGATTGCACGCAGAATTCACGTAACTCCATTTCTTTTAAGAAAATATCATATGGGTGAAAGTAGGAAGGTAACAACTTCTGCCACAATGAACAAAAGAATTAAGGCATTTCTCCCCTCAATCAGCATTTTTTCAGGACCGATTCTTTTGCACTATGGAGTCTTTCTCTACACCTACCCTCTTCCTTTCTACTAATCCTTGATTCTCAGATAAAAATTCAGTTTTACGAAATCTTCCACACAAATTTAATTTCACCTTTTGTGAAAGATAATTTTTTTTCAGCAATAAGAAATAAAACTCTAATATATGCCAAGACAGTAAACAAGAAAACTGTGTTTCTATAGTCCAAGTGAAATTAGAGGTTGTTAGCATTCCATTTTGCTGTTCCTATTGCTCCTGCACCTCTGTCTTCTTAGTTTCTTTCTTCACACTCAAGGGTAGAATTGGGAACATTTGGGGTTCCATTAGAAAAGCAAATATTTGTTTTTACAAGTTCAGCGAGAGTGTTGAGACTTATTCTCATTGTACTGGCTAGGGTTGTGTGGTTATTATATGACAGGGGCATGGCATACTTTGATTAAGGTAGTCCTGAATCTATGGGTTGGGATAGTCATATGCCAATCCTATGGACTGAGAGAAGGAATAAATAGGACAGGAATAAACTGTGTCTGCTACATATGCCTAACAGCAAGCAGATATTACTAATCTATACCATGGTCATTAATTAAAAACAATGATTGTTTGTTCAATTTGGACAACTTTCAATTTATCTTTTTTCCTATCTCCCCATCTCTGATCATCTATCAATGCGTCTATCATTCATCACTCCATGCACCTCTCTGTCTTCTATCTATCTTTTACACTAGTTTTCTCTCCAGCATGCTACTCCTAATGGCAATGAGACTTTAATCACTTACTCACACAAAACAAATTGAGTTGTCACTATTTCTGATCTTGGCCAACTTACACTAAGTAGTGAAGTAACACCTGTGATTTAGCTGTGGTAAGCCTCCCTAAATCCTTGTTGTGGAATGAGTGCCTATGTGTTCTCAGTCATGCTAAGAGAATTTGAGCTGCAAAAAGAAGTCCATAAACACATTGCCAAGTTAATCTTTAGTGTTCAATATGCTCTTTTTACTTGCTGGCAAAAAAAAATGATTTTTGGACAAATGTAATACTAAAAGACTGAGGACAATTTCAAGTGTCCATCTACCTAACTGAGAGAGAAACAGAATGAAGAAACTAGAGATGTGATGTGTGTAACTTTAGCACTCACACTTTCACATGGGAAACATCTCCAGCCTGAAAGTGACATGGGAGAGAGAGAGAGAGAGAGAGAGAGAGAGAGAGAATTTTCAGAAAGGGTTCTCTGACCATTAGTCAAGCACAAAGAGGATCTTGAGGCCCTGGAGGTTGCAGATCACAAACTGTACAGAAATAGAAATCCAAGCTCCATGAACTAAGCCAACAACCAGGCAGCCAAAACACTAACATAAAAACCACTCTCGCTAACTTAAATAAGCACAGGAAATAGCATTTAGAGTTGGCTCCAGGACACCTTTCCATGTTCTTTAGCAGTTCAAGTCTGGAACAACAGCTAAGAAGCAAGTCCTTACTAAGAGAAGCTGAAATTTAAATCAAGACTGGCAGAACAACAAATACAGCAAATAAGAAAACCTAAACTCACTGGGTCAAGATTCCAAAAGCATTGAGAAAAGACCACAGTAAAAACAGAACTGAAAAGAATCCTAAAAATTAGGGTTGGAAAAATGGTTTATCAGATAACAGTTTTTGCTTTTCTCACAGAAGACCTAAGTTTGGTTTCCAGACCCACAATGGGCAGCTCACTACTGTAATTGATTATTAAAAATTGCTGCAGATTCCTGAGTAGCTTGTTAAGGGATCTCCGGAGGTGGCAGGCAGTGGGCAGGGGATTTTGAGAGCAGCCAGTCCTAGGCAGGAACAGCAAAGAAGATCATGCAGCAGATCTCCGAAGGTGGCTGGTCCCAGGAGGTGAGCCATGTGGTGGTGGTGGGCAAAAGACAGATGGATAGGCACGCCATGCAGAGTGGAGTTGGATATTTATTTAGTGGTTATGGAAGGAAAGGGGGAAGGGGAGAAGAGCAGAGAGAAAGAGAGAGAGAGAGAGAGAGAGAGAGAGAGAGAGAGAGAGAGAGGAGGAAAGAGACCAAAGCTGCCTCTCCCAGAGGAAGGCAGAAAAGAGAGAGAACTCAGGAACTCAGGCTGGAAGCTGAAGATTAGCTTGCCTCAGTGGATGGGGGTGGGTGGGCATGGCTTCTCTCTTAAGGAGATAGATCATTACAACTACTGCCTGTGACTTCACCACTGTGCTCCAGGGCCAGTGACAGAAAATCCCACTTGTGGAAGGGACATAGGTTTCAAACACTATCTGATAAGTGACCTATATAATCTGTAAACATTTTTAGTCTGGAGAGATGGCTCAGTGATTAAGATAACTGGATGCCATTCCGGAGGACCCAGGTTCAATTCCCAGCTCACAATTATCTGTAACTTCATTCCTTAGGGATCCTCCTCTAGACTTCTGTGGGTACCAACTGTACTAGGCACACAACTACACATTAATGTAAAACACCCATACATGTAAATAAATATATCTTTAAAAATTGTAGACTGGTGTTATACACTTTCAAAACATTTACATATGTTTTAAGCCTTTTTGAAAGTAAAAGTTTCTCTTGTCTATGCTTGTGTATGATTCTCATGTTTTGCTTTTGAATTGACAGCCTTCAATGTGAACAAGCCTTAATTTAGGACATCACTTTCTTTTATTTCAATTAAGGTCTTAAAATATTTTTTAATTTTTGAGATTACAAATTACTGATCACATATTTTCTCTTCCCTTTACAATGATCTTCTAAAATTATTACAGAAAAAAATAAAAGGAAGTATGTGCCTCTCCTGTACCAGGAATCTTTTAGAATTGAGATAGTAACATTCATCATGTGGAAGAAATTTCATTCCCAATTTGTGTATGGCCCTCCATTACTGTGATTTCTTGAAGTTACGTGAGTGGGAGATAGGATGCCCACAACCTAGGTCTGTCTCCATCTGCTAGACATAGGACTCCCTGAGAATATGATAGAGAAAAAGGAAAACAAATGAATATAAATAAAAGATCTGTGCTCTTTTATTTCCCACAATTCCATTCTTGTCAATGTTAGGCACAGAAAAGCTTATAAAGGGTAGGATATCTAGATGTTAAAAGGGAAGCGGTTCCTCCCCAAACCTCCTGCAGGCTCTCTGCAAGGAAGACACTCAGTCAATTTTTTTATTTTCCTACCCCTCATCTCAAAATACCTACATACTGCATTTGTCCAAGGCAAAGCCACTTCCTTGGAGTTTCTTCCCTTCTTTGTCAAGCATTCCTGCTACCCTTACAGTTCTTACAAACAAACCTCTTTCACAGCAAGATCATACTCTCTGTAGCAAGTCTCAGAGCACTGTGTAACTTCCTACCTTCTCCATCTTTCTCTGTTGAAAGAGAACCCAGCACAGATCCCTGCACATCTGCTGAACTACTTCTGATGCCCTGGGAATTCATGGAGCCCTTCTGTTTCTACAAAGTTTAATGTTCTAACATTTTCTCCTGGAGCCTCTTTGCCCACCTCTGCTTCAGTGTCTTAGTGAGAGTACTGTCTTAGTACTCTCAGTGTGTTGTTGGCTTGACTAGATCCACCTAAAATGTTCTTTTGTTGGAACCCTAAATGAGGATGATCACTGAAAAAAAAACAACCCTGATGGAGTGGCCACATCTTACTGCGAGACTCTGTTGCAAGGTTGGGGAATTAATGACAAAACCAATGAGCACAAGAAAAGAGGCAAGAAGCTAGCCTGGGAACTCAACAAACTCAACAGGAAATGCCTGACAGGTCTGTGTCTGCCTAAACCACTTTGAACTCTACTTTGTGCTTCTGTGATAGAATGAAGTTATCTGAGCAAATCAGTTTTGGACTGTTAGAAGGCCTGGCTTAAGATGATCTTTGGAACCTCACCTGAATATCCAACTGCTCCTTCCAGTCATACTGTCCCAGTTTTATGTGACTTAATGGCCTGTAGAGGGGAGAAACTAGAGGTATAGGATGGGGAAGGTTAACTGAGGAGAACTCCATCTATCAGCCATTCAGAGCTATCATACAGGCTGAGGTAGGCCTTTTAGTGAGGCTGCTTTGGGTACACCCACACTCAGGCCTGTGATCACTCACCCATGCTCTGGGAATAAATCTAACAAATGCATTGACTACCTAGCATGAACATTTGATGAAATAATACTTTGGATTGTCACTGAAACCTCATGAATGTTGCTTATGACCTGCCCTTGGAAATTAGCATCATTTCTGTTTTAGATTTTGTTTGCATCTCCTCATGGTAGAGAAATTTCTCACAACAGCTACTTAAAATACCCTAATGCATATTCTAAATTTACTTATGGAAAGAAAGTCTCAATTTTAGTCCCAAAGAAAACATAAACAAGAGACACAGTCTCTAAATTTGAATTTCCTCGTTTTTCAAGTGGGTTTAGCAATTCCTTTGCTGACAATGTTATTGCATAAAGAAATTATGCATTGTAGGTTCAGTTACCATGTATGCTTCAAAGTTCAAGAAACAAATAAAAATCAGTGTTTCCTTAGAAATTCAAGAAGTAACAAAAATAAATGAGCTTTTAAAGACAGCATGTGCTAACCTTTTCCTTTGACCAAGCTGCCTGATTGCATTGCCATTTAACAGACTGTGACACCAAAGCTAGTCATGGAAAGACTAGACTCTTTATTTAGCAAATGGATTTTGACTAATAAAATGTTTCTATTACTGAAAAGTGCTATTAAACACTCTGTTCTAGTCATCTATGCATTTTGAAATATTCTAATCCGTTGCATTGCTTTGACACTTGACCCCTCCAAACTCAAACACATTTTATTAAAAACAAGGTTCATGGATAAAAATCGCCTAAACTGTGACAAATTTAAAAGATAACATCATTTTGACACTCCCTTCACCAATAAGAGCAGGGTCTGTGATCTTTTCCCTAAAACTTGAGTAAAGTTATTTATGTTTCAACCAATCAAGAATGGTGAAAATGATTTCATGCAGCTTCATGGAGAAACAAGAGTTCTCCTTTGTTGTCCTAGAACCGGTTTTGAGGCCATGCTTGTTGAGTGCTGTGTTAGAGTACCCAGGGGCCATGCGTAAAGCAGCCTGAGCAATGATGAGAGCTCTGAAAGGGTGTGGGGCAAGGACAAGCTATCCCAGTGGGCTTTATCTAAACTGTTACCCTACAAAATATGTGACCATACTAAAAGGGTTACAAACATAGTCTACACTGCAAGAAATGAAGAAAATACAAACTTCACTTCAAAGTAGCTATTCTACTAACCACTATACTAAAACACCTAATTATGTTTATTAGTTGAAGTTATTGTGTTTTCTGATTTCTGTCATTAGGCCATAGAATTCCAAAGACTGGAAGGAAGTGATATTTAAATAAGGAAGGACCTTGGACTCAGGGAGGCTTAATGGCTTACCAAGTTTCACACAGATAGATAATGGCTGATCTATAATGAGTGACAAATGATATGCTGTCTGAATTTGTTTATAAGATGAGGATTTTTTTTTCTTATACTTCTAAGAGTGTTTCTATCTGAGTAGCTGGCATCACAAGTGAGAATAGTTCTACTTTTTCCTTCCTTTAGGAAAGAGTAAATCCTTTATCAGGAATATAAGTGGCATTTTTGAAATCTGCCTGTACAAAAAGAAAAAAAAAATGTTTGCAAATCACACTGAAAGTCAGGGCTCCTCTTGATGTATGACACTTCTGTGAACCGCTGCCCTTAGAACATAACGGACATTAAAATCTGCATCAGAGTATCTGTGGTTACCAGAAAAAAACACCTTCAAGATCCATCCTGTTGATGTTTACTCAGAGAGAGTGAAAGGGTGATTCATTAGACCTTGCCTGAGAGTCTAGCCACTGCTCCTACACCTATCTCTCAGAGGCATGCAATTCTGACCAAGATTGATGTTGTGCCCTGATCTTGGAGCGATAGAATGCAGAAAGTATAGGAGATAAACAAAAGGAAAGACTACATTTATGCAAGGAAGTCATCATCCACGATAGGGTAAGACTTTTCAGTGAAAGGACTACGTTGGAGTCATGCATTCTTCTTGAATCAATCCCTCACCCATGTTCTGTAAGAAAGCATAAAAGTTGCATTGATTCCCTGAATTGGGCTATCACAGAATCATTCCATTGGTCAGTTGTTGGTGCCCCTTTTGGAGTGTGCAGTCATTTTTTGCTGTCTCCCAGCTATAAAAGCCCATACAAAGCTGTCCTTATCAATTTGATTAAGAACCATATCTGTAATACAGTGGCAAAAATATAATAACATTAAAGAAGTAATTAAGACTCTTATAAGAAAAAAAGGTAAACTAACATGAAATCTTTATCTCGGGTGTAGGAGGGTCATCTGGCTATGTGTTGCTTTCATTGGTTAATAAAGAAACTGCCTTGGCCTTTTGATAGGCCAGACCTTAGGTGAGTGGAGTAGGCAGAACAGAATTCTGGGAGGAAGAAAGCAGAGTCAGGCAGATGCCATGCTTCTCCTACCCAAGACAGACAGTGGTTAGACTCGTGCTGGTAAGCCACAGTCAAGTGGTGATACACATTAATAGAAATAGGTTAACCAAGATGAGAGAGTTAGCCAGTAAGAGGCTAGAGCTAATGGGCCAGGCAGTGTTTAAATAAATACGGTTTCCGTGTAATTATTTCAAGTGTATAGCTAGCCGTGAGGGAGCTAGGCGGGACGAAAAGCAGGCCTACTCTCCTCATCAGTACACATCTCTCCTCCCATTTCTCCAAAGCTTGTCCCCCAGTCTCAGCCCTAGATCCGAAGCAGAGCATTGCTAAGGCTTCCCACAACTCTCATCTCCTGTTGACTGCATAGATCTTACCCATGCTAACTTTCTTTACTATACTTGTTGCTTTATCCCATCTCTTAACTCCAGTTGGCATTCCCAGTGAACACACAAGCCACTCCAACCAGGGAAGCAGGAATGCTAACTGCAGCCCCCACCTCTCCTGTTCTTCCAACTCCAATCCCCCATTCTCATCTCCAGCTCTGGAGCCAACATTGTGCTCGAGCCTCCACTCACTCTCTGTCCTCATTCCTAGGGAACTAACTAAGGAGATCCTGGAGGAACATCCTGTATATCAACCTCTTGTATAGCCCATCCACTGGGTCAAGATCATCCCTATTCATAAGTCCCAGGTCTTAATGCCCCCAAACACAGTTTACTCAGAACTCCCAGTGCCTATACCAATCAGAATCCCAGAAGACATTCCTACTAGAAACACAGACACCAGATACATTTTTTAATTTTTTATTGAAAAAAAAAATTCTGCCTCCTCCCAGCCTCCCATTTCCCTCCCCCTCCTACTCCTCTCCCCCTCCCCCCACTCCTCTCTCCCTTCCTCTCCAGTCTGAAGAGCAGTCAGGGTTCCCTGCCCTGTGGAAAGTCCAAGGTCCTCCCCCCTCCATCCAGGTCTAGGAAGGTGAGCATCCTAACTGACTA
>NC_022013.1:52209760-52224095 GCF_000317375.1 Microtus ochrogaster
GAGAAGGGGAGGATGGGGGGAACTTGGGGAAATGGGATGGTTGGGATAAAGGAAGGGTGGATATGGGACCAGATACTCTTAATATCAAGAGGAAACAAACCAAGGAACAAAACACCCATGCAACAAAGGCAAGAGCAGATAACAGCACTTAAATTTAAATTTGTCCCAACTCCAGATTCCTAGATACCAGGATAAAATCATAATCAATAACAGACAGAAAAGCATATATCCTTGAGAACCCAGAAACCCTATCACAGCAGGCCTCGAATATCTCAGTGTAGATGAAGCACAAAAATATATTCTAAAATAGCCTTTGTGCATATGATAAAGGTCCCTGAGGAAGAACCATCTAAATCCCTTAAAGAAATTTATGAAAACACAATCAAACAGCAGAAGGAAATAAAGCAAACTATTCAAAATGTGAGACTGCAAAAAAAGAATCAATAAACAAACCCAATGGAGGGAAATGAGAAAATTAAAAATATAGGAATCTGATCAGGAACCACAGAGACAAACTTCAACATAATACAAAAATGAAAGAGAGAATCTTAGGTTTTGAAGACAGGAAAGTAGAAATAAATACCTCAGTCAAAGAAAATGTTAAATCTAAAAAATCCTGACACAAAACATCTGAGAAATCTGGAACACAAGTAAATGACCAAATCCATAAATAATAAGGGTAGGAGAATGAGAAGGTATTCTGGTCATTGACAGAGAAAATAATTTCAACAAGATTACAGAGGGAAAATTTCCTAACCTAAAGAAAGAGATGTATATCAAAGCAGAAGGAGCCTAAAAAACGCCAAATACACTGAACTAGAAAAGAATTTCCATTGGCATGTATTAATCAAAACACTAAATGTACGGAATGAAAAAAGATTATTAAAAGCTGCACAGAAACATGACCAAGTAACATATGACAGCAAACCTTTAGAATTACAAATGACTTCGCAGTGGGAATCCCTAAAGCAAGAAGTGTCTGAAAAAAAACTGATTTTATATAATGAATTTTAATCATTTAAACCCCCATTCTTCTCCCTTATCTTCCCCCTCCCATTGGAACACTTCTTCTCAATGAGTTCTTCCCCTTACTTCCGTATCTTCTTTTTGTATATGGCTCACTATGTCTGGTTAGTTATTTGTCCAAACATGATTGAGAGGCTATTCAGGAGAAGAAGGACAACTAATCTGCGGCCGCTAAAAGCTGATGCTCCTTCCCCAGTAAGCATCTGTTGCTGATACTTATTCTCTCTCTCTCCAAGTGGAACCTAATGACTCCTCCATCATCCATTCTAAAGTGCTTATGGGCCCAAGCTACAGTGGCTTTATGTGTATAACTACTAGATCAGGCCCAGGAAGTGGGTTTCTGCTCTCTGTCTTTTGATCCATGACTCTTGGACCCACACATGCTCTTCAAAGATATTCCCTCAGTTTTGGAGGGGATATTCTAGTTGTTCCAATTGGGGCCAGTATTCCACCAGTCTTGGTACTTTGCCAGTTATGAATTCCCACATTAACCACTCACCTACTGAGGCACTAAGAATCTTCTCTGAATTTGGTTTTTATTTGCTCTAGTGTTTGCTTTTATATTATGGAGAGAGAGTCCATGGTTACAAGGCCATAGATGGCCCCGAACTCAACATGTAGACTGACTGGTCTTGAACTTACCTTATACAAAATACAGAACTAACAAGTATCCCTCACCACACTGCCCACCAACTGTTCTTAACCATGCAATGATATTCTTCCCAGTATTTGGACGGTCTGTGCTTCCTGTTTTTAAATCGGAGAGGGCCTGATATTAAAGCAGAAACAAAGTTGCATCACAAGAGCCAGTTTTTCCTGGCTTTACCTCTGAGCATAAGTTTTAGAATCCTGAGTTAATGGTCAGCTCCCCTGAAACTGCCATACTGGAAATATAATAAGGAACCCATATAAAGATAAAAGGAGAAGCCCTCAGATTATTCTTTATCAGTTCAGTAGGGAATAAGTAAAATGACTATGATTGTCAATATTGACTGTCAACTTGACAGAATCGAAAATCAGCAAAGGGACGAGCCTCTAGGTGTGCTAGTTTAGAATATCAATACTATGTTTATTTAAGTGCAAAGATCTGTCATACATGTCGGCAGTATTATTCTCCAGGTCAGAGTCCCTGACTGTATAAACAGGAGGAAGTTAAGTGGATACCAGCATCCATATCTCTCTGCTTTTTGAGTGTGGACTAAAATGACCAACTTCATGTGCTTCATGGGCACACCCTCCTGCCATGATGGAACATATCTCCATTATGAACTACCACAATCCCTTCCTTCCTTAAATAGTCTGGTTTTTCATTGCAGTAATGAGTAGAGCAAGTAGAACCGTACCTCTCTACAAAAAGGTCTGACTTGTTTCAGGTGCTGATTTCTAAATTAGGCATTGCACCCACAGTCAGTTTCAGAATATTGACAATTAAATTTAACTCACCTAATTCTTGAATATTCTAATAGTTCTACTTCCAGAGTTGGTTACTTGGTCCTAGCAAATCAGCCACTCACTCTCCTACTGATTGACTTCCTAACTGATGAACCAGAGCTAGGAGCAAAGTGAGATGAAGTTAGTCCTAGCCAAAGTTAGACTATAGCCTCATGAGTGAATTGCCTGGCAGTGGTGCCCCCTTGGTTCCTGACTCAAGGACAATGTGAGACTGTAGTCACCTGATTTTTGACAAAGAGGCCAGAAATATTCATCTTCCGCAAATGGTGCCGAAGAAATTGAATGTCCATATCTAGAAGAATAAAATAAGGTCTGTATTTCTCAACTTGAGGCATATTCCTTTTGCTTTTTCCATATGTATGTGTTTGTGGTGTGCATGTGTGTGTGCATGGTTAAATATGTATGGACACACACGTGAAGGTGCATTTGCACATGTGAAAGACCTGAGGATGGTGTTATAAATAACTCTCCAATATTTTCCACCTAATTAGTAAAGACAGGGTCTTTCAATCAAACATAGAGCTCATACATTTAACTAGTCATGATAGCCAGCTTGCTTTTGGGAATACTTACCATCTGCCATGCCCACTTGGGGTTTATATCAGTTCTGGGCATCTGAATATTCTGGAGTTCACTTGAGTATCAGACACTACAGTTCCTTAGCTGCCTCCCTAGCTGGAAATAATAAGGTAGCAGATTCAATATAAAGAAGAAAGTTTAGGGGAGTTTCTTTAATGACTAAAGTATCTGACATATCTTCCAGGTGAAAGTTGCTTGCAGTAATACCCACCAGCAAGGAGCTTGGGTAACTATGAACCATGTGTGTAGTTACCCAATGTTCTAATCATTCCAGATGGGCAGAATTTCTCTCAGCTTACCACATCATGGCCTAGAGTGGACATCACTTAGTAGCTCCGTCTCCATGTGTTCATGTAGAAGTTACCAATTCTCATGAGGGAGAAAATTTAATATCTAAAATATCTGCCCAAATAAAACCTTATTGAAATATATCTTACCCTCAGCAAAGTGGCAATTTTCAAGATATCTAACAAGTGACGAGAATAGAGAAAATTGGAACCCTCATACACTGTTGCTGAGAATGAAAACCAGCACAGCACTATGAAAGTCAATATGAAGCTTCTTCAACAAATAAAAGGCCTGAGAGAATCTCTGTCAAAATAGAGATACCCACATAATGTTTGTTACAGCACTGTTTGTTATAGACAAGTTATATGGATCCAAGAACATTTCCATGAACAGACAAATGGAAAAGTAGTATGATAAATATAAAACAATGAAGTCTTACTCAAACACCAAAACATCAAGTCATGGTATCTGCAGAAACATGAATGCAACCTGAGGTCAGCATATTTAGCATCAAAAGCCAGGCTCTGTAAGACAAACACTGCATGATTTTTTTCAGATGCAAAATACAAAGTTTTTTTTTTTTTTTAGAGAAATGAAAGAAGTTGAGTGGAAGACTATGTGGTAAGAGGCTGAGGTGCCCAGAGAAGAAAGGAAAGAAAAACAGATGGTTAAGGGTGGGGGGATATAATCAAAATCCATGCTGCACGTGGGTAAGAATATCATAATGATGCTCCCTTTTATTTACAAGGAACACATTCCAACTTAAAACAAGTAAATAAGACATTTGCATGCCCACAGTGCTTTAATAACATCCTGACATTCTTGCATTTCAGAACATGGTGCTGGCTCTGAAGCTGTCTTCAGTCATTCCCATAAAGTAGAGCTAGTATTCTCAAGTCACATGGGATTAGTATGTTTTCCATTAGGGAATGATCAACTCAGCGTCAATTGAAATTCTGTAAAACTCTTTTCTGTGCTCTCTCACTTTTGTGTCATCTTAGGGAAGAAACAGATCCAGACTCCTAGGTTTGATTCCCGCTCCTCCCTTATGAATGGTGCTTCTACACACAACTTATTAATCTCTGATGTGCTTTTATGGAGGGCATATGGTTATTATTATGCAAAGTAGAATTAAATGAAGTCATATAAACTAAGTCCATCTCATAAGTGTTGACCAGAACTGGGTCCCAAGGAACACTGTTCATTTGTTTGCAGTGTAGTTACAGTGCTGTGAAATTGAAACATCTGAGCAACTTTGGAAGTGAGAGTAGGAGGCAGTAATTTTCATCTCTTCCACAAAGAAGTACACACCTGGGGAACAGCCATCACAAAACTGCAGAAACAGCACACTAAGCTTACTAGTCCAGAAATATCCACCCACCTCCCCTGTAAGGCCTGCCTTAGGGTTACAAAGACTTTTTACCATCTGCCACTTCTATGGATTATGACATTTGAAGGTGCCAGCCAGAAGGCAAATTTCTAGCCAGGGAGGTACAATCCATGAACTCATTTACACTAATTAACCCTTTAGCTCCAATTAACAGAGTAGATTGTCTTTATCCACAGCCAGGCCCATCCATCTAGCCAGCAGTGATTATGGGTTCAATCTCCACTTGGCTCCTTGTTGCTCGTATCATTTAGAGACTGGTAGCCATGGGATGCACTTCTGGACAGCGTGGATTTAGCTATGGGCAAGAAAATTAAGAAAGGAAGGGGAGCAGAATAGCTGGAGAGATATGTTTCTCTGTAAAGGTTTAGTTGAGGGGCGTGGTCTGAACTGGGAAGAGGAAAGCTCTCCTCTGAAATTCTTTCTAAAGTGCTCCTTGTATGAGTTTGTAGGCTGCCAAATTTAGAGTACTTTCCTGTCAAAACCTGAATTCCTAGAGTATGAGGATTATCCACACGAGGTGATTAAGCTGCAGTACTTATGGAAGATGTGGAGAGTGGGGAACTAATTAGGTGTTACACCAGCAATGGGATGTTACATCAACACAGGGGATCTATTTAATAGCTAATGTGTTGGGGCAAATGAACAAGCCTAATCGCCTTGCTATCTGGTGATTTTACGGCTTTTGTGTGAGAATGCAATGCAAGGAAAATGTACATAAAACTGTGTCCTGGTAGCAACCTCTATATAACACTGCAATATGGTTTTTATGTATGGCTTTTACTGTGAACCATTTTGTGGGATATTTAGAATCCCTAGTACTGACAAAACAAATGAGACTCAGGAAAGTTACAGGAATCACTAAAATTCACCTAGCCTACATGTTGCTGAGAAGAGATACTGACCCTAGCTTCCCCTCACCTATGGTCAGAGTCTTTTATCATTCTAGTATGGGAATGAAAAATCCATGAAGTTTTATTTCATCCACCACCTACCTCTCCCTGCTTCTGCTGCCTCCACTCCACAGGCAAAGCCTATCCAGTCCATGTCTGATGCCTTGCTCCAATTTCTTTTGGAAGGCATAAGGAATGATGTTAGTACCAACTGCTTAGAGCAGCTGCAGAAAGTCATTAACCAAATTGCTCATTACACCTTTATAGACACCAAGTAAGTCTGCCTGCTAAACACAGATATAAATATAATGGGTAATAATGGTGATGGAACATGATAGAAATGAGCAGGGCTGAAAGGGATGGAAAAAGCTTTAGGAGGAGATGTTCTCTGTTGCTCTTCACTTTGCCTACACAAAGGGATCAATTGAGAATACATATTTTATAAACAAGTCCATCCCTTTACACCTCAACCAGAGGCAAATCTTTTCTGAGACGGTTCCATTGTAAATGAAAAATGGAGATCTTACTTGGGGCAAAAGAATGCATTCAAGGTGAGATTTTTCAGAAGCCTTTATAAAAATGGAAAGTAGCTACAGCTTTGTAGCTGAGTGAGAAGTTGTCTGATACCCAGGACATATAGGGGAGTGTGAGACCACTGCTGCCTGTCCACAGAAAGACCCGAGTGAAAGATTTGCTGCCACTGAGCAGACCATATGGACAGGACTAGCTTTCCTTCTCATGAAGGGCTCTGAGTTGGACTTTCAGTGGCCCCGCCAAACTCCTCTGCCTTGTTCATTCTCAAAATGAACCCAGAGAAAAGATAGAGAGATCTGAGGCTGCCAGCCATGCCCAGGAGCAGTATAGCAATACTTCAAATGTTAATATTTTTAATGTCAGTGCAGAGACTCACGTTTGAATTTTAGCAGGGAACTAAAATTATTGTAAGCCTGGTTAGGGATGTCAAATGAGTGTGTAGCATAGAAGCAGCTGTGCAGGCTGGAAATGGTGGTGACAGCGGTGGACCATAGAGAGGTCATATTGTGCTAAAAATCAAGGAAAGGTTTTCGGGACATAAGTGCAAAAATTTGAAGCTCTTTGTAAAGATATATCTAGAAAATGACATCATGGAGAAAAATAGATATTATTTCATCTAGAAAACAATGAATAGTACATGTGAAGACATGACATGATAGTGAGCACTTAGATCATTGGAGTTTGAAATGACCCTTCCATTTCTTCGCATCCCTTCATATGTATCTTTGCTTCTCTTCCCAGCAGGAAATGAAGACACTCTACTCCACACACATACCTCTATGAACTAATTTAGTTGTTTTGACTTAGGAAATTTGAGATAAGCCCAACTTCGAGGAGCCTTTGAAGACTCCCAGTTTTCTTTTGCATTCTCAGACTAGCAAAAGAAGAACCTAGGCTTCCTGCAGACAGCACTGCCCAGGCTAAATCAACTCAGCCAAGGCTTTCCCAAATGCCAGTCATCCATGGCTAACTGACTGCCAACACAGATCAGCAGCCTGTTAACATCAGTTGAGTCCAGACTGGAGAAGCAGAGATGCCATAGTCTACCATAGATATTGAGAAATATCAGTATGTGCAATCCTGAGGCACAAAGTTTGGAATGGTTTCCTTCACCATGATAACTAACTAAAATAGTTCATCTCTACAAAAAGCTAATCCACATGAAGTTCTAAGGAAGGATAATACCTTTGGGCACAGCATTTTTATTATTAAAACAGATCTTTTAACATAATGATTCTATAGTATTTCTTTTTTAATTAGTTAATTTATTTTTTTAAAAAATCTATCTTTGCCGGGCGGTGGTGGTGCACGCCTTTAATCCCAGCATTCGGGAGGCAGAGACAGGTGGATCTCTGTGAGTTCGAGACCAGCCTGGTCGACAAGAGCTAGTTCCAGGACAGCCTCCAAAGCTACAGAGAAACCCTGTCTCGAAAAACCAAAAAAAAAATCTGTCTTTTCCCATTTTACATACAAATGCCAGTTCCCACTCCCTCCTCTCCTCCCACTCCCTTCACATCCCCTCTATCCCCAGGCCACCACCTCTCATCCACTTTTCAGAGAGTAGGAACTCAACGAAACCTAACACATTGCTTTGAGGCAGGACCAAGGCCCTCCCCACTATATGTAGACTGAGCAAGGTATCTCTTCAAAGAGGATGATTGCATTCGTGGTCTAGTGGATGAATTCTCTATAGTATTTCTTTTGGCCACAGATGGCTAAAACCAGAATTGACCACCTAGGACTTTCCATTATCTATCTGACATCATCTCATGACCCTTTTGGTGCAGTCAGTTTTCTTTCCTCGTTGGTAGAAAGCTCCAATGTCATTTTAAAAGGAGGTTTGCTGCTGAATATCCAGCTGAGCCCTGAACAGGATTTAATCTGAAACAAGGTCTCATTTGGCACTTAAAAGCTATAATTTGATGTAATTAGCCATTCTTGTCAGTGCTGAACATCATCTAAACCACGATTCTGTGTAATGGGGAAAGTTGAGTTTATACAGATTTCCAGTGTTCTAAGTAGCTTGTCTCTTAGCCAAGACTGCTGATGGAGAAATAAAAAGTCTTCACTTGGAAATCCGAGTTCACTTTGCTATTTTAGCTATTAACATTTTTTTCTCTTGCTTTTTCAATCTTATTAATCAACCTTTCTCTGTTTCTTTATTTGTTTCTTTGTCTGTCTGTTTGTTGCTTGCTTGCTTGCTTGTCTGCTTTCTTTCTCTGTCTTATTTTTTTTTATTTGAGATATACTTAAAACACCTATATGCTAATGACTGAGTGAATAGAATTTTGGCCACACATTGTTTCTTTCTTCATTTCTTCCTCTTTAAAATCTAAAGCATACTTTTGATATAAAAAACAAACTAGTTTTTAAAATTTAATAGAATAAAATATTGCCTTGTTTTTATCACTTGGATAATAAAGTGGTGTGGATCATGTATTCATTGTTTGAATTTTTAAAATTCCATTTATCAGATTATAATCTAGTCTCATATACCTTATATCAACCAAATATTATTTGCCTGTAGGGGCTCAGAAATCCCCTTAAATGAAATCAAAGTGATGAATATAAAATTGATTTTTAAACAAATTAGATCAAGCAGCAACAGTAAGATCACTAGTTTTACCTCAAAATGATGCACTCAGTGAAATATTAAAATGTGGATTTTGTTTTTTTTTGTTTTTTTTTTTGTTTGTTTTGTTTTTTTGCATTGGTACTCTAGTGGTTTCCCAGACACAAGGCTCACAAGTCAGGCTCCTCTTTGGTTTCTACGTTCCGTCTAATGACCATCTTCTGGAAATTTCGCCTCCATATACTGTTGCTTTCTTTTTCCTTTCTTTCTTGTCTTCAAATCTGCTTCCCTGAGGACAAAGATCATTTTGTAGAGGCATTTGCCTGCTGCTGCAGTCACAGGAAAGAAAGAGCAGGATGTAGATTCTGGTTTATCTTTCCAGATAAGGATAGGACCTCCCTATCAGTTAAGTGTGGCTTTGGGAAAGGGAAACTGCCTCAAGTGAGTGAACGCAGTCCTCAGAACTCATCAATTACAGGCTGATGGATTCAGAACCATGGACAGGGTGGTTCTAGATGAGATGGGTATGCTAATTTAGTGCTTTTACGTGACTTGATGCTCAAGGCATCTGAAACACACCCACTGAGATCTTATGTATGGATCCATCACAAAACAGAGTGCAAGCCTCATCATTTGAGAGCAGTGGGTTAGCATCAGTTACATGGGAGATTCACTCTGAGTGCGGGCTTGTCTTGTTTTCTCTCTCCTTTTTCAGAAGCTCAGTCTTTGAGAATAGGAAATCACAGATATCAGATAATTTTGGGGGAGAGGTGGATTATATATGTCTTTAAACCCAACAGTTTTTGCATCTAATTTTTCTGTTTTATCATTTTGCCTCATTAACTTTTGAAGCCCTGCCTAACTGATCTGTGGCCTTGCTGATTAGAAAGCCAGCCTATAGCCCTAGAGCCCAGATTTCTTATTAACATATATTCATTGTGCAAACAAATGGATTTCAATATGACATTTTCCCATATGAATATAATACATGTATATTATAGTTGCTTTCTCTGTTGCAATTGTTTCAATTCCAACCCATTTCCTCTTCCCTGCTCCTATCAGTTTTTCTTTTCCCTCCTGTTCTTCACACTAAGCTCACACACACAGAGACAAGAAAACCTTTCAGATTTGTCTTTGTGAGTTTGACTTATCATGATGATCCCCAGATCCACTTGTCTTCAGATGACAAAAATTATGTTCTTTGTACATGAATAATGCTCCAGTATTGTGTGTGTATGTGTGTGTGTGCGTGCATGCGTGCATGTGTGCAGGCAAGCATGTGGTATCTTTATCACATCTGTTGTGATGCTTGATTGCGTAACTACTCTTGTGAAGACTGAAAGCCATGGTTGTGTAAGTATCTATGGTGTGGTCATTTTCACTCCTTTGAGGTAGATAGCAGCAGTGGGTTAGCCTGATTCTATTTTAGAAGAAACTTCATACTAATTTCCCCAGTGACTACACTGGTTTATATTCCCAACAACAGTGTTGAGCTCTGATTGGGAGACTGACTCCTAAAGCCTTTTTCTTCTTTCGAATCAATTTAACACTAAATCTGTTTCTTTCTAAAAGCAAAACAAAACCAAAGAAACCCACTAAATTGCCATATGTGTTGGAAAAGAAGAAGTAGAGCTCCAATACATAGAAATAATAAAAACAGCAGTTTCTAGGCAAACCTACAACTTTGGCTTGTGTAAATTTGCATGAGTGATCAGTTGGATTCTGGGGTCCCATAACAGCATTTTTTTTCCTAAAAGTAAGGAAGAATCTCAATAACATATGTAGAAAAATATGTAAATCTACTAAAGTTACTTAATCTGAGCCTCATATATATTTCTAAAATGATGTTCTCTGGCAATTCATGATAAAAAGTGAAAATAATTCTGTATTTACATACTCTCTATATTTTTCTACATGAGTTATTACTTTATTGTAGCTTCTTGGGAAGAGATAATTTGGTTGAGTACCTATTATGTGAGAGCCAAGTACTAAGTGCTTTGTATAAATTATTCCAGTTTTGGAATATTTGGTTCTCAGTCTACAGAGCTTTGAGCAGATACTGACCCCTACAGGATGTAGGGTGTAACTCCCTGTTGCTTATGTGTGGGATGCTTATGACATTTTTTTTTTTTTTTAAGAATACAGGCTAGAAAGACTTGGACCCTTTTCCTTCTGTTTGTTTGTTTGGCTCAATTTTGGTATGTTGGTTTTGTTTCCTATTATTTTAGTATCATCCCTTAATAGCCTTTTTTTTTTTCCCCAACAAGATAGACTTGAAGTGGACGTGGATAAGAGCTGAGAGGACCAGGAAAGAATAGTGAGAGGGGAAGCTAATCAGGATCAATTATATGAGAAAAAAAAATCTCTTTTAATAAAAAAGAAAAAAATATTGTTACAGGTGTACAGAATGGGTTAGGATTGAGTTCATGACTTTTCTTTTTGCTCTTCTGAAAACATTTATTGTCAGAATAAATTATTTACTGACCAAAGAAGACAAATGGGTCACCTTGGAGAGGAAAAACTCAACAATCAATCCTGAGCCACATGATCAAGCTTGATGTCAGAGTGATGAGTTATGCTGACAGCACTTGCTCTCTTATTGTGTGGCAAGGACACTTTGGCTCTATAGTCTGCTCCCACCCACTTCCCATAACAATTCTAATTATGATTGAAGCAGTAGGTTAGTCTAACATGAGGGACACTCCCCAGAATGCAGAAAACTGGGCTAGAACTGTTCAAGTGTTGGGGTCCTCAAAACCAAGCTGTGAGAAGCATGACGAACATGAAAACTAAGGAAGATTCAACATACTGATAAAAAAAAATGACTTTACACAAAAACCAGGAGAAGTGAGTAAAGAGCAAACTTATTTAGTGTTCACCAACCCTGTCACTAGCTTTGGCAAACTTTCCTAATGAAAATGTTGCTAGTCAGGGATATGAGTGTTTCGTAGAGTAAGTACTCTGTAACTTTTCTATGGTCATAAAGTATTCTACAATTTAAATTATCTTTTTAAAAGGTAGAGAAAAAATAGCTCAAAAATTAATCATGCGACTAGCAGTTGCAGAGTGGGTAAACTTATTGAATATGCATAGGCCAGATTTTATCTAAATACACACACACACACACACACACACACACACACACACAAAGTAGTTGAATATCAGTTTGAGATAATTTCCCAGCAAATAATCAGAGGGTTTTGCTCACATGACTGAGCTTGGAGAGCTCTGGAACAAGGGAAGGAAGGATAATTGCTGAGCTTTAAAGATCTTGATAGAGTTATTGTGTTGCAAATTTCTACTTATTCTTTCAGGATGTGATATTCACCGATATTTATAGCAGTGTCAATAGAGTTTTGATGATACATAAACACAAGAGCATGTACACTTTACACATGCAAATTTTGAAGGTTATTGTTAAAATGAAACAGAATAAATAGAAACGTGAGTTGCTAATGAAAAGAAAAGTTCTCAATGACAGTCTTTGGGGTGCACAGCACTTTGCCACATAACTAGGAGAGCCAGTGGCTGACATTAAAGTCACCCCACACACACACATTTAGAGCTAGACACAATAGTTAACTCCCGGGACCTACCTGTTCAATGATTGTGGTAATTATTTCCAATTGTTCAGCAAGAAGATTTTAAAGCTCAAGAGGTATTTGAAATGCTCCAATCAAATTTACACCGTGTAGTTATGGTTTTCAAAAGCAGGTTCAGCAAATATTCTGGTTTTCTTTTTCTTTCTTTTATTTTAATATTCTGGTTTCTAGGATATTATATCTTTTTATAATAAATTCAGTAAATTTCATAGCTCTTCACTGTAGAATTAAACTGCATTTGTTTCCTGATCCCTGCACGATCACCTCACAATACTATTCTTTTTCTACTGGAACCTAAATGAAGGTCCAAAGATGGTCTTAAGACACACACACACACACACACACACACACACACACACACACACACACACACATACACAGGCCTGGTGTGATAAGCACTTTGGGGCCAAGGTAGGTGCATCTGTGTGAGTTTGAGGTAAGTATCATGTACATCAGGAGTTCCAGATCAGTCAAGGTTACCCAGCCAGCTTTCTCAAAAGCAAGCTAGCAAGCAAACAAACAAACAAACAAAAAATCCAACATCCAGAAATGCATTGACTTTCCTCCAGTAGTGAGGAATAACAAGCTCACGGCTCATTTGTATCCGGTAAACTGTGATGGCTTTCAAAATCTCAGGTGAGAGGGGTGAAGCTTCCTTCCATGTTAAATGACTAGAGCTTCTCACGCTGCTATACTGGGAGGAAGCCAAAGGCAAACTAATAGTAGCCCTGTGGTCACTGTGGCCAGCCAGCTTAGTCTTGCAGCCTCCATTTCTGGAACAGCTGTACTAGTGGATGGACAGACATTTCTATATTCTACTCTTTCTCCCAGGGCCTGTTACTAGCTTTCAAGTCTAGTCTAGTAGAGAATCCAGGTGTCAGAAAACAGAGACAAACCGCCTCCAGTGACCCATCTGACTTTCTTGGTTCAAAGGCTCTGGAGACATGATAAAATGATGGATTTTGTAATCAGACCTATTCAAACCCATCACCAAGGATCCCCCTTGTCTACTGAGGTCACTTTTTCAGTCCCTGTCTTTGCTTGGCAAGTTTGTGATCTCTCACAAGGGAAACCTCTGCTTTTCCTCCTGGCAGGTCCTCTCCTGACATGAAAACAGTTAAGTATTCTCTTTTGATCCCCTTTAGATCTCTTAACAGCTTCTTGCCACTCTCTTTTCTATTTTGTGTTGTCTGAGAGTTCACATTTACACAAAGAAGTTTATCCTCCATTTTTATCTTTTTATCCTCCATTTGCTCCCTCATCCGTATTTTAGTCCTCTAGAAACTTCTATTTAAGCACCCCTGTAGTGAGCCGGACAGGATCACCATTACAAGATGGCACCACATCCTGTCTTGTTGGTTATAAACAACCCCATATTTGGCTATGCCTTTGAGAGCTACGTGTCCCCCACTTCCTGCATGCGCTGTGGATAAGGGTCCCTGGGCCTATCTCGATGCAGTCTGGTGTCAGCTGACGGTGGCAGCCAATCACAGGGCGACCCATGGGCCAATTCCCTATATAAGCAGCCGCCATTGTGCCCCCCCTCTCTAGCGTCTCTCTCTCGTATCCCCCTCTAGTGCCTCTCATCCCTCTCGTGTCTCTCTCTCTCTCTCTCTCTCTCTCTCTCTCTCTCTCTCTCTCTCTCTCTTTTGCTCTCTTTTTGCTCTCTCGTTTCCTGTCCCCCTTCTCTTTATGCTCTCCCTCAACCAAATGCACTCCAGTAAAGCGTGATCTGAGAAGAATCCCCATGTGTGGTGGGTGTTTCTTCCTCGCCGGTCAAGAAGCCCCCCGCACACCCCCCCACACATTTTGATGTCATCTTTTTATGCGTGGCCCACTGAGTTTGTCACAGCTCTGTGTACTGGAGTGGGTGGCAGTTGCTTCTTGAAACAAACTGCTTCACTTCTTCCCTTCTGACCCTGTATCTTACATTTGAGTTTTTCCCATACATGAGTGCCCTCTGCTAGTATTGTATATCCTGTGTGTGTGCACAAGTGTGTGT
>NC_022013.1:52224980-52228886 GCF_000317375.1 Microtus ochrogaster
AATATCTTGCATATCACCATAGAACCTTCACCTGGTGATGGATGGAGATAGAGACAGAGACCCACACTGGAGCACTGGACTGAGCTCTCAAGGTCCCAGTGAGGAGTAGACTGTCTTCTGAATGACATCATCTTTGTAAATGGCTGTATGTCTCATGTGTGCTCTGAAGTGAGGTCTCTGACTAAAGCCAAGTTCCATCCTCATGTGTTCCCAGTTCTTTAATTTTAACTCCTAGAGGGTCATCATATAAGCATCCCGAACTGGACCCAAACAAAACTGAATCTGGTGTTTCTTCTGAACAGGGCCACTATACTCTGAGTCTCACTTCAGCCCTGTGTTCAGAAGCAGCACCTCTTGAGTTCATCACCCAGCCCTAGTCACCACTTTCCTAAATCTACCTCTATAATGCAAGTCAGTTATTGAGGCAGCACTACCTCCCCACTCTTGCTTGGCTAAAACCAGTGGGCCTTCTGCCCACGGACAACTTTACTCTATCCTTAATGTTGGTGGAGGTTTCTGTTTTGCCTGGTCCCACAATAAACAGAGAGAAACTATATTATTTGCAATACTGTTTGTCCAAAAGCTTAGGTTTATTTCTGGCTAAGTCTTATATTCTAAACTAACTCATGGTCATTAATCTATGTATCATCATGTGGCTGTGGCTTACGGTCCCCGGGCATTTGTGTCAGGTGGGGCTGCATGGCATCTCACTGACTCCGCTTACTCTCTCTCTATAGCCCCCTAACAGTGCTCTCACTCGGGGAAATTTATCTCACACTTTAGGTGACTATGGTATAAAAACAGAATGAGGACTAGACTAGCATTTTAACAAAAACCAAGTCTATCAAGTACTACCTAACTTATGTGATAGAATTTTTCATCATCAGTAGTTCAGACTGAGAGCATGCACTTTTAACCAAATATGCTGACTAGAACACATCACTTCTGAGGTACAATAACTAACCCATTCAGAATAATCATGAGAAAACTCAGGAAAGTCCAAACCCAGAAAAATTGTTTGACAAGGATTCTTCAAAAGTTTCAACATCATTAGAAATAAAATTTGACAAGCTGTCACACCCAGAGGATAAGACCAGGAACCTTATGGGATAAGAATCATAAAATGAACATTAAGTTAAAGCTAAAAAAATTAAAATAATGTGTGAGCTTTAACTAGTAAAGTTCTATTTATACTAAATAATTGATGAATTAATAATAATAGAGTTAATAGAGCAATATTAGGAGGCTGAGAGATGGTGTAGAGGTTAAGAACACTCACTACTCTTAGACACACATTCAGTTCCTAGCACCCACATGGAAGCTCATAGCTGGCTGTCTTAACCTTCAGTTCCTGGGGGCTCTTATGTCATCTTCTGACCTCCACAGGCACGGCTTGCACATGGTGCACAGACATGCATGCAGAGCACCCAAATACATAAATAAACTAACCAAACCATTACAAATAACCATATAACTACAGTTCCCTTAATAGAGAGAGCTGTACTGTACAAGGACAGTTCTTACCAATATACAGACCAGGATGTGGAATAAGCCAGGACTCTCTGTTGAGTCTTGAAACCTTTCTGTACATCTAAAACTCTTCGGAGACAAAAGATTTCCCATTTAAAAATGTCTTACACCCATTTTAACATATCCTCAAGTTATATATCTCAGTTCCCAGTAAGTGATAGGTCATAGAAGAAAACAAAACATGACCTTAATCACCCAAAGAACCAAACAAGGCAAAGCGGGATTCAGCAAACACAGTTCCCACAGGAAAATGTAGTATTGTTTTTATTTTTAGTTTAAAAAATGAACTCAAAACTCCAATCAAGAATTTTAAAAGGAGGAGTCAATGAAATGTATCAGTAGATAAAGATATTTGCCATTCATTCTGACAACCTGGGTTCAAGAGATTCAAATAGTAAAAGAAAGGAACATACTACAAGTTGTTTTCTTACTTTATGCACACATGCACACACACATGCGTTGTAATGACAAAAAATAGGTTGAAGAAATGAAAAGTTTGATGCTTTTAATCAATAATCTAAAACTAAGCATGTAGCTCTCAGTAATTGCTGTCAGCATGCCTCAAAAACATGGCTCATTGCCAGGAATGAGATATAAATCAATAAACCAAAATGCTTCTTTGCTAGATATAGCCAGAAAATATACAAAGCATAAATGCAATTAGTAAGAAAAACAAATTACATGTATTGAAATCATTTTAATTATAATAAGTTCTATAAGTTGACATATATAATTTTGATAATACAGAAAGCATACAAATTGAATGTCAAAACAATTCTCAAAGGAGGTACAATAGGAAGCAGAAAAGTTGATGAGAAAACCTACAAATATATTCAAAGATTACTTCAATAAATTTAGTAAAAATAACACAAAAGTGATTTGAGTGAGAATGGATCCTATAGGTCTATATATTTGAATTCTTGGTTTTCAATTTTTGGAACTGTTTGAAAAGGATTAGGAGACCCACCCTTGCTGGAAGACGTGGGAAGAGACTTTGAGGTTTGAAAACACTTGTGCAGGGTAGGCATTGTGATATATAACTTCAATTCCAGTACTACGGAGATAGAGGCAGGTAAATTTCTGCGAGTTCTAGGCCAGCCTGGTATATACAGTGATGGCCTATTTCTGTCCTTGGGACTCAAGTGGTAGAAAAACAAACAGATTCTTTCTGACAGTTCTAGCTCTCTCTCTTTGAAAAATAAACGAGATTCCCGACAGTAGTTCTCTCTCTCTCTCTCTCTCTCTCTCTCTCTCTCTCTCTCTCTCTCTCTCCTCTCTCTCTCCCTTTCTTATTTCTCACATGAAAATTAAAATAAGAACAAGAATGTGAGACAGGGAAATTGCCAAGCATCTGAGTATACTCTGGACTACACAGTGATTTCAGGAAAGACTGGTCTATACTGTATGAGCCCATCTCATCTTCCCTTCTCAAATTAGTTAAATAACTAACATAAACCCACAGGATTTGTTTGATTTTATAAGAAATATAAGAAAAAGAACAAAACAAATTTCAGTACACAAAATCTTAACTTTATAAATAATATAATTGGAAAACAAGTTCTATTTTATTAATATATTACATCTACTGAGTGAGTGATTGTGTGTCTGATGACATATTGATTATCCTGGAGGAACATAAATACATATTAGATATCCGTTCCAGAGGGAATCACAAACACAAGTAACAGAACAACATAGGTATTACAGCCTGATCAGCTTAACAAGAAAATTAAAACTAGATCTCTGTACTAGAATTTTCACAAATACTCAGGACTTATAGGAAACTGAAGGACTGTTAGCTAAGAACAAATGGATGCAAATTAGAAGAACATTTGTTTCCAAAATCTGTTTTCCCATCCAATGAGTAACAAGAGCTGCCCACCACATGGAACATACTCTGGACTAGAGAATACCATATACACCCTAGGTATGCACATTAAGTGATATGAGCTTGTTATAAACCACCATGACTCTTGGTGTCTTCCCTAAGATCCCAGAGATCTAAAAACTAGGACTTTTGATACTGATAAAATTATGATCTGCCTCTTTAGAATAGTCTGAGCAACTAGTGGAGAAATACCTAAGATGTCTCACCCAGATATGCCATCATAAAGAACTAATAGCTCCCAGCTGGCAAGTTCATGCTCTCAGGGATCACAGCTTACAGGAGTCTTTCTCATAGTTATGTTTTCAGATATATGTAGTAAACTAAGGTGTATAGGTATATGCAGTTCTGAGAAAACTATATTATATGTATTATACAAGGAACTGGTAAGAATAGTGCTCACTCAAATTACAGAATGCTTAACAGCTTACTCTCTCTCTCTCTCTCTCTCTCTCTGTGTGTGTGTGTGTGTGTGTGTGTGTGTGTGTGTG
>NC_022013.1:52228986-52247459 GCF_000317375.1 Microtus ochrogaster
GCGTGAGAGAGAGAGAGAGAGAAAGAGACACAGATATGTTAAATGTGAAAGATTTTAAGTGTTAAATCTATTACAGATTAAAATACAGTAAAAGAAATAAAAACTCAGATAAAGTATAGAATTAAAAACAAAAACTCATACAGAAGAGCAATGAAGAATGAGTTTTATAGATTAATATCCAATCAAAAGGCATTTAATAAAGAAGAATGGAAATCAGAATGAATGGTTTTTTTAATCTTCATAAATGAAGGGAGATAAAAATGGGTTTTCAGTTTTTTAACAGAAGCAATGAAAGTTTCTAGACACTCACGATTATTAAGAAAAATGCTTTCCCTCCAGAAAATCCACACCCAAATCATCACTGATCTGTCAATATCAGTAGATGTCTTTTCTTTAAATCCTTTTAAGCTTTCTAGAATGTCCCTATCTATCATTTCTTAATAAGGTACCTGGCTCAATGACAAGTAAGGAACATATCCAAAATAAAGAACCAGGAAGGGTCATTGTATCTCAATAGCAAAGCATAGGATGAGAGCTAACCATTATAGGTTTGTAACCCTCAATGTGCTGTAGAGTAAATCAAGTAGCTTTAACGAAGAATTTTCAGGTTAATTTGACAGAATGTCTTATGCATTCATAAGTCATGATTCACAGTCAACCTTTGGAGGCTGTTATTGACAAGATGGAACCCATACCTGACATTGATTGAGTGACCAAGAATCAGAGACTAGTTAGACTGGAGACCTAGGGTAAAGCCAAATAGTAGTGATCTAAAACAAAAAAGAAAGAAAAGTTGCAATAAAATGATTTCTAACAATATTCTGTTTTCCTCGTAGATAAGTGCCCTATTCAGTTATAATCAAAGAAGTTTCCTCCTGCAACAGATGGAAACAAAGTGAAATACCAGTATGAATAAAATCTTAAAATCTTTTAAGAAGAAAGTTGAAGCCAATATCAGAAGGTGGAGAGATTTCCCATGATCATAACATAGTAAAAATGGCAATTCTACTAAAAGGAATCTACAGATTCAATGCAATCCTTATCAAAATTACAACAGAAAGAGATATTGAGAAGAAAATTTTCAACTTCATATGGGAAAGCAAAAAAACCAACATAGCTGAAACAATGCTGAATAATAAAATAACTATTCCAATTTCAAATTGTACTACAGAGGTATATCATTAAAACACACATGGCAATAATACAAAATAGATATACTGCTCAGTGGAATCAAATTTAAGACCAAGATGTAAGCCCACATAGCTACAGACACCTAATTTCTGACAAAGAAACCAGAAGTACACACTGAGGGAAAAAAAAGATAATATTTTCAACAAATGGTGTTCATCAAACTGCTGTCTGGATGTAGAAAAATATGAAAGAACTGATATTTACCACCATGCCCAAAACAAAGATCCAAGTGGATCCAAGGCCTCAATATAAAGCCAGACACACCAAGAGTGATACAAGAGAAAGTGGAAAATAACATCAAATGCATTCACACCGGTGACAGCTTTATAACCTGAACAGTGATAATTGTAGGCACTAAGATCAACAATTAATAAACAGGACTTCTTGAATCTGAAAGCATCTGTAAAGCAAAGGACACTGTCAAATGGATGAAGTAAAAGCCCATAGAATGGGAAAAGATTTTTACCAACTTCAGATTCAATATATGATTAGTGTCTAAAATATATAAGGAATATAAATCTCAATAAACTACTAATCCAATTAAAAATGGGGTAGAGATCAAGACAGAGAATTCTCAACTGAAGAACCTCAAATGGCTGAAAAACATTAAAGAAATGTTCAGCATCCTTACTCATCACAAAATACAAGTTAAAACTACTTTCAGATTCAGTGTTAACACCAGTCAGACCAGTTAAGATCAACAACACAAGTGTCAGCTCATGCTGGTGAGCATGGACAGCATGGTGAGCACTCCTCCATCACTGATACTTGTACTTCCACTAAGAAACAAATATGGCAGTTCCTCAGAACACTGGGAATCAATCTACCTGAAGACCAACTATACCATTCTTGGGCATGTATCCAAAGTTCACTTTACCCGCCCACAATGATATTCACTCAACAAGGTATATTGCAGATTTATTAATAAATAGCCAGAAACTAAAAACAATATAAATGTCCCTCAATCAAAGAATGAATTAAGAAAATATGGTTTATTTACACAATGGAGAGTTGGTCAGTTGTTTAAAAAATGAAATTTGCAGGCAAATTGATAGAACCAGAAAAAAAAATCATACTTAGTGAGGTAGCCTAGTATTAGAAAGACTATGGTATATATTTACTTACCAGTGGATGCTAACTATTAAGAAAATTATATTCACTTTACAATACACAGACCCAGAGAGGTTAGGTAAAGGGAAGAGTTATAGACAGGAATCATAGATCACCCCAGGAATGGGAAATAAAATGGACTTGGTAGGTGGACTAGGATGAATGGAGCTGAGAACATTAAAGATCACCTGGAGGACGTGGGGGAAAAGAGTGCTGGAAAAGATGCCTGAAATTGAGGGGCATTTGTGTATAGTGTTGAAAGTTAGGACAGTGGAAATTTCTTTAAATATAGGGAGTGACTATAGTGATTACTACTAATAAAGAATGATATGGAGTCTGAGCTGGCTATCTTTTGTAGACAGGCAAGGATTCTAGTGGTGGTACTGGGTTGAATTCAATGGAATTGTTGTTGGAGGGTATCTTATGGAGATCTCCAAACAACTTAGGTTGATGCTAAGGTCCCGATTGCCAAGGACATCATCTACACATCTTGCTGAATGTAGAGAGGTTGAGCTGATACTTGCATTGAGACTTCATCCATATGTTCTAGTCTCTTTGGTGTGGGAGGTTACTCTTCAGGTTACCTAAATAGAAATATGGACACCAAGCCAGCTACAAAATACTTGACCAACAATCTGTCCAGCCTTAAAGATGTTTTTGGGGAAAAGATGGCTTAGAACTTGTCAAGATGGCTAAACATTGTCTCATTTAACTTGAGGACCATTCCACAAAGGAGTCCATGTCTTACACTGCTTGGATGACCAGAATCAAGATACTATATAACTCAGAGTCCTAGGGTAGATGAAATACAACTAGCAAAAAAAATATGACATTATGCTTTACTCATAAATCCAGGGCCTTGTCCAGTCCTCATCAGAGAGGATTCCTCCAGCAGCAGATGGGAGCAGGTAAAAACATCCACAGCTAGAAAGGGAGTCTAAATTGAAGGTATCTATCAGATTCTTTCCCTTGGAGTTAAAAGAACATTATGGACATGGGGGAGGAGATATTGTAGGAGTCAGAGTGGTTGGAGAACACCAAGACAACACATCCCACAGAGTCAACTAAGCAGGGTTTAAATGGGCTCCCAAAGACTAAAACAGTGAGCATGTGACCTGCAAGGTTCTGTACCAGGTCCTCTGCATGTATGTAATGACTGTTAGCTTGGTGTTTTTGTAGGAGTAGGTGTGTCTCTGACTGTTTTGCTTGCTTTTGAGACTATTTTATCCTTTTGAGTTGTTTAGTCCAGTCTTGACATGCCTGATTTAACTTCTTATTTAGATTTATGTCAAATCAAATAATTGTACTGGGTAACTATAGAAACATCTTCACTACTGGCCTTCTCCTGGAGATATAAACTAAGCATTTGCCCTGTCATACTTGTAGCTGCATTGATTCCAGTTTGGACTGTGCCCCTTCCCACTCCAGCATTCAGTATCCTTTATCTGTTGTTTCTATAAGCATGGCTGGAATGTGAGCTACTCAGTCATGGCCTGTGACAAGCAGACATGATGATGACATAATGTAGCTTACAGAGGCTAAACTCAACAAATATGCTAAGGCCTTAGTCATCATTGTGAAAGAAGGAGCAATTCACCATGAAGCCAAGGCAAGAACTGGCCATATGTATAGGTACTAAACTTTGTGGGGATTGGGGAGTGGGGCTGGGGTCTGAGGGAGGTCAGAACCTTGAGAGATACTTGGAAGAAATATATGAATGCTGAGAATCTGAATATCATCCAATAGGATGAGAAATTGTTTTTAATAATATGGATCCTTCTATGTATGGTCTTTATTTCTAAAGTATTTCTCTCTTGTGATTTCAAAAACACTTAAGCTACAAAACTTGTGTATATTGTCAAAAAGTTCTGAAACATTTAATTTAATGAAACTGTAGAACAATCCATTTCATACAACTAGATGAGACTTTGATGTGGGAAGCATTGGGAGACACCCTGGTTTTCTTCTCTGTGAATAGTCAAGAAGAAGGTATAATATTTACTATTTACAGAAGAAATATAGAGAGTAACTGCCACTGTTGACTGTGGAATTCCCTAGAATAATGGAGTGCTGGAATAAGAAATAAAATATTAGAATAAATATTTCTTCTATAGAAAAATTGACATTATTTGTGAAGGTATATAAATGCATGTAGCAAATTCATAATACAAAATATCTGTCAAACACTAAAATATTTCCCATAATTTTAAAAAAAAATGATTTCTTAACAGTCTTGGTCACAAAACAGCATTTCTTGAAATATATTCCAGGATTAAGCAGTTCTCAAACAAAACAATAAAGTATAATGCTCCTTGTTGTGGAATATTAGTTTGAGATGTGTTACATTTATTCATGCTATGGAATGTTTTTGTACTGATGCAAAGATATGTTGTATTCTTTTATGTTGCATTTGTTTAACTCTGTGAAACTGTGTTGCTTTGCCTGTCTCAAACACCTGGTTGATACAATGATGAGCTAAATGGCCAATAGCTACACAGGCGAAAGCATAGGTAGGGCTGGTATACAGAGAGAATACATAGGAAAAGAGAGAAGGAGGAGAAAGAAAAGGAGAGATGATGCCAGGAACAGCCACCCAGCCAATCAATCAGCTACAGAGTAAGCAGGAAAGAAAGAGATATAGAATAAAGAAAGGCAAGTGGCCTAGAGACAAAAGTAGACGGGATAGTTTAAGATATGTTGACTAGAAACGAGCCAAGCTAAGCCTGAGCATTCATAAGTCTCCATGTATTTATTTGGGAGCTGGGTAGCAGGTAATCAAAGAGTGAAGAATAAAAAATAAAAAAAAAAATAGCTACAGTTTTTCTCTTCTAAAATGTCTGGGAAATTAGCATTGTGATCAAAATTCTATTTCATAGCCACAAGACCCCACAAAATGCCCATCAATACATCCTGCCAAATGTCAGGTATATTATTATGCAGATTTTTTTGATTACCTGACTGTGGACTACAGTTTGGTATAATACATTACAATCACACTAAAATAGTTTATTTATCAGAGGAGTTGCATTATATTTTTAGATTTATTTATTTTATTTTATGTGTGTGAGTATTTTGTATAATGCATGCATGTATAGCACCACCATGTTGTGTGCTGATCCTGATACAATTCAGAAAAGGTGGAGCTGGAGCTAAGGGTGTTTGTGAGCCACCTGATTGGTGCTGGGAACTGAACTTAGGTCTTCTACAAGAACAATAAGTGCTCTTAATAACTGTGCCATCTCTCTAGCACAGAGGGGCATTATTCCTTAAAAAGAAGAGAATTTGGTTATTGCTAAATCTTTGTAGTATGCCTAAGTGTGTCTTTCTAAAAGCTACACAGATAAATGAATGTCATAGCTATCATGTATGTCCATGTTACAAGCATATAAACACTGAAAAAGTTACTTTTTTCAAGTGCATAGATATAGAAAGGACAAAAAAGATGATTTTTAGAAATCAAGTGAATCTAGGAGGGTGGTTTGAGACAGAGGATAAAGGTGCTTGCTGATAAAATCAATAGCCTGAGTTCAATCCTCATCAACTCCATGCTGAGAGAAGAAAAAGAAGCTCTACAAGTTGTATTCTGACATCCACATGTGTTCTGAGGTATTTACATGCTCTCCTCACATCAGTAAATATAAAAAAGACTAAAAAATGTACAAATGTTGTTTTTTCTAAAATTATGTAAATCAGATACCAAGATTTTTGGAGTTCTTTGCAAAAAATAATATGTTTAATGGAGCAAAATGCACCTATTTTAAAATCTGAATTTGTTTCTTTTTCTGCCAACACTGCTTCATATTTCAGAGTCCTTGAGTTCCAGTCATGAGAATGTGCTACAAGAAACATGTGGGTAGTTCAAGAGAATATATCCTTCTTTTTGAGAAGGAATCTCACAAATATTGCCTCTTTCTGCATCAGTCAATGACTTACTTTATCACATTCTCCTGACATATAAATAAGATACTCTTCACATTACAAAAGTCTTATCTTGTATCCTCTTATACCAATATGTAACTTTGCCTTCTCAGGCTGAGCTTCAAAGAATAACAATCAATCTAGGTGTGAATGTTACAGGCCTCTTGGGGGCCCAGAGTCAATACCAGTTGGTCTGTAGAATAGAGGAGAGAGAGAATCACAGATCCCAAGTTGATAGAACACAAGATAAATCTGTGAGCTCCACAGAGAAGAGGTACCAGTCATTGACAGGGACCAATGGAAGATCAGTAATTAGTCTTCCGTTCTAAGAAACCTCAATCCACATACAGCTAAACGCCATAGTAGAAACATCAGTAAATAGGGAAAGATCAGCTGCTACTAGGGCATGTTTATTAAAGAAAGATTTGCACACATGTCTAAAACAATCTATAAACTAAGTACCGATGTGGGATTTTCCTCTGTATGCTGTGAATATCATTGGTTAATAAAGGAACTGCTTGGGGCCTATAGCTAGCTATAGGAGAACAGAGCTAGGCAGGGAAAACTAAACAGAATGCTGGGAGAAAGGAGGAAGAGTCAGAGAGAAGCCATGTAGCCCCACCGAAGACAGATGCTGGATCTTTTGAGGGTAAGCCACAGCCACATGGTGATACACAGGTTAATAGGAATGGGTTAAATTAATATGTAAGAGTCAGTCAATAAGAAGCTAATGGGCCAAGCAGCGTTTTAATTAATACAGTTTCTGTGTTATTATTTCAGGGCTAAGCAGCCAAGAACTAACTAGTGGCATTCCTCCTCCAAAGTACAACTCAAAAACAACATGTTACTAGCTAATGATTAAGTGGAGACCTAAAGAGAGAGAAAATTTATTACAGATTGAAGAAGGATCTTTTTCTTTATATCTGAGTTTTAGTAGGAGTTGAACCTATGGTCCATGCTTGTGCTTTATAAAAGACCTCTTTCTAAGAACTTGACATTTATTACACTTCAGGGTGTAGGTAAATTACCCTATCACCATGCATTGGAGATCAGAGTTCATGTAAATGAGCAAGCTGATTATTGACAAATCCATGTGTATAGTCCTTTGCAAACCTCACTAATCAGTCACCAACACCCACTATAAAAACTTGCTTCAGTAAAAGAACAGAATGATGGAAAGGAAGCATAATTCTGTCCTTTGTGATATCAAGGAAATGGAAAATAACCCTAAATTGGTTAAATCATGTCATGGACCTGAAGCAGGCAAGATGCAATTAAAATATGATTCATCTCTTACAAATAAAATATCATAGTGAATGAGACAAAGATAGAATTTAGTTTAGGCCCTTGAGCATCCAGTTTTCTTAGAAACCTGTCCTGTGATATTGGTCATCCCAAACTATTTTTCTGTAAAGTTAAGTAATTGTATTTTTACCTGAGAAATGTTTTGTGGGCATTAGGAAAATGGATGCAGGAAGATACCCACTTATTTTTAACCCAAGTCAAGTAAATCTTCATTCAACATGTTCCCACAAACTGGCATGGATTCCCCTAGACAGGAATTAACCCCCAAAAAATCAGAGAAGTGGAGACTTCTGAGTTTGCAGCTATCACAGTATGAAAGAGTTGAAGGGCAATTCTTCATGGAAAAGAACTGACTTCTTAGTAAAGATACATGAAAACTCTAGAATAACAAAAGTTTTGTAATAACCACAAGTTATGACAAATACATTCTCTTCTTAATACACTGAAGATGATCTTTATAACAAGCACTTCATTAATGAAAGGAAGTTCATGCATGTGCATGCATATACACAGGCAGCATCCAAGAATCTTAAATTGTAATCAATCTTGTTCCTTCCTTTCAGTCCTAAAACACTTCTCATTCAACACTTTCCAATCACAAACTGTTGCATAATACACATGTCTCAACTTTGCTCAAAAAGTTCTTGATAGAAAAAGTTATGTCTCGCTCTCTAGTGTATCCCAAAAGTAAGTTATATACTGTTTGAGACATAAAAGGACTTAAAAGCATGCTTGTGATAAATGAGTTCTGCAAAGTTAAATCTCTAAATAAACTGACAGCTTGGATGGGACTGACAAGGGAAAGCAGAAAGGAAATTAAACACAGAGTTTCCTTATGTGGGTGCATGCGTAGAATAAGCAGATATGAAGTTATGCAACCAGAATCATTAGACATAACACAAAACAGCCACATTCACAGAACACTAACGGGGTTCTTTCTAAGCAATAGGTCATGCCTTGCAGATGTGAAGTGCTGTCTGCTTTTAAAATATCACCAAGCCAGTGTGAAGACAGTCTTCTTCCACCTGTCCAAACAATGGAAGTTAGCGGTGAACAAACATGCTTCTTTCAGACTTGTAAATACTGGTAGTATCTGTCCTGGAGTTAACTAGCTTTACTGGAATTTTTAAATGTTCTGAGTGCTTATTTAACAAACATTATCCAATAAAGAGCAATGAATATCCTGTGTCTCAGCTGTTAAGAGAGCATACTACTGTAGCTAGAAGACCTGAGTTCAGTTCCCAGGATCCAAGTCAGCTAGGTTTTTTTTTGGGGGGGGGCGATTCCATATGCACCTTCCTGTATGGACACTTGGATATACACACACACACACACACACATGCATACATGCAAAACTTGAAAATATTAACTTATCTTAACAAAGCCTTTCTATGAAAATCAGTTTTTTCATTCACAAATCAAGTCATTCTGAGATCTTAAAAGTGGGTTTTTGACATTTGCTCTGAATTTAAATACCTAACCACAACAATGGAGCAACCTAGGGTCTGTCCAAGTCATCCCCAGTAAGGGACAGTGCACATGATCAAGAATTATTGTCCTGCTGCTGAGGCAATTTTTACAGTGAAAACCATAGTCTCTGCAAAGAAAAAGCAATGTGTCTCTGTAAGTCATACGTGCTGCTTCAATGTGACAGGCTGTACTGTGAGTACTCATTCCTCTGGAATATTCTGTAGTGTGAGCATTTCTTCAAAAGAATAAGGGGCTTGTATTTCACAATTCCTGAAAATGCCCTTTAGCTCTGAAATGATTTCTGCCTCATCTTTCATTAATCCGAATGAAAATTCCATCACCAGGAAAGTCAATATGACCTTACACACATGTCTGTCCTTTGTTTTTTTTTTTTTTCAGTGTTTTATTTTTGGGGTTTTTTTTTTTGTTCTTTTTTTAAAGTAAGTTATTAGAGATTGTCGAAAGAACATCTGAAAGTTGTCAAGAACACATAATTGAGGGCGAACGTGCAATATAAGGCAGCAGCAACACAGTTATATGGCAGTAGCTGAGCAAAGAGGCGTGATTTTGTGTTTCCAGAAACCAGGAATGACTCAATGCAGTGATTAGAATTCAAGGAATGGCTGAATTCTATCTGCAATTTGACCTTCTACTAATATTTCATCATCAGTTATGAACCTCAGACTGCTGACATCTGACCATGTTCTCCCCTGAGGAGAAAGAAAAGGGAAGACCCCCCCCCATCTGTCATCCCCCATGTTTTCTACACATCAAAAACTTTACAAGTGTTCTATTTGAGATCATATACATGGACTTAACACCGACTGATTGGAGAAGCTGAGCTCCCATGTTCCAGAGTAATTTAGCTCTGGGGTTGAATTTGTCAACACTATAGTTTTCTGTCAAGATTCTCCATTAATCATTCTCCCAATGATTAATATTACTAATAATATTAATATTAATAAGATCTCTCTCCACACATGGCATTGATAATTGGAAATGAGCTGTTTGACTCCCCTGAGAGGGAGGGGATTTGAAGGCTAGAGATAAGGAAAGAATATCACTTCCTCAAAGCACCACAGCAGAGTCTCTACATGCAATCCTACAGAGCTTTTAGAGTTCTCTGTCTGCATGGTGCGAAGATGATTTGAAGACTTTCCAGGGTTTCTTCTTACCAAGGATGCTTTGGCTCTCGTCTCTTCATGGTACAGTTCCCAGTCATAACACAGCCTTCCACACTTTGCAGAGGAAGGGATACTTTCTCCCAAAGAACTTTTTTAGAAGAACAGTAAAGAAAGAAATTCAGATAGTCTCCACTATGGTAAGACAGTATTTAAGTTCTTGGACAAGTGTATGAATTTAGAAAAAGAAGTTTAGTTGTTCTTGTGCACCTTTCTTAGAGGTATGTGAAGTTTATATGCATTTGTATTAATAATGATGAGAATGATAAGGCCAATAATGATTGTATGCACTTACTTGGAATGTCTGAATGGCATGTGCCTTGAGGAGGTATTTAATCTATATACAATGACCGATTTCCTAGAATCCTATTACAAATGTGCAGTGTCACAGCCAGAGCTTGACTCATGCTTCTAGGCTAAAGTTTCAGTGTCCTATCAAATTTTAAAGGTGGTTTATAGTATATATATGAAATATTAAACCTCCTAACAGTTGTGGTTACCTCATAGTACAATGACACTCCCAGAAAGTAAAAAAAAGACTCACATTTTTGAGATTGGAAAGATGGTTCGAAAGTTAAGAACACAGACTGCTCTTGCAGAGGACCCAAGTTTTGTTCACACTGGGAAACTCAACTGCCTATAATTTTTCTAGTCCTAGGAGATGCAGTTTCCTCTTCTGGTCTCCATGAGTACTGCACTCCTGTGCACACACCCACATGCAGATACACACAGACACACATACTTAAAGAAGGAAACAAAGCAAAGTGACCTATAAAGTTGTTTACAATGCTGTACATTTCACATTATAACAACTGTTCCTGGTTCATGGGCTTCATTTTCTTTTCTACTTTCTAATATTTATACAGCTGTGTCTTTGATGCTAATGAGCATGAAATAATATGATAATGTCCCTAAATACTTAACGGGTATTAAATTGCTTGAATTAGAAACTCATAAAATTCTTTTAACCACATAATGAAAATGTATGGACTTGCATTTACCAACTTATTAACTTTTTTGTTTTTGTATTTTTTTGCTTCCTGTTTTTAGAATTTAAAGTATCCAGGACTACAGATGAAGGCAAAAGCCACCCAAACAAGGTGAAGAAAGTTGGTTGAAAATTCACTGCTGTTTATTGAAGAAAATGACTGTGGTATCTTGGTGCTTTATTAATCTTCAAAATTCAGTTAAACTCCCCAAAACTTCTGCTCCCAAAATTTCTTTTTGCAAAATGTTGCTTTCTAAGTCATGCTGGTAACAGTAGCCTACTTCTATAAAGATGCAGGGGCAAGGGTTATAGCTCAGTTTGGTTTAATCTTAACCATAGATGTATGAGTACCTGGAAACCCAGCTTTAGGAGGAGGATGCAGGAAGATCAATAACTCAACGTCAATCTCAGATATATAATTAGTTCATATCTAGTCTGAGCTACATAATGCTCCATCTTTTAAAAATATATATTTAAAAATTAGATCCAGGTTAAGTTCCTGATATTTCAAAATCTTGGCTCACATTTCTAGTATACTCTCATAATTTTAGTCTTGAAATAAGAGTTATGTGGCTGAGTCTACCCCAATATCAAGTTTTCATTCATGCTGCACACATGTTTTGCCAGAATGCATTATTTCAGGATAGCATTTTTTAAAGACTTTGCAACAAGGAAAATAAAAGGGTCCTATTAGAAAATCAGCATGAACACTGTGATCCAGAGGAAAGCAGATGAATGACTTCAATACAATGGTCAATCAAATCCATTGAATAACAATGACTCAGCCCCAGAAAATTTTCCTTTCTCTGAGTATAACTTCTACAGTTTCACAGCTAACTCTAGTACTTAAAGCCCTATAAAATTTAGTCATGTTTTTTTTTATCCCCAATCCCAAAAGCTCTCTGATTATTCCAATAGTTGCCAAAGTGGAATGTTATCCAATATCTATACAAGCTATAAAACATCCCTGAGAGAGGACAATGATGACTTGAGTAAGTGTAAACATAGATCAAGTTCCCAGTAAATAAATCCCTGTGAATGTCTTCCCTGAAGAACTACTTATTGTAATAATAAAAGTGAAAGCAAACGAAGTAGCTGAAAGGTGGAGGAGGGGAATAAAGTATGGCAGAGCCATATAACATGGAGGAAGAATCATAAAATGTTCAAAAGAAAAATGCTTTGTACTTTGGGAAAATGTTAAAATTAGTAAATTGTAAAAAATCAAGTCATAAAATAGTTTTTATTGCTGTTAAAATGTGTGTATACATACATACTAACTTGCATATAAAATTAAATAGAGATGCTTTCCCTCTAAGTGGGTGTCATACCATGAGTAATTTTTATTTTTTGTTAAAATAAGATGAGGGTCAGTGTGGTGGCTCAGAAGTTGAAGGCACTTGTTACTAAGCCTGATAACTTGAATTTCATCTCCAGTACCCACAGTGTAGAAGAAAAGCAATGTCTATAACTAGTTGCCCCCCATACACACATATACGTACACATACAATGCACAAATAAAATAAATGTAATTAAATAATTAAAATAAATTTTTACAAGTATTACTTCTTAGCTTTATTTGAGCATTACATTTACAGTAAAAAATGAAACATATATATATATAATTTCCTTATAAGATGTAAATTCTCCACCTGCAAATGGTGATTTCAAGATATTTTGAAAAAATGTATAATGTGAAAAATAAAACCTGAATATCATAACTTAGATCACACACCTTGTGTTCTAATTGCCCATCTTTGCTGAATTATTTCATCCTCATCCCACTCCTTATTATCCCCATTATTATACATCATAAACTATGGGTGGGACTGTAAGTTAGTACCACCATTGTGATAAAAACATGGGACTTCAAATAGTATGAGACATATCCAAATCCCTAGTCCAAAAGTAGTAATATGCCAAAGTGTTTGATGAAGGACATTATGTATGCCCATAATTATGGTATTGATATATCTACAATGTGAAATTAAGGAGTCTATAAAGACATGGAAGTGTAAGGAGGATGAGATACATATGTGCATCTATGGTCCTAAAATGCTATTCTTATTCTTTGCAACAATGTAGAAGGAACTAATAGTGATTACATTAAGTGAAATAAACTAGACATGTAAAGAAAATGCTACATGGTCTATACTTTGGGAAAGTAAAAAGTTTGTTTGATGGAATAATGAAGTGAAGTCACAGTCCCTAGTAGTCAAAAAAGATGGGGACAGAAAATGGGAACAACTTAGACACAGTGCACCAAACACAAGATGAACCTTAGCTCTGCTTTTCTACTCAGCAGTAAAGTCACTATTGGTTACAAGATGCTGCGACAATACTTTTCACATGACTGGTTCTCAGCACATGGAAATAATCACTATTCTGAAAAGGGAAGTATTATTCGACCATTATTTGATCATTATAAACCATACATATCTATCAAATTATTGTATGGTCCATTATTAAAATGCATAGATGTCTATCGCAATAAAACTGCAAGAGTAAAAAAAATAACAGAATTCTACTTTATTTTTTATTTTATTTACTTGTTTAGTATGTGTGGTTACATCCATGTCAAAGTAAGCATGTGGAGACCAGAGGAAAACTGCCAGGAATTGGTTTTCTCCTTCTACAATGTAGGTTCCAGGGGTAGAACTTGGGCCATCAAGCTTTGCTGCAGGGGCCTCTACTGAATGATTAATCTCATCAGTCCTACATTGCTTCTTTAAAAATAACAAGGAGTTGAGTATGCACAGTTGAAACTCCAACACTCAGGAAGCTGAATAAAGATATCAGGTGTTCAAGGTCAGCCTTGGTTACAAAGCAAGGATAAAACTGTGTGGAATTAGATTAGATTCTGTATAAAAGTACTGCAAAATAAATCAGTTAATTATGATATAAATCATTCCATTTACAGATGAAGAATGAACCACTGGAATTTTTGGTTGGATAAACACAGGTAATTAAATTCTCACATGTATCAGGAAGAATTAATTTCAGAAGTTGAAAGTCAATGCCAAATGATTTTCAACCTAGATTTCATTTCAGTATAAATAATTATGAATTTCCTCCAAATACCAAGTCTTGGGAATTGTGTGTACAGTAGTCCATTTAAGATAAACCTTAGAGTTCCCAAGTTTTGAGATCCAGAGGGTATGTTACCTTAGGTCATTATTTCAATTAAGCTGAAGTGTCGGGGCCAAGGTACTAAAATCAATGAGACTCCTTTAAAGGGTCTGCCAAAGTATTCCGGCCCCTGAAGCTGAGCCTCAAAAGCATTACTGAACATGAAAATTATAATAATTCTGCATCCCATGGAAGGCATGCAAAAGGATTTTCTACCCTGCAGCAAGCATCATGTTGAATGACACAGCTAACCTTCTTTTTGAAAAGATTCATTTTTCACATGATACACTCCATACATCCATATGTGGCAATAGAGTTCAAGCAATCCATATGCTACCAGAGGGCATGGTTTGGCATAAAACATGACTGTATTTCTAATCTCCATCATATACAAGATTTACTTTGGATCACAGTGGAGAAGTAAGCAAAATGGGATTCACAAAACTTATCAGCCTCCAAAGCTTTACACACATTATGTTTCACAATCAACACTAATATTTATAAGCAAAAAAATGTGTTAAAGGCATTCATAATGTAAAACACATATAAAAAGCAGGCTCATTCTGTCACGAAGGTAATGAAATTTTAATACAATGTGTGTATACGTGTGTGGGAAGGAAAAAGGCATGAAATACACTAAGTGTCTCACTTGCTATCACATTCCAGACACAGAATGTCATTTTGATTCTCTCAGTACTCAAGCTGTAGATTTTGTAGCAATGTTGTCACCTGGTGAAAGAGTTTGGAATTTTCTGACACATCAGAATTACTGAAAAAACGTGGTACTCTGTGGGAGATCCTAACTTACCGGCATTCAAAACACTCCAGTGGAAGGTATAAGACAAACATCTGGTTCTCCACCTCAACCGCATTGCCCTCCTGTAGTCTCTGATGAGAAGCATCATGGAAAATGGAAATCCCACTCACACAAAGTAAAAATCTCTTCTTTTAATTCATTTACTTATACTTCCAGATGTGAAGTCCATAACATTGTTTATTTTTCTGAAATCATTTTTTTTCTAAGCAAATCACAGAACTATGAGGCATGGACAAAGAGAGAAAACTAAAGAAGATGAATTGTTGTCAGGAAGAACAGGGCAGCTATGGGAAGTGAGTTTCTATCCAGAGTGCACATTGCCTGGGTTGGCAAGGACTCACAGGGCTGCATGGGGGAGTGTTGAGTGACATGGAGTTGTGCAGATTCTATTCATTTAAGCATTTCTTCTGGCATTGATGTTTTTTCCTCTGTAGATGTTGCAAGCTCCACCTGAGCTAGCTTTATCGTTTTACACTGAAAAGAGTGTACATCTTATGTGCAATAGAGACTTATAGGAATCTTCATTGTAATGGGGCTCTCACTGACTGCTGTGCATCACGCCAGAAACATATTGTGAAAGTAGAGATTGTAGCAAATAGATAATCACATCTCCTAACTAACACAATGAATGAATCATTGTATTGTTATTATAAACTAAAGCTCATGGTATATGACAATAAATCATCAAGATACTAATTTTTTTTTAGTGCTGTACTTCTTTTTTTATTTTTTTTATTTATTTATTTTTATTTATTAAAGATTTCCGTCTCTTCCCCTCCACCACCTCCCATTTCCCTCCCCCTCCCCCAATCAAGTCTCCCTCCTTCCTCAGTCCAAAGAGCAATCAGGGTTCCCTGCCCTGTGGGAAGTCCAAGGAACCCCCACCTCCATCCAAGATACTAATGTTTTAAATGAGAGAGAATTAGCCTTTTAAAAGATTTGTTCTATTTTGAATTATGTGGATGTCATAGGGTTTCTTTTGCTCTTCATCACCACAGGAAGTCAAGACAGGAACTCAAACAGCACAGGATCATGGAGGCAAGAGCTGATGCAGAGACCATGGAAGAGTGCTGCTTACTGGTTTGGTTCCTGTGACTTGCTCAGCCTGCTTTCTTATAGAGCACCACCCCAGGGATAACACCACACAGTGAGCCGGTTCCTCCCTCACTGCACGTAATTGAGAAAATGCCTTACAGCTGGATCTCATGGAGGTACTTCCTCAGCTGAGGCTCCTTCCTCTCTCATGACTCTACCTTTTGTCAAGTTCACAGATAAAATCAGCCAGGGCAGTAGATATGGTATTTCTATGTATGAGAGTGTGTACACACGTGTGCAGATATCTGTAGAATCCAGAAAAGGATGTTGAATCCTCTGGAGCTGGAATTCCAGACAGTTATGAGACACCAAGGATCTTGGATCCTCTGAGAGAATAGCAAATGCTCTTAACTCTTAGGTCATCTCTCCAGCCATAGGATAGGATAGAACTAACAGGCTGTTCCTACTGACTAGTCCTTTTTCTAATTATAGGAACTAAATACACTTATAGTCCTATTCTAAATGTAGACACCAAAAGATTAATGAAGAAGTACTGCAGCCTAGGAGTCCAGCTCCTAGAACTGCACTGGGGTCACAGCAAGAAAGCCTTAAAAGCAATGAGAACTTAGCAGAATTTCCTATCTATCTGAAGTAAAAGACTCACATTCAGGATCTGAGGTCACGCTCTTTTTATTTCCAACTCTCATTCTCTACTCTCATTCTCTAATCTTTGCTCTAATTTCTTCTGCTCTCATTCTCTTGTTCCAAATATCTCTAATTCTCTTGTTCACACAGCTTATCTATACATATTTAACAACAAACTTCTTTCAATAAAAAAGGTTACAGAAACTTCTCAGGGTCACAAGGCATTCCTTGAGTAAGTGATAAGGAGCAGAGCCATTTACCTTGGCAACACATAGGTGGGGTGGAGAGCTCTGGGCATTTCAGCACTCTTGGACAAGGTCTGGCACTGAAAAGCATCCCAAGCCTAAAGATGCATTTTTTTTTTTTTTTATCCTACATGCTTCCCCAGAGCACATCAAGTGAAGCCTGTAACTTCTTTTTTCAAAGCTGTGAAGCCAGACGACTTCTGTAGCCCTGGCTATCTATGAAACTTTTTCCACATAAAGCTGTTTCTCTCTGGACTTGGTTAATTGGTTAATTGTTATTCTGATCCTCTGAGCCTTGAATTGTACCATAAACTGAGGTTAGGTGTTTGTACAACTGTTAATTGCTAAGGAACTTAGCAGGGAGTGGCTACTGGTCTTTGTTATCAGTCAGGTTTGTTTAGAGAAACTGGCAAATGATCCAGGTCATGCTGTGTCTACAGGGTCTTGATCCAACAAACTGGACATTTGCACCTCTGCCCCTGAGCATTATCTGTGAAAAGTCTAATTTACGATCCATGCATACAGACTCCCAATCTAGTTAATGTGCCCTGTCAGCTTAGCTAACTATAGAAAACAGTTTCCTAAATTTCTCATCACTTTGTGGAACAAAGGCATAACTATGAGAGCTTGTTTTATTCACCAGAATTACACAGTGTGGGGAGAAGTCATCCTTCTGTCAGTACACAGGAACAACAGTGTCCAAAAAGTGAGGAACACACTACTAAGGTTGTGGGGAAAATCTCATGACCGTATTAGGAGAGAGATCATGGTTTCGAACTAGAAATTTACCAGCAGAATCAATCTGTTATACGTAAGCAATGGACCCATCAACCTTATTTATGTATTTATCCTTCATTTGGTGGGTCGACCTTATGAATATCAGCTGTCATTTACTGTGTTATTCTTATGGACCCAGACAAAGGAGAACACAGGAAATTACATTTCAAACGATTACTCTGGTGTTTGGCCTCAACCCGCTTCCTGATGAACTAATAAGATGAAGTTTTCCACATGAACATAATAGAAAAAAATGGTAATAAGTGCATATTAGTTAAAGGTTCTCAAATATTCCTTGCTCATTTCAACTTCATTCCAAGAAGATTAGGGCTTGTTCTGGGGGAAGCTGAGCATGACATGAAACTGTAAACCTTTCAGCGCAGATGAATAGGGCTGCGTCCTCTGTAGTGTAACAAGTAAGCCTTTGCAGGGGCATAACTTTAATTACCACCATAACACTAAACAGAAAATTAAAATCGAGGCTCAAAGCAGAAAAAGTATATCACAGAATATCACACCACCATAGAAAACTGATCTTCATAAAATTTTGATGTGTTATGAAAATATAAAGAGACCCAAATAGTTTGATACAGTGTAAAGAAAACTATAATTTGGAATATAATTTCTGATAAAGAGTACAAATTTTAAGTAGATAATTAGGTACA
>NC_022013.1:52248122-52250474 GCF_000317375.1 Microtus ochrogaster
GAGCTCAGTCCAGTGCTCCAAAGAATTTTATTAATTAACTAACTTAACACACCTGAATCATATCTACAATATTTAACCTATGCTTTTTAAACATCTTTCATATAATAATAATTTTAAAATATATTTTTCTCATTTATCTGCTAGCACACAGTAATTTTTAAAGCTATGGCCTTTGTAGTATGTATATATTTTACGTATACATATATATACATATACATACATATATATATATATTAATTGCATTCCTCCAATGAACCATTTTGTCATGCTCCCATTCTGATCATCTGATTCCTCTTAATTTTTAGTAAGGAGAATAAAATTAAAACTTGTTCCCCTCATAGTTAACCAAACCCTACTCTCTATGGCTAGTAAGGTTTTCTTTAGTTCCCAGGTGTCATCATATTGGCAATGCCATTGTTATTACATTATGTCCCTCTAAAAATTATAATCCTCTATTTTCTGAGTTCTGTGCTGTAACTAACTTGGAAGTAGAATCTTTGTTGGTGTGACCAAGAACTTTCAGCTTAGATAATCTTAGATTTAAAATTTGTTGTCAGTAATTCGTTGGCTAGTTTTGAGGAAAGAAAGACATAGGAGAGAGACCTAGAAGATGAAAGGAGACATTAGGTTGAGATATCTATTAGGTAAGGAGTGCCGAGGACCAGCCAGGAGATAAGCCAGGAACCCACTCACCCTCAGATCTACCATGTAGGCTGCCCTGCTCACACCAGGGATGACTCACTTCAAGCCTTGATAACACAACAGAATAACTCCTGGCAGAAAGAATAACTTTCTGCTATGAATAACTTTCTGCTGTGTCAAGTTACCAACCTTGTGGTGATTTGCTGGGGCACCTCAGAAACTAACATAGCCAAGTGTTCCTTTCTTTCAGTGCAAAACCTAAGAATTCCATCATTTCTTGCTATCTTTCTAAATATTTTTAAGAAATTTTTAGGTGATGCTTGTTAGCCAAAATTTTTAATTATAGTTCTCTGTTCTGTGATGTACAGTGGATATATGTTATCTTTTCTCAATACTCCATCTTAACAAAAGATATATATATTCCATATCTTACAATTCATTACAGTTTTCTATATTAGAAAAGTCATAGATATTTTTTCCTCACTCTAGTTCCTCACTTTCTGTTTCATACTGTAGTTTTCCTGTGCACCCACAACTCAGGCTGTATTTCTCTATGACAAAAATTCATAAAATTGTATGGCTCCTGGTTCTATATACCTTATCAATTGCAATCAAACAGAGGAGGCATTGGAAACTTGTGTAAAATAACTATACACATAGATGATAGAATCACAAAACTGCATCAAACTAGGCTTAAAATACATGTAGTCCATTCATCCATTGCTTTCCCAATCCCAGAAATTGCATAATCATCTCAACAAGCATATACACAAGGTGCACTGTATCAGAAGAATGAGCAAAGCTACAACAGAATCATTTCCTGAAATAACTAATAAATTCATTGCAATAAAAGAAGAAATAAATAATATACCTTCTTTCTAAAGTATCCACCCCCAAAGAGAATGTGTATTTTGAACACATTGGTAAAATTCTGTCTTAAAAGGGCCCATGCAAGCAAGAATTCCAAGGCTGCTACTTCATTAGCTTTGTAGTAAACTGACTCCAATGATGGATAATTCCTACTATATGAAATAACAATAACAAAATATACTTTTGTGTCCTACTAAGATAAAGAGACAAGGGTGTGCATGTTTGTTCCAAATCTGAAGAAACCATCTAAGTTAGTTTAAGCTACTGCAACAAATGACTATTATCTAGACGTATGGGACAACCAACATTTATATCTGAGATATGGGGCCTGCCATATCCAAAATCAGGTTCTCTGATAGTTTCATATCTAGTGTCCAGATTATCATAATCCGTCTTTTTCATGCTGATGATGTGAGAGCTGAGAAAGGAAACAAACTCCATGTCTCATTTTAGGAGTTCTGCCTTTCTAGCCCAACTACTTTTCAAGTGTGATATTTTCTAAAATTTTTTTATTTTGAATTAAGATTGCAGCATATGAATTTGAGGCTCATGATTCAGGAAGTTTTGGTGCAAAACAAATGCCCTGGGAATTGACTAAGTTGTCACGACTGAGTTCCATCTCAGGGTCCTCATAGAAGAAAATATCATTCCTACAGACTCAAATACTTTCATACAAATATATAGATGATAGGTGATATATAGATACATATAGATAGATAGATAGATAGATAGATAGATAGATAGATAGATGATAGAGAGATAGAAGATAGATAGATAGATAGATAGATAGATGATAGATAGATAGATAGATAGATAGATAGATAGATAGATAGATAGATA
>NC_022013.1:52250574-52262724 GCF_000317375.1 Microtus ochrogaster
TAGATAGATAGATAGATAGATAGATAGATAGATAGATAGATAGATAGATAGATATAGATAGATAGAAATAAAAAATTCCTTGCTTTGTTTTATACTTAGGAAACCCTAACATATACTTCAAATTTTCTTTAATATTTTACCTTCTATAAACTAATCACCCATGAGGTCCTTGGCAGGTTCATAACTATAAAGATATTACAACTAATTCAATTTGCTATTTAATTAGGATGAAATCTACCACATGCTTCCCTTGCAAGATTATGAAAATTGTAAACACAATGACCATTACATGCACCTGTGTATTCCCTCTCAGCATGAAAAATAAGTCAATATCCTTTTTGTAGATGAACTAAAGATAGGACGATGTGTGAAAAAATTCAACATTAAACAAATATTTCCCAATGCCAAACATCCTACATATGTCAGGCACGTTTTTTAATCAGAGAAAATATTAAGCCAAAAAACAGTCTTACTCAATGTGTTAGAAGCTAGAGCTACAAGGAAATGAAAAGCAGATTGAGAAGAGGATCAAAGTAAGAAAGGCAGTTGGAGATATTAATGGTTTCATCAAGATTAATTTGTGGAAGAAATATTTGAGAAAAAGTTCCAGGAAGAGAGGAAATTAGACATGTAGATGAGAGAAAACATGTTGAAGGCTTTCCAGTGGGAGAACTTCTAAGACATTTGAGAAGCCAGGAATGAGACCATGTATTGCCGATATTTAGGTGGTAAGGATGGCAGACCAGGTCAGAAAAGTAGAAAGAGGGACGAGGCCTCTAACCATTTCAAAAATCTCAGCTCTATCTTGTGAGTGTTGATGGAGTTCTTCCTCACAGCCCTTTAATACATCTGTAAAATCTCAAATGTCGAAGTTGGAACAGAACACCATGAGGAACCATTGCTTAGCTCAGGCTGTTAGCAAGAATGATGATGAAAGATAGAGTCTGGCCATGGACATATGTGGAGGAGAGACTCCAGGATTATGTAAAGGCTTGAAAGTAGATAAAAATACAGAGTCAGGCTGGGTACTTCCCCCAAATAAGTCAAAATGTGGAGTTTAAAGCCAAATAAAATAGGGAAAACCGCCGGTACTGAAAATCATATTGAAAGGCTTTTGATTTAGATGACAAATTTAGTTTTAAATGTTTAAAATTTGAGAAGTTGAAGTATCAAAAAGCAAGTTGAAAAATGCCCCTGGATACAAGTTGAAGTTGAGACCTATAATGCAACTTTTGTTTGGTTCGTTAATTGTGTGGTTATGAGAAATGAAATAGGCAAGCACTCTGAAAGTAATGTCAGATCACCAAAATGATATTTTATTCATCTATGTTCTTCTATTTTTAGTGCAGGTATAGAATATGGAGAAAAATATTTTTAATCATAATTATGAGTTTGCAAATAAAATTCACAGAGTTATGAAAGTGGGGGGTAAACTAAATTTGATGACAGGGATTAAGACTACCTACTTGTTAAGAAAGTTTATTCTAGAAATTACCGTGAACCAAGAAGGGGAAGAGGTGGAAGTTAGCAAACAATTAAAGATCAGCAGAGAGCTAGGTGAAAAGACAGAAAATATTCAGCTAGAGGAGCAATGCTTGAAACAGAAATCTCTGGGGATACAAGGCCCACAGCAGAACCACAGAGCATGCTGAGCTGGAAGGAGAAATTAAAATTTTGGAGATGAGTAAGATTGAATTGTTGGTAAGTGCTCGCTTTATGAGAACTTGGGTTTAATTCCTAGAACCTATATAAAACACGTCCATCATAGTTATGTGAACTTTTAACCCCAACACTGTGGAAGTGAAGACACGGAGACCCTGGAGGCTAACTTAGCCTAATTGAAAAGCTCTAGACCAATGAAAGTTCCTGTCTCAAAAATCGAAGTGGACAGAAATTGAAGAATGACGCCCACAGTAGTCCTCAGACAACAAACATATGTGTGTATACACACATACACCTGCACACCTACTTAAAAACACATATATAAAAATTAAGTTTAAATAAACTAGACTAATGTTGAGAGTGGCCATGAAGCAGAAGATGAAACAGAGTAAAGCGGTGTGTTCAGAAATTTGAGCAGACAAATGAATAGCAGGAGATGAATACCCAAGAAGAGGTCTTCTGGGATGAAGAAGGTGGCAGCAACACCAACAATTGAAACAATAGGGAAACACGTGGACTACAGCTCTAATGAAATGCCTGGACTTTGGGAAAGCTGCTTATTGAATTCTACAGGGGAAAAGTCTCCAGAATAGAGATGGGCTTAGTTAAATGAGTGAGAAGGGGAGTAGAATTCACCAAAGAGGAAGAAAATATATGCCACAGGACTATGGATTGCAGAATACAAGCACAACCATTCAAGGACTGGGGAGAGAGGAAAATGAGGGCTGAATAAAATAATGTATATAACTACTTGATGTTTAAATACTGGTGAGGGAGCCTGACTTGGGGTGACATAAACAGGAAACTGAGATAAATCCTGGTGAATTCAACACACATAATAATGGCGGAAGTGATGACATTGAAAACACCAAGAGCTTGTAAATAGAATATCACAACAGATAGCAGCCACGAGACGTCAGTTTAAAGGATGGATGGAAATCCAGGTGGGTATGTGATGTAAATTTCTCTCTTTCTTTTAAATAGCAGAGGATCAAAAGCAATTCAAAATTATTTTTATTGTGTGTCACCTGACCTATATAGAAAGTGTGTGTTTGTGGAATTTACCGTGGCTTATGGATGGCATCAACAAGCAACACTGACACTTAACATAAAGGAACCATCCCAAGCCTACTGCAACAAGATACCAGGCTAGTGTTAGTCCAGACTCAAATTACTGTGTTTTGTAAGGCCAATTTGGAAAAAAAAAAAAAAAAACCAACTCGGTAGCCATGTTTTGGGAAATTATCCTAAATAATAAGGTGGTCTTAGTTCAGATTTCTATTACTGTGATAAAGACCTTTCCAAAATACTTGGGGGAAGAAAGGGTTTATTTCAACTTACATTTCCATATCACCATCAGAATGAAGGAATCAAGGCATGTACTCAAGGCAGAAAGCTGGAGTCATGAACTAGAGCAGAAGAGGAGTTGCTTGCAGGCTTGCACCTCATGTCCTGCTTAACCTGCTTTTTTGTAACATCCAAGACCACCTGCCAAGGATAACAACATCCACTCCACATGAATCATTAATTATAAATGCGCCAGCATGCTTGTCTATAGAATCTGAAAGCATTCTCTCAATTATATATTCTCCCTAGCTTGTGTCAGATTACAGTACCAAACGTGAAATTGACACATTGTCAATTTGACAGACCAATACATCACTGTTCAGCTATAACCTTTCTTTTCTTGTTTCTCCCCAATATTTCATATCAGTAGCTCAGTATAAAAAATATTCAAAATTTAAAAACCCCTCAGTTCTTTAAAATAGAAGTTTTAAACATTCAGCTTGATTAAAATACCTGGTCTCTTTAAGATGTCAAACTTTCTTTAAAGGTTAAAAGTCTATGGACACTTGTAAAATCAAAAATATGTTGCATGCTTTCTACTTCAAAAGGAAATGGACAGACTGTGGTTACATTAAAAATCAGACAAAAACCAAAGACAAAAAATATAAAGTTCAAGGTTTGTTGCCTGAGACCCACTCCCAACCCTATGGACTGTAAACGGCCTTGGAATCGGCACTTCTGTAGGTCTCACCTTCACGTCACACACAGAACGTGTTTTCTCTGATGCAGTTAGGATGCAGCTTCATCAGAAGCTTCTCCGGGGCTCTCTTCTGGGACTCTGTGTCTGCCATAGCATGTGAAGTCTCAAATTCTCAACAAAACCCCTTTCGCCCTTGGGCTTCTTCTGCAACTGAAGCTGCGCTATCACCAAAGCTTCTCCTGGTCTCATACCCTTTGAAGCCTCAGCTGCTTTCCATGACTCCTTTGCTCCTGCAGAATCAGTACCACCTGGGAAATTGTATGCCATCATGAGGTATGGCTTTGTGCTCCTCTGTACCACAGCTTCTGTGTGCTGACCCTGAGGTTAAAAACAAAAAATCTCCCGAAGATTTGGTCTCAATCTTCTGATCTCTTTTTATTGTAGCTGATTGTTTAGCTCCAGCTGACCAGTATTTATTGTCCTAGCAAGGCAAAAAATACTTTACTACAGACTTGCCTATAAGCAATATGTTGGAGAAATTTTCCCAATTTTCAAATTTCCTATTCCCACATAACTCTTGTGTGTCTTGTGTCACGTCAAAAAGAAAAAATGTCAAGACAAAGGCTGTTAAATCAACAATGAGAAAGCTAGAGAGAGTCAATTTAAGCACAGTTCGGCACTAAATATGTGATCAGTTGATTACTTGGTTCAGATACAGTTTGAGGCACAGACTCATCACTAATTCTTGCCCATCAAAATAGTCTGATAGTTTGTATTTTGTCTGATGAACTAATAGCTGGATCATCTGGGACTGCAAGCATGTCCTCAGTAATAAAAGAGTATGTAAGTCAATAAAAAGTAGATTGACATTCTTAGGATGATGATCAGAAATAACTGGACTATGGAGTTCATGATGCTTAGAATGGAGAAAAGGACAGGAGGAAGTTCAGGGACATCCTGAAAGCAGGCAGAAGGGTGGGAGCTATGTGCCTCCCAGGCACCTCATCACACAACTGATCATCCCTGCTCAGGACAAGCCTTTAAACAAGTACAAAAAGAAGTCTGAAAGCTGTGTGGAGTGTGAAGTTTCTCCATTGTCCAGAGGACAAGCTGGAGACCATAACAGATGTCAGTGGGAGAAGGGCAGACCCTTCTCCAAAAATGTCCTCTGTTCAGATAAGACAGCACCTAGACAAAACTTGTCTCTGTTCACACCCAAGATTTTATTATTGTTGTTGCACATATGTAACTATATATGTGTGTGTATGTATATATAAATGTGTGTATACAAACAATACATGTGAAAACTATAAACACAACCTTATGAGTCCATTTAGTGTTGGTTGTATTATGATGTTAGGGCTGATCACTTGATGTTAGGTAACCAGTTAGGAGTTCCATCCCTGGAAAAGACTGATTTTCCTCTCAGTAGTCATTAATTGCCTTGTTTAGGGGTGGATACTTGTGAGATTTTCTCCATTCTTGTTGAGATGCCAACTGATGATGTCATTGTTCAGGTCTTGATTAGGCAGCAGCATGGTAGAGAGTTCATGGGTGCAGCATCCTTCTCATATACAGAAGACACAATCTCACACCAGAATTCCTGGTCCTCTGACTCTTATCATCTTTTCTGCCTCCATCTTCTACTATGTTCCATGAGTCTCAAGCTTGGGGATTTTGTCATAGATGTATTCACCAAAGCTAGGCACTCCACTGCGATGGTCCACAGGAATCATGTAGTGAGATTTCAGTTGATATAGCAGAAGGCTGACCCACCAGAACAAATGGGTTCTACTAATGGAGATAAACCCAGTTCGCAAGGCACTGGGCCTACAACCTTTTATATATCAGCTGATTCTTACAGCAGATCTCTTGTGAAGCCATAAGCATTCTCCCTTGGTGTAGGATTCAACAGAGTATGCATAAGTGGGCACAACCTTTTTCCCATATAGTGGTATATTGTGTTATTCACACACACACAGTCTGTAGGACCTCCAGTGGGAAATTTAGTCAAGAACTCAATAACCTTGGTTCCCACAGTCTAATCTCTGTTTTGTTCCCTGAGATACATTAGAAGTCACCTCCCTGCAACTATCTTCCATTTGGCAGGACATGCAGTCAGGAAAGGAGTCTTTTATATAGATCGCATTGGGACCTTCAAAGACAAGTGACGTCCAAACTCAGAGAAATGCCTTTGTTGCATGTGTATATAAACGGTAAACTTTCCAGAATAAAAGAGAACAGCAGGAGAAAAATAAAGTAACTGATGCAGAAAAGTATGTCATGGAGATTTCATTTCGCCCTCAGATCTAAGTCCCGCACTTGCTGTGAGCCTTCTTCTAAGTTCTGAAAGGGACACCGAGGCTGGCACTCAGATGTCCGATACCCCATTGTCAGTTGTTCTCTATGTCTTGACCAGTTGTGGATTTGTTTGTGATGATTTATTCTGCAAACTGAAGCTTCTCTGATGACGAATGAGAGCTACAGTTGAATGTGAGTCTAAGGAAAACAAGAACACAGTTAGAAATTATACTCGTTGAGATATAAGTGGCAGTATTAAGTTCTTCTATATGGTCCATGGACTTGCTAGCCACGTCCATTTGTCCTATTCTTTCCTTATTTTTTTTTTTGAGGTTGTCTCATCATGTATCCCATGTGGACCGCTAAACAGAGGAGGACTGCCTGCCTCTACGATTAAAGTTGTGTACTACCCTGTCTGACCTATATTTTTTTTAATTTAAACTTTCTGTATCCTCATATGTAGATGTGAGCTTGTTCTACAGGATGCAATTGGGCAGTTTTTACATGCAGAACATAAACTTGAAGCTCAGCAACTAGGAACATTTGCTGCTGTTCCAGGTGACCCTTGCTCTGTTTCTAGCACCCACAGCAGATGGCTTACAACCACCTTTAACCCCAGTCCAGTGGGTCTAACACCCTCTCCTGCCCCCTACAAACATCCATTACACATACGACTTCTAAAAGCATTGCACTTCTTGTTAAGTTTCCAACACCTGGTGACATAATCAGACCACATCCAACCTAACACAGGCATAATTATGTTTATTAGCTGGAAAGTTTCTTTTTGGATGCCTTTCAATTACTTTGATAAGTGTACTGAAGATCTTCCTATTACTAATATTTTATTTATACAATATTGTCTATTATAGACATAAAGTTATATAGCTCATATAGTGGTATATTGTGTTATTGTTTACTTACACCAAATGGATAGAACATATTCATTTGGTGTAAGTAAAACTATTCATTTTTGACCAACATATGTCTTCTCATTCCATGCACCTCCTACCAACCACCCCTTTTTCTCTAATCTGGGAGGATTGATCCTTTAGCATCAAAAGTGCTATTGTGCAAGGCTTGACTTTCTAGGACTGGCTTGCTTTAGTGACCATAAAGCCCTTCCATATTGCTACAAAAAAATGCAATTTCATCATGAAGGGTGAAACAACATTCTTTTATGTATATGTATGACACTTTCTTATCCTTGCAATGACAAATGAACAGGCAGGTTGCTTTCATGTTTTCACCACTAAAAAAAAAAACCAAATCCTTGGGAGATATAAGCTGACATGGGGCTACTCAGTCACATGCATAGTAGTTCCACTTTTTTAAAATTGATTTTTTTGAGCTACACATTTTTCTCTGCTCCCGTCCCTTCCTCTCCCCCGCCCCTTCAATCCTCTCCCATGGTCCCCATGCTCCCAATTTAGTCAAGAGATCTTGTCTTTTTCTACTTCCCATGTAGACTAGATCCATGTATGTCTCCTTTAGGGTCATCATTGTCATCTAGGTTCTCCGGGATTGTTCCACTTTTTATCTTTAGAAATCAGCACACAGTTTTCTACAGTGTGTGAAGAAATTTACATTCCTATCAATGCTTCTGTTTAGAATCCTTGCTACTGCTTGGAGTCTTGTTTATGGAGCAGCTGTGCTAACACAGGTACACTGATAATCCATTGTGATACTGGTGTGTGTTACCCTGGTAACTATTGACATTGAACACTTATTCATAAACTTGGCTACCATTTCTGTCATTTCAACAAATCAGCTACTCAGTTCCTTTGTGTATTAATTTATTTATAAGTTTTTTTTCCCTAATGAGTTGGAGAACATAGTTCTAGGTAAAACTATTTTGAGTCTTCAGTTATATTTAGTCACAACTAATATGTTTATTATAATTTAGAGTTTGTAAATCTTTTTTTCCTATTCCTTGAATGTATTTTCATTATGCTGACAATATGTTTCGCTTTGTAGAAAGTTTTAACTTGATGTAATCAGACATTTCTATTTTTTAGTTTCAATACATATAATTTTGATGCAGTAAAAAAATCACTAGAAATGCCAACATCAAGAAAAGTGATCTTATATATTTATCCAAAGGTCTACCATTCCAAAAATTTTGAGGTCTATAAACTGTGTTTAGTTGATGTCGCTATAGTATAAAGCATTAATCAATATCATCTTTTATTTATTCATTCATTCATTTAAAAAGGGTCTGATGTAGTCCAGGCTGGCATCCAACTCAGCTGAGGCTAACATTGAGTTTTGGGCCCTCCTGCTTCCACCTTTCAAAAGTGGGATGGCAAGTATTAACCACCATGGTCAGCTCAGCTGTGCTGGGGTTCAAACTCAGGGCATCATACATGCTGGACAAGCACTCTACCAAGTGCTCTATAAGCCCTGTCTGTAGTGTCAATATTTTTCTTGTTGACTTTCAGTTTTTCCAACACCATTATTAAATGGAATATTTTTCTCCTTAATAAACATTTGTTCTTTGTACCCCTATTGAAAAACTAGTTAACCATACAATAGGGAGCTTCACAGGTTCAATTGGTCTATGTCTGTTTTGTTGTAGGTAGCTAGTTGATTGGTTGATTGCTTGGCTGGTTGATCGGTTGGTTGGTTTTTGAGGAGGGTATTATTCTGCAGCCCACATTGGCCTTGAAATTACATACCTTGAATGTTGAAGTTGATTATCATTGCACTGTTATAAATTTCTCCCTCTAGTTATGTCAGTGTTAGTGTTATCTGTTTGAATGACCTGATGCTGACTGCACAGATATTTATAATTGTTAAATCTTTCCACAGATATTTATAATTGTTAAATCTTTCTCGCACACTGACATTTTTATCATCACACAATTTCCCTCTTTGTCTCTTCTAAAAACTTTTAAATTCTTCTTTGATGTAAGGACAGCCACCCTTGCTATCTTTTGAGCACTCCATTAAAATGTCTTTTTCTTCCCTTAATTTTCAATTCCTTAAATCTAAATTGAGCCTTCTACAGGGAGAATGGAGTTCAATTTTTTCTTGTAAAATCTGCCATACTTTTTGATGGCTTTCAATTTATTCTATTTATAAACTCAATTACTGATAGGTTAATGACTTATTAGTACCATTTTAAAATTGTTTCTTTCTGGGGGGTAAGTTATTTTATGACTCTTACTTTCCTTTGTGATTTAATTAAGTTTTCTAAAAATATACTTTGATTATTTTATCTGTCTGATATGGAAACATTCTTTCTATGTAATGACAATGAATATTTACATGTAAAGTTAAGTTACAATTTAACTTTATTTAAAAAGCAACAAAACCTTTATATTTACACACACTCTCTCTCCTCATGTTATTGAGCCTGGAATTCTTTGTAAATTATATATTCCCTAAAATATGTTCATACTTTTAGTAATTTTGTTTCTTTTTTAACTGGTATGCTAAGTTTAGAAGTGGTTTTTATGAATCTGGAGAGATGGGTTAGTTCTTAAAATCCTTGGCTCCTCTTTGAAATGACTGGGATTTGATGCAGCCATATAACTCACCACTATCTATAACTCCAGTTCTGGGGGACCTGATGTCCTCTCCTGGCCTCCCTGAGCACACGGTGCAGACATGCCTGCAGACAAAAGCACTTATACACGTAAAATACGGTATGTTTCTAATATTAGGGAAGTGGTTTTCTGCCACCTAAGTTACACTCTGTGTTGGCCTATCTGTTTACTGCTGGCAGACAGGCGATCATTCCCACAGGCCTCTGCACTGCTGTTCAGCATCGGTCCCTGCACCGCTGAGCACTTCTCATAGGAGAGCAGAGCTGTGTGGAACCCCTCAGGTTTAGCTCTTTGGAGACATCTTTATCTTACTTTCATTTGTACAGATGGAGTTTCCAAATGCTGTATTCTCAGGACACTCTTCCGTTCTGCAGAGCTCCTGCTGAGAAATGTGCCAATAACTTTCCCGACAAAGCTTTTACTCTAAATTCTCCATTCCCCTTTGACTTTTGATGATTTAATCATAACATGATCTGGAATTTGCCTTTTTAAGGGTAAGGAATGTGGAATCCTCTAGTCGTTGTAAATCTGAGCACCCATTTCTATCCCTAGACCTACTGGCTTTTAGTCATTAATTTCTGGAACAAGTTTTCAGTTCCTTTCGCTTCTCTTTAATCCTTCAGGGCACATATTAAGCGTCATTCCGCAAATCCCAAAGTATGTCCATCTGCCTGGCTCCCTCCCATCTCTCTTTCTTTCCCTATTTCACTCATTATATTTTGAGAAGTTCCTAAATTTCCAGTTGGTCCCATATAAGATTCATCTTTGTTAATTTTCTAATTTTTTCCTCTATTATTTGTCTCATATTTCTGATTTATTTGCCTACTCTGTTTTCATGTAGCAGGAAAAAACCCTTTGACAATAAACTCAGCCAGGTATTCAGAGTGCTTCAGTGGAATTAACACCAGGTCCGTGATGACTGGGCAAGGCTTTCACAAGATTTGTTGGCAGACTTCAGATCTAGAATCTGGGTGGCGGTTACAATGCCTCACTCCTTGGTTTGTTCTCACCCTTTGGATGATACATGTTGATTCTCTCTGAATCTAGTCAAGCTCAAGCTAACTAGTCTTACTTGATTGCTTTTTATCAGAAACTGCTCCTTACTCACCAGCTTTTGAGTAGGCCCTCAGTGCCTCAGAGTCTTGACTCAACAAACAGTAAGAAAAGGGTTGGCTTGCTGTGACAATTAACCTCTACAAGGAAGTTCATGAAACATAGCTAAACATCTTCAACTAAAAGATGCTAGCTAGTTTCCTGTGTTCTAAACCATCAGGTGGCAACTAACTCTGTAGTAATTTTGATTTATAACTTTTCAACACCAACAAATTTTTGATGTTCAATGACTTTTTACAGCCTAACTAGGACACACAATGGGAATCAATCAACATTTACTTTGTTTATACTCTGTATTTGGGGTGCAGCAGTGAAGTTCACCTGGTCCAAAGGAAATGGGCCAAATGAATTTCTCTCTTATTTTGGCCTCAGGTGGAGAAGGTTGAACAGTCATACTGATTAGTTTATAAATGAGTGTCAGTGGTTGAGTAATTATGTTAATTAGCTTATAGTCATCACCTACATTAAACTATGCAGGTTCCTCTTTTTTCTTTTCTTTTTCTGTCTCTCTCTTTGGTGTCTGTGTATGTCTGTTGGTTTTTTGTTGTTGTTGTTGTTTTCTTGATTGTTTTTTTTTTGTCAGTTTGTTTTGAGACAGATTCTTCTGTATCTCAGATTGGTTTCAGACTTGAAATGTAGCCAAGAATGACCTTGAACTCCATGATCCCTCTACCTCGACTGCCACCCCCCAGTGCTCAGTTGACAGCATTTGTCCTCTGCCATGTATCTAGGATTCCAATCTTCATGTATATTTGAATGGTGCCTGAGACAGAGATGTCCAAATAGCTATTGTACATTATTCTATCACCTATGGTTCTGGCCTGGGAGATGTGACATTTAGAAAGTGTTGCTGGCTTGGGGATGTACGCCTTGTACATCTGGCTTGGTTTTATTTATATTTGGATATATATATATATAGCCTTTACTTTTCCCTAAAGTAACCATTCTAATAGTTTGAGATTTGGTTTTTAATTGTGTGTGTTTATGAAAGAGAGAGAATATGTCTCCAGTATTATTTGATAAATTAATTTTTAAGAAAGATGAATTTATGATAACTACATAAACTCTAAAATATATATCCAATGCCTTCTATGGTGTTTTTTAACAGCGTGTACTTAAGGATTGCTTGCAGGCTCAAATAGCAATTCTGTGTCACATTCCGAGTGCCTGCTCCCCAGTTCCCTCAGATCTCACCCAAACCCCCCAAAAATTCTAATACAGAAATCTCTGAAAATTTTATTCCTCACAGCAGAGGTACAAAATAATTGAATTTATATTCTCACAGCTGAATTTGTTTCAGGTCTGCCTCTTGCCAAGATAATCTCATACCACTGCCAACAGAATGTCTCCAAGAGAAATTAATGAACTACAGATTGTACTCTATGTTTAATAATAATTTCTAGTAACTCCCTAATGTCTACAGGACAACTTAAACAAATCCTTTGTACCCTGACCCTGGTTTGAACTTGAGTCTTTTATTTTTATATCTAATTTGTGTTTTAGATTTATATAAAGAATGGGGCTGGAGAGATGGCTCAG
>NC_022013.1:52263334-52269089 GCF_000317375.1 Microtus ochrogaster
TCACACACACACACACACACACACACACACACACACACACACCACCTTCCCTTCCTCCATCCATCTTTCATCTATTTTTTTTCTCTCTAATCCCTCCCCCTCACCTCTACTCTGGGCAACTTTAAATTGCATCTAACTATACATATTACAAAGGAATAATATCTAGAATATATACCAAATGCAATCTTACTTGTTCTAGGCATTTTCTTTTGCCACCAACCAGATTCCAAATCAGGACACAGAGACTTACTCTGTTTTGGATGCTAGGCTTTAGCTTAAGCTTGTTTGTGGCTAGCTCTTTTAACTTAAATTAACTGGTTTCTCTTTATCTACCTTTTGTTCCAGGGATTTTTACTTTTCTTTCTTTCTGTATTTTATTTTGCATTCACTCCTTATCATGTATGGTTGGCTGGCAGCTGCCTGGCTTCTTGATCTGAGTGTGTCCCCCTCTTTCCCCTCATCTATCCAATACCAGGTACCCAAGGTCAAAACTACAAGTTATGAAATAATTTCCAATGGCATATTTGTGTATGTGTGTGTCTTCGTGTGTTTGTGTATTTGTGTCTGTCTGTCTATCTGTTTCAGGCACTATTCAAATACAAAATCTAGAAGTATTAGAATCTTAGGTATATAATCTTTTTGACCTTTGAACAGTTTCTTGAGAGAAATAGTAATTATTTATTTTTACTGATAAAGTTAAAAAAATATGTTCTACTAAAAGACAGCTGATTTTTAAAACAAAGCCATCTATCCTGAGATTTCCTTGTTATCATAAGTCTAAATAGTAAAACCTCATAAGCATGTTTATTTTTTTAAATAAAAATGTCATACATTCTAAATATTGGCACTTTAGATTTTTTAGATAAATACTTATTGAATTTATGAACAAATAACACTGATTAAAAAACCATCAAGTGTTATAACAGTATTATATGTATTAACATACATGAACACCAAGACATTTAGAAAGCATTTCTCTGTTTCTGGAACCAAAAAATGGGATGCATGGTACTGTTTATTCATTTCTTCAGTGATTTGAGAACTGCACTGTAGTTACAAATCTAATAAATACCAAACATCCCCATCCTTTTAGAGAAGTTTCAGCAAGAATAGAATGAGGTCTGTCACATATTTTCCATTAACCTAGTCAGTAAATAAAATTAGAATTGTATTCAAGAGTGCTTTTTAAATAAAATAGAACTAAAAGATGCTAAGGTGTATTGTACGGACCATGTAGCTTTTGTTCTGCAACGTCTCATGGTTTTACATCTTTGTAAACTTTTAAAAAATACTCTGTGAATTTTACTCCATAAGTAGAACAATATGTACTTGTTTTATGCCCAGATGTGGTTAAAAAGGTATAAATGAACATTTATGCGAAAGAACTATTGCTGAACTGTATAACTCAAATTTTATAAAAGTGTTATATGGTGTATCAAAAACTATAAAACTAATATCCAAACAATTTGGTAGGGTCATGAAAAGCTTCTGAGGGTGGTTTACAAAACTGAGAAACAATGGACGCATTGCTCCCACTGCAAAGCTGTCAGATGGAAACACTATGCACAGGCTAGCACTAAGCTTGAAAGAAAAGACAAAGATCAGAGTGTTTTGACGTCACGTCCTTGTTCTCCACCCCAGTGCTGCATCTCCCTTATTCTCTGCACACTGAATTTCCAGGCCTGGAACAAGCTGACCAAATTGCCTTTTAACTGTTGCTTTGATTTGTACAATAATGTGTTAATTACAACTTTGGGATCTTCTTCTGCCCTATGGATAACATGATTACCTTTACCAGTTGGAGCTTCCCAGAATGTCAAAAGACATCAAATAAAACTGAACAGAGACTTAAACATTTTTGCCCATCCTCCTTCCAGTAACTATAGTCCCAAAGTGTCTGTAATTTCAGCTTGTCTACAAAACTCTTTTTAAAATGACTTTGTTTTAAAAACACCTTTAAAAACAAATCCCAAATCATTTCCTTTTATGCACCCCCTCCATCAGCTCAAATGTTCAAGTAGTGATCTTCTTCTCTTAGCTCACTGATACCCAAGGGTTACTATTGCCAGGAAGAATTATTTTGGGTAATTACAATGCAGAAAGTACTCATCTCTGTCAGAGTAATGCAGTTATATGAGCAAGGAGAAATCAACCTAGACAGCAGGACTTAGAAACATTGCCTTTCACCTTGACACAAATATCTTATTGTTTAACTTGTTGTGATATATGCATAGCACTTAGCTTTATTTGAATAAAATATTGATGACGCTCCTGTCTGCATTAAATTTGAATATGTCAGTGAAAGAAAAAGATGTGTACAGCATATACAATCAACAAAATTACTATATTTAGTAATGTGTTTGCTAACTATAGTAATAGCTCAGCTTTCAGAGCCTTCATCTGTCTACCTAGATTCTCCTAAGGTCTAAGACTTGAACAAATAGAACAGGACGTTTAAAATCTAAAAGTTGAAGGTCGTACTTGTGTGACACATTTCTTTGGAATATGCTTAACACACCTTAGCCTGTGAGTAAACTATACAGCTTTTAAATATTCACCCTCAGATAAACTTAGAATAAACAAAAAGAATGAGTGCAAGGCAGAGATGTTGAGAACATTAAGAAGTCAAGCAGTAGCTAAGAACTGCTATTATCGTATAGTCATGGTGACAGAAATACTCAAAAGTTCTAAAATTGTTGTTGTCCTTTTTCTAGACATATGTTAATTATAAAAGTATTGATGAAATGCAGACATTTCAAAAACATAAATGTTCTGCTCTTGCCTAAAAATAACATTCATGACACTACTTATTTTATTCATTTATTCCTTCTCATCTTCTAGAAATAAGCTCTCACCCGGAGTAACTTTTTGGAGCAGCCTAATTATACAGCTGTCTGTACTCAATTTATTGGTATTTGCATATTTTCCTTGATGTTCCCTAGTTCATTCATCTAGTGTTGTGTTCTTAACCAACTTAAAACACTGTAGTAGCTTCAGACAACATTCTAATGCTTCTCAATTCTGTGAGACAGCTAGCAGTTGGTGTACCCTGGTACTTTTGTTGAAAATTGAGATATCAGGTCAAATTCTTCATCTGGAATCCCTGCTGTGATGGACAGGTCTGGCGAGGCATCTGCAGTGGGCAGTTAGTGGGTGCTGGAGGAGCCTCTGTCTCCGTGGAGTTTGGGGCTGTTAAGCAATAGTCTTCATCACACAGTTGCTTTGATTGTTGAAAGGTAAAAACCCAAACTATTGGATCTTTTAGGAATATTTCCAGAAATAAGAAAGAAAAATTTTGCCGTATTCTATCAATCAACACAAGGTATAAGGCTAAACCAGATTGAAAGAAAGAACAAAGGACTCTGCTTCTCATTGCAAAGAATGGCTGTATATGCATGACTTGCCTGACTCAGAGCGAAATCATTGCTAGTGACCTCTAAATATGGGTATTTTGTGCTTACCAATCCATAACTCCATAAAAGAAGAAAAAGCCATTATTAAAAAAGAGATTGGGAAGTTTAAGCAAACAAGACCAACACAGAAGACACAAATTTTGAAGAAGACAGAAATTAGTCAATGTCCAGAAGTGAAGTATCCTGGGAGACAGCGACAGAAGCAGAGACCAGGTCATGGAACAGGTCATCATCTACAGAGGTTCAGTGACTGGGAACTGTGAGTAAAGACAGCTTCCTGAAAAGAGTCTTTCTGTATTCCATCAGACATTCGAGCAGGTAGTGGCTACCTAGTATGGTTGCTATCACTGCAGATGGTTGGGTCTCTGTATGACTTTAAGCAGTCCCTTTTTATGTACCAAGGACTTCAGTTGTGATAAACTTCAGAAGGGAGCTGCACTATGCAGGCTAACTCCAGAGAGCTAAAGACTCATTATTTGAAAAACCCAAACAGTTTGGGAGATTACCCAAAAGACAAGCCTGTTTCACGCTAAAAGCTCTCACAGATGAAAGGAGGGGAGGGAAAGAAGGGAGACAAAGAGAGGAAGACAAAGAGAAGAAGAGTCATTGAAAATGGCAAAGTTTGAACTCCCACCTATGTGAACATGCAGCAGCAGTACGTGTTCACACAACTAAATATAATACAATAAAACTGCTTTTTAAAACTGGGACACTTGAAACAGGAGTCTTGTCCTAAGTTTCATGATAACATGGAATACACAGTGAGTCCCAGGCAAACTTAAACTACACAGCAACTGTAACAGAGACACACAGACAAATAAATGGATGGACAGACAGAGGGAAGTATTGTGAATAGAACAGCAAGGAACATGAATACAAGTCACCGTAGTAGGTTATAGAGTCTTTTGGCATTTTCATGGTGTCTGAACCAATTTTCACTCCCAGTAGTAAGTATTTTCCGTTTTCTACATCCACATTGGCATTAATTTCCACTTTTGTTTTAATCTTAGCCATTTTGATTGGCCCAAGATGAAATTTTTTTAAAATATTTATTTATTTATTGAGTATGTATACAATGTTCTATCTGTGTGTATGCCTGCAGGCCAGAAGAGGGCACGAGACCTCATTACAGATGGTTGTGAGCCACCATGTGGTTGCTAGGAATTGAACTCAGGACCTTTGGAAGAACAGGCAATGCTCTTAACCTCTGAGCCATCTCTCCAGCCCCCCAAGATGAAATCTTGAAGTAGTTTTAATTTATATTTTCCTGGTGGCTATTTTTATAGTTGAGTAGCTGGATAAATTTCATTTTTGCAACCTCTATTTAGATCTAGAACCCATTTTTTCCCATTGAGTTGTTTGCTTTCTTGATGTTTGGTCTTTATAGTTCTTTGTTTAGTCTAGTCTGTAAGTCTTTTTCATATGTTTAAGTAATAAAGGCTATTTTCAATTTTATGGACTATCTCGTTATTTGCATAATGGTATCTTTTGCTATACAGAAGATTGTAAGTTTCAAGACTTTCCATTATCAATTATTGATTTTAATGCCTGTACTATCACAGTCCTATGCAAAAAGAAAAGAATCCTTTTCTGTGTTTATAAGTCAAAGTGCATTCCCAACTATTCCCCCTATCAGATTAGGGGTATAAGGTCTTATATTGATGTCCTTGATCCATTTGAAATTGACTTTTGTGAAGTGTGAGAGATAAGGGTCCGGGTTCATTCTTCTGCATCCAGTTTGACAGGCACCATTTGTTAAGAGTCTGACTATTCAGAGGTGTGTATGAGGGAGGTCTTTGTCAAAATTAAAGTGTCTCTAAGAGTGAGAACTTTTATATGGGGCCTAATTCTATTGCACTGGTCAATGCGTCTACTTTTGTGTGTTCCTCATGCTATTTTTATTGCTATAGCTCTATACTATAACTTGAAATTGTGGATGATACTTCCAAAAGTGTTTAATTGTCCAAGACTATTTTGGCTATACTTGGTTCTTTGCATTTACATCTGAGTTTTGAGGTTGTTGTCTGAATTTCCATAAAAATGCATTAGAATTTTGATGGAGATTATATTGCATCTGTTCCTTGATTTTAGAGTAACAGAATTAAATTAGCTTTTTATCATTTTAATGTTTGTAAAAGTTAAAATTCATAATTAAAATCATTTTTCAAACTCAAATTGACCTTAACTTTTAAAATGTAAATTAAACAGAACGCAAGAGATTGAAAATAAATAGTACATGAGGCCACAACTATCAAATCAATATAATATTGTCGGGTAGAAAAAAAAATCAACCGTTGGGTTTCTGTCTCTGTACAACAGAGAATCTTTGTGTGACCTAATAA
>NC_022013.1:52269189-52277721 GCF_000317375.1 Microtus ochrogaster
TATATATACACATATATATATATATATAATACAATTCTCCAGTAATAGCGGAAGGTGCTAAAATTCAGTTGAACTTGGATATTATATGGAGTAATCCTCTGCACAGAAAAGTAAACAATTACGTGGAGAGACAAACTACACAACAGGGTGCGTGATCCGGGGAGTCTTTGCTAACTACTATCTGACCAAGAAATAATATCTAGAAAATAAAGCAACTCAGTCTTACTTGTTCTAGGCATTTTCTTTTGGGCCACCAACCAGATCCAAAATCATGACACAGAGACTTATTATTAGTTTTGATGTTTATCCTTAGCTTAGGCTTGTTTGGGGCTAGCTCTTTTAACTTAAATTAACTTGTTTCTCTTTATCTATCTTTTTCAGGGATTTTTATTTTTCTTTTCTTCTGTATTATGTCTTACTTTCACTGCTTCTCATGTATAGCTGGCTGGCAGTTGCCTGACTTCTAGCCCCAAGTGTGTTCCCTCTTTCTCCTCCTTCTTTTCTCTCTTTTTCTTTTTTCCTCATTCTAGATTTCTCTTATTTATTCTTTCTGCCCATGAGCCCAACCAATCCCTCTCCTGCCTAACTATTGGCCATCAGCTTTTTATTAGACCAATCAGGTGCCTTGTGCAGGCGAGGTGAAACAAATGTACCACATCTTTGCATAGTTAAACACACATCCTTACATCATTAAACAAATACTTCATAAACAAATAAAATACACCTTTGCACAGTTAAAATAATATTCTGCGGCATAAACAAATATAACACATCTTTTCCCATTAAAATAATATTCCACAACACTATCAACAAAACAAACAAGTCAATCATGAAATAGATTTACAAAGTAAATAAACAGCTCTCATAAGTTGAAGTACATATGGTCAATGAACAAATGAAAAGTGTTCAACCTCATAAGCCAACAGGAATCTGTAAATGAAAACTAAGTTGAATTCTATCTCACCCCAGTTATAATTGCAGTAATTAAGAAAGCAAATAACCTGTCCTTATTATCTCTGCACAACTTAATAGGTTTCTAGTATTAGGCATGATTTCCCCTCTGCTGAGTGGGCTTTAAATCCAATTAAACAAGTGTTGGTTTCCACCAAGACCTAAGTGCCACCTTGAAGGATCCATTGTCATGATGGTCAGTGTTTTGGGTCATAGGTATAACAGGTGAATAACATTTTTTATTGTTTGCTCCCCTTGGCACCTTACAAAGTATATTCTGATACTATCGGAGCTAAAAGCTTTCAGAATAAATACAACTAATATTAACTGAGTCCTATATGAGAATCAGTAAGTAGAGTCATCAAAAAACATGAATACATCCACCAGAGGAGAACTCAGCCATGTTCTGTATCTCAAAATACTTCTTAATTTCTCTTCCTGTTTCCTCTCTGTCCCTCTGACTGCTTGAGAACACATTATTTAGTTTCTATTGTAAACTTTCCCAAATTCCTGCTAACCCCATGTTAGGGTCTACCAAATAGATCTTTGAGTCAAACTAACAGCTTTAGACACGTCTGTTGTTTAGTATTCTGCCTATGTTTTTAAAAAAATTAAAAATATCCTCTTGGAATGGCCTGCAGAGATCTTCAAGGTTGCTGAAGAAAGACACCCCTGAAATGTTTACCTGAAACAGAATCTGCAATCCAGTCCATCATTCAGCTTGCTTACCAGACTCCTTCAAGCGACATCTGAAATTTCCCAGAACTAAAATCTACCTTGGAAGTATAACCCTCTGCCATATCATTCTTACCCCTATAAGGACAGGCTGTCTAGTGGTTCTAACTTTATGTAGCTATTCATGATGTGATGAGAACCAAGTTTGAGTAAATAGAGCCTGCTTCGCATCAAGACAGAGAAACAAGTAAAGCGTTCTGGGCACGGAAGAGGGTCTTTTTGGAGTGGGTAAATGGCTGGTGAAACTTGAATTTCACCACTCATGGAACCACATTTGTATTTTTCACTGGGTCTGGGAGTGTTGAGTTCATCTTCACAGTGTTAAACATTTGGGGTATTCTGCTGAGATAGGTGTTTTCTATTAAGGTAAATGATTGACCTAATTTTCCATGAAGAGTTGGTGAAATACTCTGAACATAACAGAATGAAACAAACAAACAAAAATGTTCTGCACAACATGTTAAGTGAAGAATTGAGGTCATTCCCTCCAGTAACCTGGCTCCTTTCACCTTAGCTACGTATGGAAACGAGCAGGATTGTTTGTCTTGGTTTTTTAAAGTGCACTTTGTTCTGCTTATTATTGATTTTGTAAACAAAAAGTTGAAGGAATTTCAGGAACTTTTCTGTGTCTGTTAACTCTGCATGAAATTAAGCTGCAATCATCTGCTGTTTTCAACCTGCCTATCCACACAGGCTGCAGATGGAGAATCTTCACTCCAGGGGGAAGATTTCAGAGATTTCATGATCTTCTCAGAATCTTTCTTTTCTAGCCACTTCTACTCGGCTCCCCCTTGGCACAAGCCACCCCGTGCCCTGAGTTCTCTTCCACTCACAATTAGAAGTGTCTCAGTCTTTATTTTGTTTACATATTCTGTCAGTAAATGACTTCAGTAAATGCTTTGAGAAGTGTCCAGCTCTTGACAAGACCCACAAGCCTCTGCTCTCGAGTAATATTTCACTGTAACATTTCTCTCCATTCCCTTCAGAAAGAGGTGTTTAAGATGAATAATATGTAACATCATCCTCATTTCTCTTACTCCATAACCTATTTCATTCTGGCTTTAATTCTCATGCAACCTATTGTCATCAAACTCTTCATTTCACGTTGTTATTTTGGTTTTTCTTTTTGTCTCCCTAGGCCTTTGACGTCATTATCATTATTGGACATTTTGACATTTTGGAGTCTCCATTTTGTTCCCATAAAACCCCCCTTACTCTAAACTTGTGGCTTACTCATTCTTAATGTTTTTTTTTTTTCTGGTTTTCTTCCCCATGCTTCTGACAAATTAGATACACTGGCACTCATTTCCAGTCTTGTTTTACTCTATTTTCACGTGTTGCCCCTTGTTAGTTCCTGGCCATTCAGAACTGAAACAATCACACAGAATCTGTATTAATTAAGTCACTGCTTGACTCATTAGCTCTAGCTTCTTATTGGCTAACTCTTACATATTAATTTAATTAATTTAACCCATCTCCATTAATCTGTGCATCACCATAGGGTAGTGGCCTAGCAGTAAAATTGCAGCATGTCTGTCTCTGGTGGTGGTCACTTCTCCCTGACTCCACCTCCTTTCTCCCAGAATCCAGTTTAGGTTGCCCCACCTAGCTCTGTTCTCCTTTAGCTCTACTATAGGCCCAAAGCAGTTCCTTTATTAACCAATGATATCCACAGCATACAGAGGGGAATCCCACATCATTCATATATTTCTTCATGGATACATTTCTAAGTCCTAAATATAGGGCTCTGAGTAGCATTCAATTCCAATACTGGATTCTTCCAAATGTCCTGTTGATATTTATTTGGCTTATATTAATTGCAACATGATATAAAGAAGATTTACTGCTAAATTCTTCCTTTTCACTACCCATCTTCTGTCATGTGCAACCACTTCCTTTTCAGGAATGACATCAAAATCTCCAAGACAGAATTATGGATGTCTCCTACTGAACCATGCCTATGTCCTTAGGCCTTGTATTACTTTTTTCTTACATTATAGCATACTTTTTAGCTATTTTGAGTTATTTTCTCTCATAAATTAATTTCTATTTCTCTGATAAATACACTGATGAAAAACAATTTCATAAAGGGTTTGTTTCAGCTCACAATTCCAAGTTATAGTCTATTGGGAAATGAATGTGGCAGCAACTTAAAACAGATGGTCACATAACTGTCACAGTCAAGAGTAGAGAGAAATGAATATATGCATGTTTCCCAGTGCTCTGCTCAAGTTCTACACGTTCTCAGTCAAGGATGCCCTGCATAGAGAATGGTGCTACCAACAATGAACTAGGTCCTCTCTTATCATTTATAGAATTAAGACAACCCCACAGACCAATCTGCATTAGATAATCTTGCATTGAGATAGTCTTCCCAGATGATTCTAGCCAATGCCAATTTGACTATTAAAAATGTGAGACCAAAACAAGAAAAAACATACCTTACAGGTTAAGGGTTCTGATTGAAATTAAGAATAAGTTCCTGTTTGTCCTATGTTTGTTTGAGCTAACCTCAGCAGATATTCTTGATCATATGTGAGCAGGAGGTACATGAGCAGGAGTTATGTCATGATGTACACTTGCCCCCTGATTGGGCCTGATGAAATATATGGTTCACTCAGTAACTTTGCCTTTTTAAGCTCCTGCAAAATGTGTCTCATGGCCACTTCCTGAGAACCTCGGGATGGTGATGGTCAGATCCCACTCTTCTTGCCAGTATTCAATTAAAGCTTGCTTCAAATTTACCTAAATGCTGGTAGTGGTCTTATTCTTGCCTGGTGGGATTAAAGACCACGAATATGCACACATGTATGTATGTATGTATGTATGTATGTATGTATGTATTTATGTGTATTGTTAAATAAATTAACAGATGAGTAGATTTAAAAAATATAAAATTATATTATATATACTATATATAATATAGTATATAATATTATATATAATATATTATAAGATATACATATATATCTTATAAATAAATCAGCAGATGAAATTAAAAAGATGTCCATATACATACAATAGAAATTCAAACAGGAAATGAAATCTTGACAATTACAGGAAAATGAGTGTAACAGAAAGTTATTGTGTTAAGATAAATAGGCAATACTGAAAGAAATAAACATGTTTTGTCTCATCTACAGAACATAGGCTGACTCCTATCTTACACACACTTCCATGTTATACCAGCACCCAGTGTTTTCCATGTCTTCTCAGCCTACCTCATCACATATGCTCAGTAGATGTAAAATCTGCATCTTATCAGACTGATACCTGGTTCATGAATCCAGAAATATAGACTGAATGGAATTGCATTAAATGTTCTAAACATTCACAAATCACTTTAGTCAATTCAAATTGAAGTATGAGAGTTTTAATTTTATCAGAAGTCATCACTGTTAAAGAAAACTTCAAGGACAGATCACACTTTAAAGATATTTCTGAAGACAGACTAATTTTATATTTCCTGAAAGTCATGTTGTCCTTCTAGAATATTTATTACTTTCTATTGAAAGAAAGTCATAAATTTTTGTATTTTATTTTTGTATTAAAAAAGTCATAGATTAAAATCTAATCAAGCTTTAAATTTAGAAGTATTGAACAGTTTGAAAATGGTATACAAGATGATAACAAACTCTCAAAAATCTAACATAGTAAAAAAATTCTGCATGTGCTAACTTCTGGTGCCTTCTCAATTAAATTCACTCCTATCCAGAAGATTGGAGAATTACAAAATAAAGAAAAAACATTTTTAAGAGTCTTTGACTAACTATTTTACATTTTTAAGACCATTAGTATTCATACACATATTCATATTAATTGAACAGTTTCTTCTAATTTAGCAATCAGAATCAATATGTAACAAAAATTAATACAAAGTATCAGGCTTTGCTAGAGTCTTATAATACTTAAAGGCAGTAACAGATGTCCAGGGCATACTTTAAGGAGATAACAGATCTCCAGCATAGAATGCAAGAAGCTGAAAGTCTTCATTCCATCTCAAAAGGAAAGAAAAAGCTCAATACACCAAAACTCAACAAAATGACTTACAGTTATCGTAGAAGTTAGGTCACAGTTAAATATATATTCCCAAAATTGTGAAATGGATGAATTCAAAGAAACAAAACTGACTTCATTGAACATGTTTCTTGTGTGTTAATTTACATCACACAAGTTTGTGGTGGTATCTTGTTTATATTCTAAAAATTAAACTTACCTGGTGATCAGAGGACAGAGCTAGCCACTAGGTAACCATAGAGGTCTGGAGGTCTGTACAGAGAGACAGAAAGTGATATGCCTAGGTGGATAGAGGACTATAATAAGGTGGGAGGAGATCGGAGCTCATCCCTTTTTTACTGAGGAGATAAAAAGAGTTGGCTGTGGCTTGCTCCTTTGTCCCTCTGATTTTTTAACATTCATTCTGATATTTGGCTCCAGGTTTTGATTATTAAGACCAATTAGAACTCATGCAACAATTGGCACCCAACGTGTGACTCAAACCCAAAACCATGAGATTAAGAGTCTCGTGCTTCACCAACTGAGCTAGCCAGGCAAAAATATCACCACAAGAATTGAGGGACATTGGAATCAAGATTAGACTATATTCACCCCACTAATAGATTCCTAATAAAAGAAGGAGCCTTTTTCCATCTCTTTCTACACCCACTTATTGAACTTTCCCTTTTTGTCATGAGATGACAAAACAAAAACTCTCACACCAGATGAATCTACTCCAGATGTCTAGGTGAACCGATTCCTTTTTATATATTCTTTTTACATTGTACATACGATCTTTTTAGAATTAATACAAAATGGAGTTATATTATACATTGAAGATCATAGGGTGATTTCTCTTATTGGGGCAGAGGGTGTGTAAATACAAAGATCTGAAGATAAACCTGACAGAACAATTTCTTAACAAGAGCCTACTTTAGGATAAATGTTTGACCACAGTCTGAACTACTAGGGTTTAGAAACAGCTTAACTTTCCTTTAAGAGAAAGCGAAATTCAGCTGTAGCTTTACTTTGCTTTTTATATGGGAGAAGGATCATAGAAGGGGCAACAAGTCCTAGCTATTTGTTATACCTGAGAGAAGGTTCCTGACATGCACCTCAGGAGTGCTAAGAGCTGACATGCAGGCTCACCCCCAGAAAGCCTACTGGCAGAACTCCAGAATGAGTTCTGTTGTCTAATACCTTAACATCACCTTTAAAAGGTCTGTCACTTAAATGACTCTTAACCATGTTATACACACTTTGCAATTAAAAATAATCACAAGGCATTCTAAGAGGTAAAATGCAGAATGTGAAGCAACAGAATATATATAAGAATAGAACTAGAAATTGTGACAGAATGATGTGTTTCTAAAATCAGAACTCCTTAAAACTATGGAGATTATGTTAATGGCATTAAATGAGTTGACAACATGGCAGAGAATAGGCAAAGTCAGATAATAAATGAAAATTCTAAGAAAAAAAATCATGAAGAAATGCACATAAAATACACACCAACTTCTGAGAGTCTGGTGGGCAGGTAGAAAAACAATCATAATTGAGGAAAGAATCAGTGATCTTGAGAGTAGGTAATAGAAACTTTCTTTTTATCCTTTTTATTATTACTTAAAAAATACAATCCAAATTCTCACTCTCTCCCCTCCTCCCACTCCCCTTCTTTCACTCCCTCCACAGACCTTCCCACCCAACCCCTCCAATCCTAAGGAAGAGCAATGCACCACACTCTGTGGAAAGTCCAAGGCCCTCCCTACTACATCTAGGTTGAACAAGGTATACATCCAAAGAGAATAGAATCCCAAGAAACCAGTACATGCAGTAGAGACAGATCCCAGTGTCACTATCAGTGGCTCCTCAGTCTGCCCCACTTCAGAGGGGCTTGGTTGTTCCCATGCTCATTCACTTCCAGTCCTGTTGGAGTTGGTGAGCTACCCATTAACTCAGGTAAACTCTTTCAGTGGATGAACCCCTCATGGTATTGAATTCCTTGCTCACACTATCACTCCCTCCAGTCTTCAACTGGATCTTGGGAACTCAGTCCAGTGCACCAATGTGGATCAATCCCTAACAGAAACTTTCAAAAGGGAAGAACGACAAAAAAAGCTGAATAATCAGAAAACGGAAACCAAGACACAGACAGTAATAAAACGATCATATAGGTTTATGTGTAATAGATACACCACGAGAAAGGAAACACAATGTATTTAAAACAATAATAACTAATAATAAGCATGAAATCTAAGATGTGGGAACTTAAGAATGTGAAATGAAAAATGTCTTGAAGCTCAAGAAAATAAAAATAAGAAAAAATGATGCATCTAGGAAAGTCGCCTCTAAATGTAGGAAAGTAATAACAATAAAAATATCTTGAATAGGCTAAAGGGAAATACTTACCCGAAGAGAAGAAAAAATTAATTTGGGGGGAAATTACTTACACAAGTACTATATTTACATAACTCTACCCCTCCCTCTACTCCCCCAACCCTCCAATGTTCCCAAGTCCTCTTTAACTATTTTATAGAAACAGAGAGTGCTGAGTCTGTTTAGTGTTGCTCTTATGTGTATTTTATTTATTTAGTGCTGGCCAGCTGTAATTGGTTAAGTTATCAGAAAATTCATCCCTGGAGGAGACTAATATTTCCTCTCTTAGTATCAATTAATTTCCTATAGCTCTTCCTCTAGAGTGAGGCATTATGAGATTTCCACATTCATGTTGGCATATCAATGTTGTCATTTTACAGGCCTCGTTTAATCAAACGAGTGTGGGGGAGTGTGTGTGTGTGTGTGTGAAGGTGTGTGTGTGTGTGAAGGTGTGTGTGTGTGGTGTGTGTGTGT
>NC_022013.1:52278517-52282661 GCF_000317375.1 Microtus ochrogaster
AGACAATGATAGAAACTGAGATTTCACCACTTGGGGTGATAATGCTCCCCTGAAGAGCCACAGGTTATCTAACAAAACCACTAGTGGTAGGTATGGGAACCTTCCCTTTGAGTTCTCAATCAACAAAGTCAAAGAAAATTCCAAATTAATTTCAGTTGTTGCCATTGTCTTTAGTTTCCTCCCAGAACTTGAAAGTAAGCCTCTATTGCTAAAAACAACACAAATTTCGGATACAGGACTTGGAGGAATAGGGCAGGAACAGACCTAGAAGCCTCTGCCCTGTGAAACAGTTCTCATAGTGTCTGAAGATGCTATGCTAGCTGCAAAGTAAGAAAAGCAATAGTTCTACTAATTGGTAAAACTTATAAACCCTACCAATTACCACATTGAAAGATATCCACAAAGATACAGTAGGGCACGTATACCTAGGAATGACAAACAAGGTATAATTGGACTTAAGTCCTACTTAATAGGAGGAAATTTATGCCCAGTACTCTAAACCTAGCTAACTACCCATAGGATGTGAGGTCATAGATCCTGGAGAACAACCTGCTGCTGCCACTTTCCTAAACCGGTATAATTTTTAACTGCATTCAAAAAGTGTATCCTTATACACATAGAGCAGTGTAGTTCACACTCCAAGCAGGCAGAGATCATTACAGAAATCCAAAATAGTTAAAAATACAGATAGGAACAAATCACACAGTAGTATGAACACTGGTTGATATATTCTTAACACAATCCTTCCAATGAATTCTCAGAGAACGCTGTGAAAGAGGGGGCAGAGAGACAATAAGAGCCAGACGACTAGGGTATCTGCTATGAGATCAGGTCTTCTATGAATGACAAGGAGTTGCACCTATAAAACTTCATTTCCACTCTTAAAAATGAGCATCATTTGCATTATTTCCAACTTTCAAAAATTTGCAGTACATTTAGTGATCAATTTTGCCAATTTCAAAAGCTTACACATTTTTCACATTTTTCTAGCAAAGAGTAGCTAACTTTTCTTCAATAAGGAAAACAATATTCTCTATCCTTAGCACACAAATTTTATTTGTCCATTTCCATTCTTTTTATGATGACTATGAGTTTAATTTTGTGTTAGTAGCTACCATTTCAGAAACCATAAGAATAGCTTTTAACCCAACAGATTAAAAAAAAAACATTCCTACTTTCTAATATGTGAATCTGCCATAGAAAGAATTGAAACAATCTACAAGAAATATCACAAATAAAAAAGAAGTTAAAGAAAAGAAAAACTCTAAGATTATTTATGTGCCAGACAGGAAAACATGCCAATGTTAAAATTCACTAAATGATCATGCGGAATTGGAGAAGGTCGAGAGTTTTCTTCAGGATTGAACAGAGCCTGGACAGTGAAGTGAAATAGACAGATATTTCTAAATTTGGCCGGAACCTCAGCTTCCTCAGGTCCCCCAAAGATTGTGACACTCCCAGGTTAGGAAAAAGTAGTCTCGAGAACATGGCATCCTAATCTCATCTGCTACCCCCTTTAAATCCTCACCTTTTTATAGTAAAGGGAGGAATGTTAATATTCTGACACCTGCACTAGCCTGTCCTTAGGGTCCTGACAGAATATATTTTCAGCTGTAGCCACTAAGAGCACCTCCTGTGCACATTCTCTATGTCCATTTTAAAAGAAGGACCTTGCTTACCTCTTGTCTCTTTTTCTTCTTCTTACTCTCTTTCTCTCTCTGCCTCTCTCTTCTCCTCTGCTGCTTCTGTCCCCTGAGATTGGTATCCCTCTGTTCTCCCCCTTTTACCATTCCCTTTCCTTCAATAAGAACCCCCCCATGTGAGCTCTGTCACATAGTGTGTCTCTCTCTTGCACTACTTTATAAATTATGACAATAAATCCCCATGATTTTCAAAATATCTTGAAAAAGATATTAGGCTAGCCAAAAGACAGGGAAAGAAGATTCTTAGCCAATTACTTTTTTCATGCAAACACGACAATCTCATTAAGCTGGAGTATTAATTAAATAAACATTAGCACATTATAGATTGAAAACTTCTGGTCCTATAACCACAAATGCTGCTTGTTTTACAATGTAAGTATTCAGCCCTCTTTGATGTCAGAATACTGCATGGTGTATTGGGCTAGGTGTAGCAATAGTGCAAGAATTTTTAATGTTCTTAGGAACAAAATATAGTTATAGTCAATGCATTAAGAAAATATGGCACCCAATTACACAAAAAGTTGCAGGTAAAATTGAGAAATGTTTGCCATAGGAAATCTATTTTATGTAAGAATATATCTATATGTATCAGCAGTGGAGGCTGAATTTTGTCCATCTAAAGAAAATTGATAGCATAATATTTTGCATTCTTAGTTTTCCAATATGAGGCACATCTTAAAACTCAACATGCACACACACACACACACACACACACACACACACATACACACACCTCATCAGTGTTATTGTCTAATGGAGATGAAACCTTAAAAACAAACTGTTGAGAACCAATTGCAAAGCCAAATCTACATTACAATGACTCAGAATTTTAATCCAGATATTAGCATTGGGCTACAAATTACACCAGTGAGAAATATCAGTCATACATAGCAATGATGACAACTGTAAATCAGGAAAAAAAATCAAAGGAGTCTGAAGTACATACAGGTTATCCCATCAAACTAATTACCATTCCAGATTTTGGTCTTTTACAACACAGTAAGAAAACAAGCTTTCTTTGTTTCTCTTATTCTTAAATACCTTTGTTGAGTTGGCTGTGCCTATATTGTCTCATTAATGTTTAATTACCTTTATTCCATAGGCCAAATAATACTGGAGAGCTTATCAAGTAAGTCATTTGCAGAAAATTGACACATTGAACAATTGAGATGTGGAGTGAGAATTCCTGCATCACACTGAAGCAAGAAGATAAGGAAAGCAGGCATGCAGATAGTCAATTCTATTTTTGGGAAGTCATGGTGCACAGTCATTCTTTGATTGTTAGAATGATAAAAATCTAACTGAAATGAGAGCAATAAACATCATCATTGATAGTATGAAAAGATTCATCCAATGGTAATAAACGTCACTTAGGTGCCAATTCACAGAAGACACTAGGACTTTCGGTCAATGCTATAGTATTCTAGCTTGCATTTGCTGTAACAAAATGCTGACCAAAAGCAACTTCAGAAGGATTTATTTTGTTTGACACTTTGTAGTTGACCATCAAAAGAAGTCAAGGCAAAATACAGGAAGTAAGAACCAAAGCAGAAACCATGGAGGAATGCTGTTTCTAGCATGCTTTCCCTGCCATGAATGGCTGTGTGTCTTACAAAGCCTAGATACACCTGCCTAGGGTTGGCACTACACACAGTAAGCTGAGACTTTCTGTGTCAATTAGAAATAATAATAATAAAATGTTCCACAGACATGCTCACAGGCCAATTTGAATAAATTCCCCAACCAAAGTTTTTTCTTCTTAGGCTTGTCATGTTGATAACTAACATTAGTTATCACATGTAACCTCTATAAAATGTATGGTATAAATTTATTAAACATTTATTAGTGGTCAAATTAATAAGCAAGTAACCTCTAATAATAGGAACCATCTTTAGCATCTTAAAAACTCTATTGTCCTTACTTCTTGGATGTGACTAATGTGACTGTCTTAGTTAGCATTTCTATCTTTGTGCAACGACACTATGACCATGGCAATTCTTATAAAGGAAAACATTTAATTGTGGCTGGATTACAATTCAGAGATTTAGTCCATTATCATATTTGTGGAAAGTCTGATAGCACAAAGGCAAACATGGTCTTAAAGGGTAACTGAGAGTTCTACCTTAGGACCACCAGGCAGCAGGAAGAGAGAATGACACTGGGTCTGGCTTGTGCTTCTGAAACCACAAAGTCCACCCTCCAGTGACACACTTCCTCGAACAAGGTGACACCTACTCCAATACGGCCATACCTCCCAATAGCACCACTCCCTATGAGGTCCTTATGAGGTCCATTTGCATTCAAACCACTATAATGACTACTTTTTTCTAGGAAATGAAACTTAGAAAATCTTTTTAATATGACCTTGCTAGTAACAGGATTTAATCTCAGATATTTCCCCAGTACTGAAACTATTACAAAGTCATACACATGCATGCACA
>NC_022013.1:52283329-52292007 GCF_000317375.1 Microtus ochrogaster
GCTCCTCCAAACTTTTCCTTTGACAGGATGGGAGCTGGACAGGGTCTTCCTCGGAGATGTGCCCTTCCCTTTATAGGGAACAGTGCAGAACAAGAGGCCTCGCTTGATGGCGCTAATCTTACCTCCTTCAGAATGAGCCTCGGCTACATGGGTAAATGTAGCGGTGCTCTTTTGTACTTTAAATTGTACGTATTGTATTTCTTTCTGTTCCACCTGCTCTCTTTTCATTGTAGACCTATATAAAACCCATTAATACGAGCCATGCCGCAGATTCAGTATTATGCTGTCTTGAAATTTCCTTCACCAAAGAAATTAGTTCATTACTTTTTAACTTAGCTTCCGTCAGGTTCTTAGGACCAGAGCAGAACACAGGAGCATTAGTTGCCAGACTATCACAGGAATGGCCTCTAGTTCAGTTCTAATAATGTTCTTCTGTGAAACCTCTTGGTCTGGACAAGTCCTCACTGCTCCCAGAGCTGCGGCCTTCCAAGCTTCCATTAGGACCTAAGACAACCTGCTACACTCTGCTAACACATTTCTAGCCCAGGGTTCGAAAGTCTTACACAGTGCTCAAAAAACTGAGCTTTTTTAAGCTGGAGGAAGTATAATACTGGTGCCAGGAGTGCAGATCTTTACGTCCTTAGAGTAAAAGTCCTCCATTCTTTTGCTTCCCTCTCTTCGTTTCATGCTTATGGTAAAAGATGTGAGCTCTGAGCTTCCTGTTTCTGTTGCCATGTCTACCATTTGTTGCCACGCCTCTGCTCTGCCATCATATACTTGTATCCCTCAGGAAACGCTGGCCTTTAGTCAAGGGGTTCTTATGACAATAACTAAAAAGGAACAAATGAATTCAAAAAAATAAAATAAAATAAAAAAACAAGACAGTGGTGAGTCAGACTGGACCTAAATTCAGTGTGGGTCAGGATCTTCTGTATATCTGAACTTATTCCAGACATGTGAAGGTAGCCCAATCAAAACCAACAGAACTATCCTGCTAAGAAACACCAAAGTTAGCTTGACATTACCCACAGACCTCCAGAAAATGAGAATAAAGTTGTTCCAGGGCAATACATTCTTGTAACAGTAACTGCAAAATACATCCCCATTCCTTAACTCTAATGTAATATGTTCCTTGATCTTATACATACTTCTATCACATAAGTATCTCATTTTTTTCTTTTAGTTTTTTTTTTGAGACAGGGTTTTTTTTTTTTTCTGTAGCTTTGGAGCTTGTTCTGGAACTAGTTCTTTTGGAGTAGGCTGGCCTCGAACTCACAGAGCTCTGCCTGCCTCTGCCTCCCAAGTGTTGAGATTAAAGGTGTGTGACACCATTGCCCAGAAAGTATCTCATTATTAATCAAGCCAAGCAGTAATAATGCATTACATACTACACTGTCAGTTACTGTTCTAACAATGAGAATATAAGGCTCTTACATTCACATTCACTTACCATTCAAATGAGAAATAACATAAAAAGTAAAATGACCTGAAGACAGTATGTAGAAGCTCCAGGGAAGAACAATGGAGAATATAAGTAGAGAGTTCTGGCCAGAGAACACCCTTCTGATAACATGGTGTTTGAATAAACACACTAAATAAAGGGAGAGCAAGTTTGGTGCATAGCTCAAGGAGAGGATACCAGCAAAAGGAAGAAAAAATTCAAAATCTCTTAGAGAATATATTATTAAGTTTAAATACCTGAGTGCATTCTCAAATTTAATGAGGAGGAAAAAAAAGAAGGTTGCAAGTACCCACACCTTGGATCTTTCCCTAGAAACATCTAATTCATGCATGGTATTTATCTAGCTAACTACCTATCAATGTATCTGTCCAAGTTTCTACCTACCTCCCCTTATTACATCTAGCGCTGTATCTTGTGTGTGTCTATCTATATAGCAGTCCTCATCTTTTTGTCTTCTTATTTTATTGATTTTATTGAGCTACACATTTTGCTCTGCTCCCCTTCTTTCCTCTCCCCTTCCTTTCTACCCTCTCCCATGCTCCTAATTTACTCAGGAGATCCTGTTTTTTTTTTTCTGCTTCCTATAGGATTAAATCCATGTATGTCTCTCTTAGGGTCCTCATTGTTGTCTAGGTTCTCTGGGATTGTGAATTGCAGGCTGGTTTTCTTAAATATCATATGCATTTACTCATAAGTGGCTTTTAGACATAAAGTCTTCATCATTTATTATACACCCTTGGCTACTGCCATCTAACCTCCATGGTAGAAATTTCAGTGTTTATGCTACAGCTTCCCCACCAGATTAAGATAAGTTTTGCTAGGTATTGTGGTTTACTGTTGTTTTTATTATAGATAATATCTGATATAAGCTATTAAAATAGTGGCAGTTAGCAGAAGAGCTATTAATATCTTAACACAATAGTTATTACTGTGATAACATGGTTCTTGAAATCAATATCCCATATATGTATACATATACACAGATATGTATATGTATGGATAGATAGATAGATAGATAGATAGATAGATAGATAGATAGATAGATAGATAGATAGACAGATATACAAACACACACACACACTATATATATATATGAAGGCTGCTCATTTGTTTCCTGGCTGTCCAAACCAAAAATAATGACACAGAAACTATATAAATTAAAACACTGCTTGGCCAATAGCTTATACATATTGCTAACTACCTCTTTCATCTTAATCAATTATTGTTATTTGATATTTTACAATAAGGTTTGTGGTTTACCAGTAAGGTACCGGGGCATCTGTCTCATTTGGCAGCTACATGGCATCTCTCTGACTCTGCCTACTTTTTCTCTATACCTTTGTTTGGATTTCCTTCCCAGCTTTACTGTACTAAGTCATTGGACAAAACAGTTTCCTTAATAACCAATGGTAAATCAGTGGTAATAAAAATATTCATAGCATACTTCCATACCACTGGATTCCCAAGAATTTCACTAAGGTAGAAGGCCCTTGAATTTTGACTGGATTTATTTCCTATCCTCTGATACACATATTGATTGTCAATGAGTTCAAAATGGTTGCTACCCCCTGCCCACTTGGTACAATCAGCATAATGTCATCAATATAGTGTGCCAATATAATATTTTCTGGAAGAAACAAACAATCGCTATCCCTTCTAATTTGTGACATAGGGCAGGAGAGTAAATCTATCCCGGAGGTAAAACTGTAAAGGTATACTGACGGACTTGTGAACTGAAAGCAAACTCTGGGGGTCCTTATGAACAGGTATTGAGAAAAAGGAATTTGCTAAATCAATAGCTGCATAACATATACTAGAAGATGTGCTAATTTTCTCAAGTAAGGACAACACATCTGGTACAGCAACTTCAATCAGGATCACTACCTCATTGAGTTTTTGATAGTCGACTATCATTCTCTAATGTCCCTCTGTTCTCTGCACTAGCCAGATAGGAGAGTCATAGGGTGATGTGGTAAGAACCACCACGCCTGCATTTTTCAAGTCACCAGTGGTGGCACTAATTTCTGCAATTCCCCCAGGGATGTGATACTGTTTTTGATTCACTATGTTCGTTGACAGAGACAACACTTAAGGTTTCTATTTAGCCTTTCCAACCGTAGCAACCCTCACTCAGGGAACCAATGTGAGAATTCTGCCAACTTTTAAGTATATCCATCCCAACAAATCATTATGGAGCTGGGGAATAGACACAGAATGGGTTCAGGAATCCGCAGGTGTTAGTGTGAGTCAGGCTCAGCCAAAATTCCTTTAATCACATGACCTCCATAAGCCCCTGCTTTAACTAAAGAGCCACAATGATCCTTGGGTCTCCTGAAATAGGAACAGTTCAGAGCCTGTATCTAATAGATCCCCAAAAGTCTAAAGGTTTCCTTTCCTCCAGTGTACAGTTACCCTTGTAAATGGTTATATGTCCTTCTGAGGAACATCTGAAGAGAGGATAAGAGTAAAACTTTTAGGTATCTTATCAAGGTTCTTTAGAGGATCCTGACCAGCCTTTCATTCAGGGAGTTCTCCGTCTGCAAACTGGATCATATCTGGAATTGATTCACCAGCCAAAACTGCCTGTGACTACAGTCCAATATAACCATTCTTTCCTTTGTTTGAGAATTTTTACACTTATACAGATTAAAATTAATTCAGTAGATTTATCTATTTCATACTTAGAAACACCATGATTAATTACCTAGTACCAGAAGTCCAAAGGAGTTTGGCCACCATAAAATTTACTTTGCCCGTGCTGAGTATTATGGGTTAGGCCATTACAACTATTGTTTTGTCTATAACTTCCCGTTATAGTAAGGATCTCCTTACCTTTAGCAATTCAATGCTTCCACTTGGTCCCTGCTATGTCAGGGCCAATTAAACCCATTGCAGTCAATTTATTCAACTGAGCAGCAGCATCTGGAACCCAAAGGTCTGGCACAAGGAAAAGCAGAACAACAAAACCCTTCAAATATGCTGGTGCCGCTCTCACCATTTTGCATCATAGAGGATTAGCGAAGGACATGCCTTTTAAGCCTTCCCAATGTGGAGGACTAGGTTTTACACAGAGTGCCCACATTAGCATTGTAATTTCCCTGATCCTTAAAAATATCACCATCAACACTAAGTCAAGGAATATCAGGCATCTCCTATGCTTCTTGAGTAGGCCAACTTTTGATAAATGCTTCAGCCAACCAGTCAAAACACCTTTTGACACATTTTTTTAAATTCTCCAAGCTTTGATATTAAACCTAGACTGTTCACTCAGAGGGCCAATATCCTTTCACCATTATCCCACACACTAAAAATTCATTCACACACACACATTCCTCTGATGTTTGCTTGAATGAATTAAGAAACTCATTAAGCTCTTCAGTAGTGTAGCGTATCTCTTCCTGGACTACACTTGCTCCCTCTCCACTAAAAGACTACTTTCCCATCAATCTTGTAATAGGTCTAGAAACAACTACTGGTAGGCCCTGAAGAATATCAATATTGTCTCTCATGACATATTCTTCAGGGAAAGTCACTAATGGTTTAGCAGACAACGAAGAATTAATTGCTTTGATCAACTATGAAAAATGAAATATTTCAAGGGATGTGGCTTGAGGGACTACTTCCTCAGGTGAGAGAATCTGAGGATTAAAAGTTCTTAGCTCCAATAGCATCTTAAAACAGTTTCCTATACCAAGTTGTAGGATCCCATTCTTTACCAATCAATGCCCTTATTTTAACTGACAAGAGCCTCTCAGGCTGGGAGTAAAGTTCTCAATGTAATTTAGCGAACATTATGATGAAGGCTTCAGTTTGATTCTCTACAACTCAAGCCCTGTGGCTGCGGGAGAGAAGATTCTTTTCCAGGGCACACTTAGAAACCTTTAGATTGCTTATACACATTTGGAGCTGGTCAATTTGACCACTAAGTTTTTTGTTTCCTTCCTTGTGTTCTGAGATGCTGGAAGTTGATTAATTTAATCACAGAACTCATCATTATCCTTTATCAACTTATTCATAGATGGTAAAAGCAACCATTCAGCATCATTTTCCTTATTTCCTCCAAACTGTAAAAAGTTTCATAAACGACACCATCAAATACATTGCCACTCACAATGGGTGATTGAGGATAATCAAATGCATTTATTTCCATAAGTGTGTAATATAGTTTACACCATAGGCTCCCAGTACTCTCCAGCTCCCAGGAAAGGGAGTGACTTAGAGAGACTTTGAAATCTGTAGGTACTGGGGTTTTGGCAAACTAGAAAGCTTCTTTCAGATACTTAAAAGGTTTATCCTTATACTTTACATCAGGTACAAAAATCTGTATTAGCAAGGGTTCTCTAATGTAACAGAACTTATAGAATCAATCTTTCACTCTTTCTATCTATCTATCTATCTATCTATCTATCTGTCTGTCTGTCTGTCTGTCTGTCTATCTATCTATCTATCTATCTATCTATCTCTTTCTCTGTCTGTACACACACACACACACACACATATGCACATATAGAATTTATTGGAATAAATTACAAGCTTCAGTATAGCTAATTAAAAATGGCTGGCTATGATCAGATGCTAAAGAGATGAATAATTTGCTGTGGTATAGATCTTGGTTTATTGATACAAATTTAAAGTAAGTTTTGTTATACATATATGTATTTCTAATCTTGATTAAGCTATTATGTTTGTGTAGCTCATTTAAAAATGTAATGTATAATTAAGAAATATAGGTTAATAGATAGCCATCTATAATAGTCAAGATTGCAGTCATGTTAGGTTTTCTAGATATATAGAGATATATTTCGATTAGATAAGTATTCTTCAGATCTTTCAGAGACCTTCAGAATATGGTATTTAAATGTTTTAAAAATTTAGGACTTTTCATGACAGTGAGACACATCTGCTCCTGGCAGCACCAAGCTACTTCAAGAGGAAAATGGGTGTAACATGAGGGCCTGCTTGTTGGGGTTTCTGTCCAGCCTGGTTCCCACAGTCATTAAGTCCCAAAGAAAATCACACAGAGGTCTGCATAAGTTATAAACTGATTGACCCATTAGCTCAAGCTTCATATTATCTCTTATAACTTATATTAACTCATTATTCTTATCTATGTTAGCCACAGGGCCCAGTGCCTTTTTTGGCAGGGCAGGTCACACCCTGCTTCTTCAGTGTCTGGACAGAACTGGGGAAAGAGATTCCTTCTTCCCAGAATAGTCCTGTTCTCATTGCCCTGCCTCTACTTTCGGTCTGATTGTCCTGTCTATACTTCCTGCCTGGCTACTGGCCAACCAGCATTTATTTAAAACATAATTGACAGAATACAGAATTGTTCCACACCAAATGGGCATTGAAGAATCTTCTTATGGAGTTGGTTAGCCATTTGGCAAAAACCTGCTCTTGCCTGGACTGCTGAACTAGACATGCAGGACCACAGAGAAATGACTGCTATACTTTTCTAAAGGTGAGATGGTCCTTTGGGTTTGCTGCTTCATGAAAGAGTCTAAGAGATATTCTGCAGGATGTAGAAGAAAGTGAGTGGCAAACTGCCTATATAGGCAGACCTGTCTTTGAAATTTCCTGTTTCATATTATGGGCCTGTAGGCTGAAAATGGATGCCCCAATAGTACAGAAGAACTTTGGGTGACTGTCCAGGCAGTGAGATGTCTCTGTCAATTCTAGAGTTTCGGAAGTTGTTTGCAATGCACTTCCTGTTTATGCAGGTAATAGTATATCCTTCTGGAGTCTTTGATGGAGTTGAAGAATAGATAGTAATAGTTATAGTTTTCCTTAGTTATGATAAAATATAAAGCAAATAGAAGTATTGTAACTGTAATTCTTGCTTGATAATTGTTTTGTTATATGTAATTTTGCTATGTTAATGTTAAAACCTACTTTTTTATTTAAACAGAAAAGTGGAGGTGATGTGGGGGTCCCTTCTTTGTGCTGTGATTGCCATTATTGAATAAATAAACTGCAGTGGACTGTTGATAGGGCAGAATTCCGGTAGGCGGGGACAACTAAACGGAATTCTGGGAGAACAAAGGGTGGAGTTGAGAGCCACCATGGATCTGCCAACAGAGATAGACATGCTAGAAATTTGCTGGTAGGCCACAACCTCATGGTGATATACAAATTAATAGAAAATGGTTAAATTAATATGTAAAAGTTAACCAATAAGAAGTTAGAGCTAATGGGCCAAGCAGTGATTTTATTAATACAGTTTTTGTGTGGTTATTTCAGGGCTAAGCTAGCCAGGGATCCAGGATGAACAAGCAGGCTCTTCTCCTCTTACTATCAGAGAGTCCAAAACTTCAATAGTTGCTCAGCCCACAGGATGATATCACTGTTGGTATTTAGTACTTGCTGGAATCCTAAGGAAATAGGCTCCAATGCCAACGTAGGTATGACTATGCAAGAAAGGCAAGGACAAGCAGACAAGCAAAAGTTTCCTTCTTCCATGTCATTACAGAGGTTACCAGCAGAAGGTATGACCCAGCTTAAAGATAAGAAACAGATTCACCCACTTCAGAACAAGCAAAAATAATCTCACATAGGTGTGCCCTACATTTCTAGAATGCAGTTCATTTCAGATGTAGTCAAGTTGACACAACTAAAAATAACCATCACAAACACCAAGGTGAGGAATATGGCAGCCAACCGGCAGGCATTGTCTTGACTTGGGAACTAAGATCCACAAACACAAGGAAGAGAGAGCTAACTGGGAATGACATATGTTTCTGAAATCTCAAAATGGTGGTTTTATCCACATGGTAGTCTCCTGTTTTCAACTAGCTTGCTCTTTTCTTGGATATATGGAAAGAGTTTCCTGGAAAATGTATACAGGGATTTGATTTATATGAGAAAAAATGCACAAAATTGATTGTGTGGTCCAGAAGAAATCAATAGAGGTTCATTGACTTCACAGATAATAACTCAGCCACATCACAGTCGAATGATAAGAAAAGGGTTCTATTATGAATGAGGTATATTTTCTTCTGGAGAGATGTGTTATCCAGATTCACAAAGGTGATTGATTCTTCCTAAAAACACTTCCATGTGCTTTTCATCTGTGCCACTTTACAGTGCCTGGTTGATCCCCCTTTTCTTTTTCCCAAGCTTTCCAGCTTTCTCTCCCAAATGACATAAATTCTTGAAGAATTGATGCTATGTTTTAAAGCCCTTGTATACTTTTCAAACCATAGTTCAATAAAAGGAT
>NC_022013.1:52293317-52299550 GCF_000317375.1 Microtus ochrogaster
GAAGGAAGGAAGGAAGGAAATAATAGGTAGAATTAATAGCTACCATTAATACATTAATAAATAAAATTACTAAGAAATGAAGCAACAAATGATAGCATCATTCTTCTTTACTCCTATTATACACTTAACACCATTTTACTAAAGCATCTTTTTCACTGACTGCTGCCTGTAACAGTCCCTGCTAACAAGGAAAACTACCCCTCACATTTTCATATTTTTCCTTCAGGTTCACAACCAAACTGGATTAAGATTTGTGGGCTAATCAGAACTTCTGGCTTTGTTGTTTTTCTAATAATTTAAGCCAGTGCACAGCTATAATACTCTGAATATTTCTATCGTGTCTAATTATTAAATCTGATTACTTCTCTCTGTATGTGTTGTTGTTGTATTGCCATGTGTGCACTATAACTATTGGCTCCTTCAAACACAGGTTTGCCCATTCCTAGTTTATTAATCCCCATGTATAATTTGGCTCTGACTACCTGCATGTCTAACAAGTTCCTAGATAATACCCATGCTGCCAGTCTAAGAAACATAAAATTATAGCCACTGAATCAATCAATTATTTATACAATTTTATAGTAAAATTTCAAACTTAGTTATTAGTTTTTAATGATAAAAAGGAGATTAAAAGGTGAATAAAATTAGGTAGGGCTAGAGTTATAGTTAGTGCTAGGGCTCAAGGTTAGGAATCATGGTTAGGGTTAGGGTTAGGGTTAAGGATAGAAAACAGAAGAAAAAAGTGAATAAGACCGGCAACATTTTTAGTCTGAAAAAAAGATCTGAATGTATCAATAAGTACAAATTGAAAGTATGAGTGAACATGTAGATCAAACTATATTTCTCCCCACCAAAGTCCTAATAAAAGTTCTTCATCAGAAGGAAAATAACAGAATTGGCTGTTTCCTTCTTTGCTGAGATTGTGAAATTTCCCTATTAATAAGAATGGAACACACACAAATTTTGAATTGCTAAATTACAATTACTGACATAATAATATTGCTAACATTATTTCATTATTTCTACAGAGGACTAGCTAGCACCCTAACTTGCTGTTGTTGTTGTTGTTGTTTAACTGAAAACAAATCTACTTCTACTTTGAAAAATTAGTTTCTTGAAGGAAAAGAAATTTGGATGCCTTATTCATTGAAGACATAGATGCATTTTTAAAAGTTATGTTTAAATGTAAATATTAAAGTCAAAAGTTTTTAATTTATTGACTTTCATTTAGTAGCTGAATAATATTACCTTACATAAAATTAATATATTTGTGGTAAAATAACAATAAAAGTGATTTGAATGAGAATGTGACTCATAGATTCAGATATTAGAATACTTGGTACCCAGTGGATGGTACTGTTTGTGGGTATTAAGAAGGTACGGCTTTGGTGGAGGAAGTATAAAAGTAGCAGATGGCTTCAATAGTTAAAGCCTCACACAACTTCAAGTTCATTGTTTCTGCTTCATACACATTTGAATGTGTAAGATATCATCTGTGCCTGCCATTTCCTGCCATGTTCCCCCACCATGATGGACATTTACCTCTCTGGAACTGTAAGTCAAAATGAACTTTTCCTTCAACTGTTTACCATGGTCATGATACTAATTCAAAGCAACAGAAACCTAACTCATGTAGCTAGGAAATAAATCTTGCAAAATGTGAAATCAAAATTTTTCTGTCAATTACTACCTCCAAATGGGAAGGACTTCTGTCAACAAAAAATTGGTAGCTCTTTGGAACAGGTAGAATTAACAATGATTAAATATAGCATTAATGTAATGGGGAAAAGCTATTATCAAATCCAACTACATATATTGGTTAAAAACAACAACAACAAAAAATCAAAAACCTTCTGGCCTTAAAAGAGTCAACAAAACAGCAAAACAGTTTGTCATTGCTTCATCTAGAACTCTTCCATATGTGTACATCTGGCTTCAAGGAAGCTGAGGGAAACATCAGTGCACAGACAGGGGTTGGGATGGGTGCGGTATGGTTGTACGGTCTCAGCTGCAGAATCAAAATGATGTGCCCAAGAATGGAAGGTGACCAATATGCCACCTAACTCAGATGTAAGCTGTATCAGTATATGTTGGACATATGCATCAACAATTGGTTCTTGAAGCAGTGGTAAATTTGAGTTTGTGACAAAGTCAGGGTGTGGTGGCTTGAATGAAAAGACCCCCATAGACACATAGGGATTGGCATTTTTGGAGTTGTGACATTGTTAGAGTAGGTGTGACTTTATTAGAGAAAGTGTGTCACTGGGGGTGGGTTTTCAGGTTCCCGAAGCTTAAGTCAAACCCATTGGCTCAGTCTCTCTTCCTGCTGCCTGCCAATTCAGATGTGGTACTGTGGCTCCTTCTTCAGCACCACGTCTGCCTGTGTACTATCGTGCTTCCTGCCATGACAATGACAATGACACATCTAAATTGTAAGCCAGATCCAATTAAATGTTTTCCTTATTAAGAACTACCGTGGTCAGGGTGTCTCTCCACAGCAATACAAACTCTAGCTAAAGTACAAGGGAAAATGAAAAAAGCTTGTATTATCTCACAGAGCTGCTAATTGCCTGATTTAAACATTCTGCCCTTCGACAACAGGATGAAACTCTTCATTTCTTGTGATGAGTTCACAAGTATTATACAGTAAATGTACAGCTGACATCTATTGGACTATCCACAGGAAGTGTATCCATACACATCCCCTTGGACTAACTCATTTTACAGAGCTATGGACACACCTATCCTTTGGAAAAGTCACTGTCAATTCTGTAAAAATCTTGTGAAATTATAGCATTTTCCTCCTTCTATAGTATCCCAGCAGTATATAAACCTAACTTTTCCTGTAGGACAACCAGATACTTGCCCCCACATCATGAAGCCAAGGTGTGAAAAAAATTCATTCAGTCAAAACTTTGTTCTCACACTCAAAATCTACATAAAAATAGTCCCCCACAGACTTTCTTTATTTACAGTAGTCACTGATAAGAAAGGAGCCTCATACAGGAGGTAATATGTCTGCTCTTACAGTAGACTCAGAAGGTGTAATCTACTGGTCTTCTGCTCTGCCTTAACAGGCTACTAATATTCTGTATTCCCCGTTACCTTGGTGTCAACCAACATTTCAATGTCCCAGAAAATAATTGTTCATACAAGAAAAAAAACCTGGTTTGCTAAAACTAGCTGCAGAGAGAAATATTCTCACCTGGGCACCCTGCTAGAGTCAAAAGCAGCCCCTACCCCAAGAGATTCCTTTTAACTCAACCAGCTGGGTTTTGAGACATATCAAACCTGCAGGTTATTATTCTTATTCCTAAAATGTTTCTAAGATGTTTGTGGGCCGGCTGGCGGAGCCCACCATACGACAAGCGGCTACAGTTTCCCACCAGTGGGAGGGCACACACCATAGACACAGGAAATAGCCATAAGTATTTATTAAGGGAGAGAGAGAGAAAGAGGGAGAGAGAGAGAAAGAGAGAGAGAGAGAGAGAGAGAGAGAGAGAGAGAGAGAGAGAGAGAGAGGAGAGAGAAGGAGAAGAGAGGCAAAGCCCTATGTGTACACCGGGAGAGAACAGGAGAGAGAGAGAGAAAGATGGCCGCAGAGGTCAGAGGTAAAAAATGAGTGGGCATGGCTAGGGCAGGGGCCAAAAGAATAACAATTATAGCTACCAATGCTGTGTTCTTAGTTGCTGGAGAACTTCATAGCCATGACCCCTCTGAGACATAATGTACCTCTTTGCCAGATCCAGATCCAGTTTCCTGTGACCGTATGAAAAATGCATAGTTGATAGTATTGTTACTGCCTATGGTATTGTTAAGTTGTCTGTATGCCTATAAAAACTGAAAGTTTTGTGGAGATCACCTTTTTTTTTACCCTCATGCCCTATGTCTTTATGCTTCTTCTTCTTCTTCTTCGCCCCCTTTTCTCTGCATCTTTCCCAAGGAATAAAGAATCACGCAAGAAAAATGTGCCTAAGTCAGTCAGTTTGTTTTACCCTTCAGATCCTGTTCCCAAGTCAGTTTTCACTTGTTGGAAAAGTCCTATTCTGAACCCTGAGGGAGTGCTGAGCTGGTACTCAATAGTGCCTGATAAGTTTTAGCTGAGATAATAAAATCAAGATTTCCCAAATGTCTTTGCAGGTGACAAATTATGGTTAAGAAGATGTAGGTGAAAACTTCAAAATGCTGGACTACAACACAAATAACATCAGAGGGTTAACTCTTCTGGGAAGGGACTCTCTTCTGTCCCTCCTCCCTCATGTGAATGGTAGCTTAGACATATAATAAAAGGGCTCCAGGAAGGAAGTCATAAGAAAATACCAGAAAGGTGCAAATAAAACATCCCTGGAAATGCCTGAAAGTTATCAATAATCCACTTTATTCTTTCCTCCCAACACTCACAAAGAATGTGACAGAAAAAAAAGAGCATTTGTAAGTCACTATTGTGTCACGTTTTCATTACAGAGGTGAACTAATATGAACTGACAAAGAAAATGATGAGTAAAGTTAGGAACAAAGGAAGGAGGAAAGGGAAGGAAGCAGTGACTATAACAATACATACACTGATATTTAATTTAGGGATTAAGAAGGATGTTGTAGGAGGCTGCTTGTTTAACCTGGCCACCTAGAACTGAGATAATCACATAGAAACTATATTAATTAAATCACTGCTTGGCCCATTAGCTCTAGCTTCTTATTGGCTAACTCTTAAACCTTAATTTAACCCATTTCTAGTAATTTGTGTATCGTCATGTGGCTGTGGCTTACCAGGTAAAGTTTCAGCCTCTGTCTTTACCTGGGCTATATGGCTTCCTTTGACTCCACCTTCTTTCTCCCAGTATTCACTTTACTTTTCCCTACCTACCGTATTCTGCATTGCGCAGGCCTAAGACAGTTTCTTTATTAACCAATGGTATTCACAGCATACAGAGAAGAATCACACATAAGAAGGAGAGCTAGGAAAGATAGCTGAAGGAGATCTTGAATAATGGTAATGTGTGTGTATGTGTGTGTGTGTGTGTGTGTGTGTGTCTGTGTATCACATGCATTTGAGTTTGCATGCATCTCTCTATACATATATGCTGAGTCAAGAGGCAGACAACACGTCTCCCTCCATCCTTATTGCATCGTGGCAGTGCCTGTCACGGAGCCTAAAGAGCCATTTTGGCTAGACTGGTTGACTAATGAATGGCCAGCATCTACCCATCTCAGTCTAACTTCATACCCCATCGCCAGGACCCCTGGACAATGCTGGGGTTACTGTTTCTTACAACCATACCTGACTTTTTATGTGAAGGCTGGTTATGCAAACTCAGAACCTCTTATTTATACAGAAAGCATACTTACCCACTGAGCCATCTCCCCATACTCAAAGTTTATTTTTAAGGTACAAGCATAAACAATTTGGAGAAAAATAAATTGCAACTAAAAAGTATAGACAAAAGGTATTACTTGTTTAGAGATCATACATTTATATTCATGAAGCAGATAATGTACAATAAAACAAAACAGTGACAATTTTAATGTTCCAGATAATACAGTACAATCTATTGCAAAACTTATTACACATTTTTGACTAACTTGACAGAAATATAACCATAAAACATGAAGTTCTTGCAATTCCTTAGTTAACAGTAATGAAATATAAGCAGAGAGGACCTGAATGATGTAAGTAGCTTTTACATTGTTGCTATAAATCAAACTTATAAATGGCTGTAGATGGTTCCCTGGTGTAATCACAACAATTAATGTACAAAGAGAAAACCTACAAGGAGTATAAAATAGAAAAACCACATTTTCACCACAATACAAAAAAACTGGCATTCAATAAATAGCAGTGTAATAAAAATAAGCCCTGTTACCTAAGAGTTTCAGAACACTTTTCAAACTAACTTGTCCATCTTAAAACATTTAGAATTGCTACTTAGACATAAAATTGGAAAAAGTGCCTTTTTGAAGAAAAAAGGAAAGGAAAAAGAAACACTTATGAGAAGGTAGTGGGGTTACAAAATATTTAGAACCATGAATTATGGACTACTCAAAATGTAGAAAACTAAAATAAGAACATAATGGGAATTCAACTAATATCTAAGACAATAGAAATGTTGAATTCCAAAGCTAATATCTGGAGCTTCAGGTGTGATGGAAACTCCAGGATATGTCTATACAATCAAGTGGGAAACATTCAGATGCAAACAACAGATTCTATTATTTATCCTATGAGAGGTGAAGAT
>NC_022013.1:52299705-52309414 GCF_000317375.1 Microtus ochrogaster
AGAGAGAGAGAGAGAGAGAGAGAGAGAGAGAGAGAGAGAGAGAGAAACTTAAGGCAACATGAAGAAAGGGAAGCTTGTTGAAATATTGTGGTGAAATAGTAGCAGATGTTTGGCACAAGCCTAAAGATGAGACTAATAGATATTCCTTGAGAGGGAAACCTCCCTCCTTTACCACTGCTTGGATGAACAAAGATGAAGCTATAAGACTTTGTCCAGTATTCTGATGAATACAAGTAACAGCAGGTTATTTGACTCACATCATTGTTCTTCAGCCACACAAAGCCCTGAAAGTGAATCATCCCCCAACACCAGACCCAGGGTTGGGGTTCACTGGTGTATCACCTCAGATGAGGGAGTTATGGCAGAAAAGAGATGTTTGTCACAGATAACTTGATATCTTCCTTACCCAGGGCAGTCTGACATAACTGAGCTAACTAAATAGGAACTCTCCCTACTCCTGTGGAAATGGATACTAATGAGAATTTGGAGAAGAAAGAAACAATTGTCACAGTAAGAAAGAAATACTGGCAGGGACAGGTTGTGCTCTGTTTTCTGTTCTTACATATTTTGAATATTTATGTTTTTGTACTTTAACTGCTCAGTTGTGTTTTAACTGTTACCTCATTGGACAAGGCAAGTAGGCTGCCATTTCTTTTCACCTACTTTAGAATATTTTCTCAGCTCTTTCTCATTTATTTAAGCCATATGTTCTTCTCATTATTTACCTCTCTTTGAGTCCTTTCTTATTATCTCCCAATTTCACTAATATTGATGCCCTTAACTCTCAAAGCAACTGTAAGCCACTTTCCTCCAATCAGTCTTCCAGTATGACTGTCCAAAACTTACCAGAGATGCAAATTAAATTCACATCATTTTCCTCTGCAAAAGTAATGCAAAAAATATGATATTAAAAGCCACTACAGGAATAGGCTAACACATATGCAAAAGCAGAAACAGGAGAATGTTTCAGAAAAAACAAAGCCAGGAAAGCATGCTACAGTCCAAGCCTAGAAAAGAAAAAAAAATGCCAACTAAGATTCCTGTACTCAGTAAAATCATGCCTTATAATTAGAGACATAAAAATATTTCAAGACAAACACTAACTAAGGTGATACATAGTAACCGAACTATCGATATAGAAGTCATTACGTGGAGTGAGAAGAAAGTCACTGTCACCCACAAGAAAAAAAGTAAATAATGGACGGATGAACAGAGAAGATTAGGATTAACTCATACAATTCAGAAACACAGAAAATACCTGCTGTTGACAGGACAGGAAGAAAAGAAAAAATAATACTCCAACCAATGAGAAAAAAAAACAAACAATAGGATACAGCCAACATTTTTTTCAAAAATGCACACAAATGTAAACAGCATAAACTCATCAATTAAATGATGCATAGTAACAGACTGAATTCTACTTTAAGATTCCTTCTTATACCTCCCAGAAGGCTAAGATCAAGAACACAAGGGACAGTTAATGCAAGGATGTGGAATAAGGGGAACACCCTTTCATTGCTCGTGAGAATGCAAACTTTTGCTGTCACTATGAAAAACAGTATGGTAGTTATTCAGAAAGATGCAAATTGATCTTCCTCAAGAGCTAATATACTATTCTTGGGCATATACCTAATGGGTACTTCATCCACTTCATGCTACCATGAAGACATTTGTTCAACCATGTTCACTGCTGCTCTATTCATAATAGATAGAAAGTGGAGACAACCTAGATGTTCCTCAACAGAAGAAAGGATAAAGAAAATATGGTAGATTAACACAATGGAATATTACTCAGTTGTTAAAAAAGCATCATTAAATCTGAAGGCAAATGGATGCAACTAGAATATATCGCACTGAGTGAGGTAAGCCAGACCCAGGAAAAATAAATATGTAATACCCTTATATGGATATTGGCCATTAAATAAATTATGATAAAACTACAATCCATAGTCCTAGAGATGTCAGGTGTATAGGAAGGGACAAGGAATGACACATGGATTTCCCTGAAGGGTGTAAATAGAATAGATTTTTAAGGATAGATGAGGAGAGGGATGAGGGACAGGAATAGAGAAGTCAGGTGAGGAGGGAGAGGGGAGATGGGCTTGAAGGAGGAAATGCAGGGAGAGACTGACAGAACTGAAGGGCACTTGAAGGGTGTCTTGAAAATCCAGTGCAGTGGAAGCTTCCTAAAATATATGAAGGCAATCCTAAAGAAGTCTCCAACTATTGATGGAACAACGAATTTGATCTAGAATGCTGTCCTGCCTGCAAAATCTGCTATAACAATTGTCTCAGAGTTTCCAATGCTGTGAAGAGACACCACAAGTGGAGATGAAAAATATCAGGAGAACAAGGCCCTCTAAATCAACTGAGCAAAGCTCAGATGAACTAACAGAGACTAAAGCAGCAAGCATGGAGCCACCATAAGTATATATATATATGAGGTTCTTTGTGTATATAGTATAAATTTAGTTTAGTATTTTTATAGGACTCTGATGTGGGAGTGTCATATCAATCTGTTGATTTCATTGGTTAAGCAATAAAGAAACTGCTTGGCTGGCCCTCATAGGTTCAAACATAGGTGGGAGGAGTAAACAGAACAGAACGCTGGGAGGAAGAGGAAGTGAGGTCAGAGATGCCAGGCTCCTCTCCCTGGGGCAGACACATGCGATGAAGCTCTGACCCAGGATGGACGTAGGCTAGAATCTTCCCGGTAAGATCGGTGCTCACAGATTATTAGAGATGGGATGATCGGGATATCAGAATTAGCCAGTAAGGGCTAGAGCTAAAGGGCCAAGCAGTGTTTAAATGAATACAGTTTGTGTGTTGTTATTTCGGGGCATAAACTAGCAGGTGGCCGGGGTGCTGTGGACGCAGGCCTGCCACTCTTAATACTACAGGACTCCTTCCAAGTTTGGTCATTTTTACCTTATTATGTATTACTTTGTTATTTCCTAGAATCCTGATATTTTCTGATGAGAGACAGAAAGAGAGTGTATACAGGGAGGGGAAACTCTACTTAGGAAATACTGTATTAAAAAAGAATCTATTTTCAGTAAAATGGGATAAAAATTTACAGCTATCTTTGTCTCCAAAAAGCATACTTTACAAGAAAATGCATGCAAAATTGAGAATGAAAGTTATGAAATACTCCCACCAGATAAACAGAAATGTTAAACTAGCCGGTGTAGTTATTCTCATATCAGGTAGCATACGCTTCAGACAAAATCTGGTCCATATTTATACAAGCATCAACTCTTTTCTTTCATTGTGATTGCTATTTGCCTATATATATGCAAATACATTAAATGCACCCTGCTCAGGCCATTATTGTTACTTGTACATGATTTTAGTTCTGACTAACTGCATGGAGACCATTTCAGAAACTCACAACTGCTCAAAATGCAGAGAATCACTGATTATGGAGTGTGCAGCACCAATAAAATTCATCTATAAAGCAGCACCTGCACATAAGGCTCAGTTAACATTGATGAGAGTGGGCAAAAAGATTGTAAGAGCAGGAGGAACAAAAAATATGATGTGAAATGGTAGCAGGGGAACTTTACCAATGATACCTGAACAATCTGGCTGCCTTAGCAAGACCTGGTCAAGAACAACACCAATAGACATTCTAAAAGGGGAAGAGGAAACCTCCTGAGGGTTCATCCTTAAACAAAGAATATAGGTTACTAAGGAAGCCTTAGGGCAGAAAAAAAAAATAGTTTTCTCTTGGGATGAACCTTTAAATGGGTTATGCTATAAAATTTTAAATGTATTTGAAGAGAGAAGCATAGATTAAGAGAAACATTTTTATTTTTATGCAATAGGCATATATTACAAAATGACTATTAGATAAAAGAAGGTAGAGATGTGCTTTGTCAATTTGATATATGTGCCAGTACTCAGACACTTGAAGCAGAAGGTCCCAATGATGGAGGCTAGCTTAGGCTACAGAGGACATTGATGCCAACCTATGATGCAGGAGAGATCCCTGGTTCCAACAAATAAGCAAAAAAAAAAATGTAGGTTGCTATTTCTTTTAGAGCAATTTGTTGTTTTTATGGTAGTGGTGATGACAGTATTTGCTACATTTTAGATTTTACCTTGCTTTTCTTTGTCCAGGCAGCTTCTCAATATACAGCCTCCAATGGCCTCAAACTCAAAACCTTGTTCCTCTACTTCTTGGGTGCTATGATTTCAGGTTTGTGCTACCATGCCCAGCTCAAAAGATTGTTTTGTTATTTTTTATAGCATATTAACCTCCCCTGACCATGCTTTACTGTTTTAACACTATGATAAATTTATATTCAAGGGAAAATATATTTGACTGATCATCTGCAGAATATAGTGAAATAAAAAGTCTGCAATTAAACTTGACTAGAATAATATATTAATAGAAATTCAGAATATTTTATTGGTACTTCTATATTTATATTTTATATTTATATGATGTTATTGTTTGGTGACAATGGCTGAAGAGAAACCTTTTCAACTATTCTCACACAGGCAAATACTAAATTATTTGTATTTATTGAGTGACCATTTTGTTCCAGGACCTTCTTTTCATATCACTATATATGATAAGATAAATATGTAGGAGAGGTTTGATTGGTATAGTTGTTCAATTATTCTACTAGAGTTCCATTACCAACAAGTAATTGAGCCATGTGCTTTCTTGGTTTGGAAGAATAGTGGTGAAATAAGGTGGGCCTGCAATTTTAGTTTCTGTCATGTATTTCCCCTAAAAGGATCCTTGCTCTACGTCATCTCAAAATGGTTTATTAGAACTACTTCTCCCTAAATTCTGTTCCTCCAGATTGCCCTATTTTCTCTACTTTTGAATTGTAAAATCAAAGCTATTTTCCCACAGAGGTGGCTGGAGGGACATCCTAATTTTCAAGGCATGCGAAAACCAAATTTTAAAGGTCAATGACAGATCCAGACTTCTGAGTTAAACAGCAGTGTACAAGCTATAGCTAAACGACCTCATGAAAACACAAAGTAAAATATAGGAAAAAAACACAAAAAAACAACCAAACAAACATTCAAAAACAAAACCAGAAGTAAATTGAGGCAGAAATTCTTTTTTTTTTTTTTGGTTTTTCGAGACAGGGTTTCTCTGTGGCTTTGGAGCCTGTCCTGGAACTAGCTCTGTAGAAATTCTTTTATCAGAAAAGAACAAATTTTTGCCAGCTCTATGTTAAGCCAGAGATAGTACAATTCTCCTAATCCATAAATAATAGACTAGAGAAATTAATGGACAGTTTCCAAAGAATTCCTAATAATATTTTAAGAAGTATTCAGCATCCTTAGGCACTAGAAGAAAAAGGAAGAGGTATTTTGAGATTCTAGTTCTACCATGTCAAATGCAGGGGAGAATGTGGAGAATGGGAAACCCTCATTCACTGTTGGTCGGAGTGTACTGACACAACCACTGTGGAAAGATGGGGAAAGCTTTCAGAACTTATATATGGCACAGTGATACCACTCCAGAGTACTCACCTAAAGAACTGACCTCAATCCTAGCACTTAGGTCCTTATAGATCCATGTATGTAGGTAAAGAGTTCACAATGGCTAAAAACTGAAGCCATGCTATATATCCAGCAGTGGATGACTGGGTAAAGAAATATGTGTATACACAATGAAATTGTATTGAGGCATAAAGAAAAATTAAATTACAGGATTTATAGAAAATAAATAGAATTTGGAATTATCAAATTAAGGTAAGTATTTCAGACTCAGAAGGAGAATACCACATGATCTCTTTTGTATATGGAGCCTAGCTTTATAGGAGGAAGGGACAAAAGTGGAGAATTAAGATCAACAAAAACAAAATACGCAAGAAAATATCATAATAAATCAAATATATTTTATGCTAATTTAAAATTAATGAGTTAATAAAAAAAGTCTAATGGCAAAGATCCAAGAATTATCTTTTTGTAAACTGACTATTTCATAGCCTGGCCGTGTTTCTCCCACCTCAGCCCGATTTATGCTAGAGTAAGGTAGTCATCTGCTGAAATAGTTAGCAACACAATCAGTACTAAAAGATAAGTATGCATTTCTCAGTGACTAGCAATGATTCCAGAGAGGCGGGGGCTGTCTAAACTCATGCACAGCAGCATACCATAAAAGATTCTCTGCTCATTGCTTCAAAGTTTTAGTAAAGTAAACATATAGAGATTGCATAGATCCTAGTAAGATAAGTCTATATCCCAGCAAATCACGGTGCTAAAATAAGAGGATCTTAAATTTAAGGTTAGGCAGGGCATCTTAGCAAGATCTTTCCTTCAACTAAAAATGTTAAAGGTTTGTAGTTAAGTATTAGAGCATGTGCCTGTCATGCCTGAGACTGTATGTTCCATCCCCAGCATCATATGACCACACAAATGTTTAAGGCTTTGTGGGCCAAGCAGTTTCTTTCCCAGCTCTTGAGCTCCATAGTTTTAGTACATGTGTAGTTTGTAAGCAATTGAGCTGTGTACCAGTAAAACCCTATTTGCAGAGAACATACCAGCTATAGTTACACTGAATCCTAACCTACAAACACACATAAACTTCATTTGATTTGTTTACACATTTATTATCCAATATAAGGATAGGATTTATGATATGAAAACTTAGAAGTGTCCAGGCTAAGGAGGTTAAATAAAATATAAGAGATAACATCTACCATGCCAGGCACCTAATAAACATGAAATGAAAGTTGGCTGCATTGAAAATCTAATTCACACCTCAAAATAAATTCAAAGCACAATGTTAGCTAAAACTACTTGAAAGGGAAGTTTTTTTTCTTTTGTGTTTACCATCCTTTGTTTTCAATCTTTAGACTTTTAAAAATATTTTTCAATATCTTCATCACTTTGCCATTTTTATAGTTATTCAGCAACTCTAAGCTTTCAAATAAGCTGGAGTTCTTCAATATTGCTGTCTTAAGGGAAATTATAATAGGCTATTGACTGCAGTTCACTCAATGTTCCATTCATTATTGTTTTGAAGGCTAAGTTCATAAAATAATGGATGTCATTATCACAAAAATCAATCTAAGTTCACATGCAAGGATGAAACTAGCTCAAGCAGTTATTTATTACTTTTGTGATATTTTGAAATTATGTGAGGCTAGAGTTGGACATATTGTTCTATCCACTGTCATTCCTTGACATTCAGAGGTATATATAGATACTTCAACAGTTTAACAAGTTGTTTTATTGTGGGGTCAAGTAAAATTTTGTATTTTTCCATTTATATTCAAATCCATCTCATTATTTTCTGTTTCCTTGAATATTCCTGCCAACGCAAAAACACAGTTTTTGTCTCAAAGTAGATAAGAGATAGTTTATTCTAGAGTCAAATATGAGGGACAATAGTTCAGGAGCTCAGATTTAGAATATCTCAGATTCTACATTCCAAATTTTTAATAGTAACAGAGCAAAGAAAATCAGAAACATGGATGAAGACATTGGGCGGTTACAGGAAAACAGGCAGACCTCATCTACAAGCCTCGGGTACTACTAATGACTCAGTCTTTTGGTTGCTGGGACCAGGGTTTTAAGTTAACATATTCCACACTTTCCAAAATGTTTCTTATGTCAGTCACAGGATGCTAGATCAGACATAGAGGTGGACAAGAAATGCCTTCTTAGGCCGCTAATGTTAGTAAAAGATAAATTGTGATTTGGTTCTGAACCCATAATACTCCAACCTCAAGGTCATGCAAATTCCAATTAGTTAATCAGCTTCCTGGATGATTTGGTAAAAACTGTGGTTGTTTCTGGTTACTTTAACTCATACCCAATGTTTTACTAGAGACAGGCATGTACAAAATTGTTGCAAAGAGCCACTTGTTTGTCCCGGCTGCCAAGAACCAAAATAATCACACAGAAACTGTATTAATTAATACTGCTTGGCCTGTTAGCTCTAGTTTATTATTGGCTAATTCTTACATCTTAATTTAACCCATTTTATTAATCTGTGTATTGTCACATGACAGTGGCTTACTAGATAAAGTTCCCAGTGTCTGTTTCCAGAGGCTCCATAGCTTCTCTCTGACTTTGCTTTCCTTTCTCCCAACATACAGCCTACCTTTCCACCTTTCCCCACCTAGTTCTGTTCTTCCCTGCTATAGGCTCAAAGCAGTTCTTTATTTATTAACCAATAAAAGCAACACACAGACAGAAGAACCTCCCATATCACAAAATGTGGGATTCACACTGAAAAAGTCTGCACATAATCCATGTATTCTTGGTAATGCCATGAAACACTGTCACATGTTCACAGACTACTTGAAATAACTATCCAGAGATACATTCAACCATATAATGCAGTTTCTACCATCCTGCTTAAAGTAGGAATACATGTTTATAAATAGATTTAGAAATGACTTGGACTACACAATTTGTAACAGGCTCCTGCTGAATTTCATGGATGGTATACTCCAAAAGTGCATACTCTTAAGACAGAGCAGTCTGTCTTTTTTGCCAAGCATTTGTGATTTCCCACACTGAGGTTACTGTTGACCTCCACTTACTCCTGCTTCCCTGCTTCATTTCTCCATGAACTTGAAGGAGTGTCTGACTGGACTGAACTTTCAGCAAGAAAACATTAGTTCTCCAGTGTCAGCCATTCTTTGCAGTAGAATAGTTTTCACTGACAATTTTACTGTATTTTTGTCCAAAATGCAGAATACTCTCCATTGCTAAGGCTTTTTCCCATATGACCTAGAAACAACTCTTTCGCTATTCCAAGTTTATAGTGAATCTTTCTATCCTGTCTCAAATTCACTTAACAGCTCTCCAGGCTCAGACTCTGCATGTAGTAGGCATCAGCACTGAGAAGGGGAAGAGGAGAAAGTAGACACAGGGTTCCACCCCTATCTAAAAAAACTATATCTACAATTTATTCATGTTGTCTTTGCAGAGGGAAAATCAATATATATGCAATAGAGCGTTACTGGGTATATCAAGCCCACTTCTGGGCAAGTACATGACTAGGAGTAGTTGGCCAACACAAAATTGACTCCATGTTTGCTTGTTTGTGGTACTTTTGTTTTCACCTCTTTTTTTGTCTTTTTACTTTTTGTCGAGAGAAAGAACATGAATTTGATTAAGCATAAAGGTGCAAGAGGATCTGGGAGTAGTTGGAGGAAGGGGGAAAACATGACCAAAGTATGAAAAGAATTAGTAGTTAAGTATTAGTATGAAAACTAATAAAAATAAATAAAACCTTGTCTTCTTCAAAAATATTACACATAGTGAGGATAAGGTTGGTACCTCTAATAACGTCGTTTGCTTCCCCCTGAACAGATCGGACAAGCTGTAGCTTTCCCTAAATATCAGTTTTGTGCAAGCTTGAAAGAGTCGTTTTAGCCTTTTTGTTACTGAGGAAAGAAACCAAGGTTGGTTCATGTACACCTGCTCCCATTAACAGGATATTTTAAATGGACTCAGAGCCAGGTGTGGTGGCATCTGTCTCTAATCCCAGTCCTGGGAAAGCAGAGGCAGGTAGACTTACATGAGTTGAAGACATCTCAGCCTATGTAAGGAATTCCAGGCCAACCAGGGCTATATAGTGAGACCCAGTCTCAAAATAATAAATGAAAGGAAGGAATGTAAAAAATAATGGAAGGAAGGAGGAAAGGAAGGAAGGAAGGAGGAAAGGAAGGAAGGAAGGAAGGAAGGAAGGAAGGAAGGAAGGAAGGAAGGAGGAAAG
>NC_022013.1:52309514-52336190 GCF_000317375.1 Microtus ochrogaster
AGGAAGGAAGGAAGGAAGGAGGAAAGGAAGGAAGGAAGGAAGGAAGGAAGGAAGGAAGGAAGGAAGGAAGGAAGGAAGGAAGGAAGGACTGGGAATGCTGTTTGAGAACAATTTTACCAAAGTTTGAAAGAAAAAACAAAAAATAAAAAAGAAACAAACACTTAAAATTTCAATGCTGTTACATTATCTTCTATATATTATAAAAAGAAACCAAAATGTAATATTGCACTGTAACTGCCTGTGGCCTTAGGATTTTGCAAAAGTAAGACTTAGGGACACAAAAGAAATGTCACTGGTAAGGTGTTAGAAAACAGAGTCAAAAATAGAATGAATCTTGAAGGCTTTTCTTCCTTGTATGGTTGAGGAAATGGGGGTCAAGTCGGTGATTTACCCAAAGTCAACCCATCAGAGTTTAAAATTAGATCTGAGGTCCTAGTTCAACTGTCCTATATTCTGCAGTTCTTCCCTTGAATGTGTGTGTGTGTGTGTGTGTGTGTGTGTGAGAGAGAGAGAGAGAGAGAGAGAGAGAGAGAGAGAGAGAGAGAAGAGTATGTAAGATGCACAAAGAGAGAAACAGAGAGATGATGAAAGTTAATCACATGGTTTCAGAACAGACAGTAGATAAAGAGGTATTAAAGAATGGAAAGGATGGAAGAAAGAGAGAAATGCCACAGGTGTGTTTATTAAGAAGATGACAAAAGACAGGAAAGGAAGAAGGAAAGGAAGGACAGATGAAAGGAGAAAGAGGAAAAAAGAGAATACAGTGGTGGTCCTCACTGGAAGGCATGACAAGTGACTTGACTTGATAAAATATTTAATGACTCATAGGGATGTTTGCATTAGTTTCTTGACCCTGAGGTTCAGATTTACTACCCAGTAGAAATCAGTTAGCAAATGCTAACTGATATTCTTAAATAAACCAAATGGACTAGCAGATATTTAGAGAATGTTTCACTCAAACAGAAAGAATATACCATCTTCTCAGGACTTCATGGAACTATTCAAAAATTGATGATATACTCAAACACAAAGCAAGTCTCAATAGGCACAAGAGATTTTAAATGGAACCCTGAATTCTATCTTTAATCCTACCCTGGATTAAAGTTGGATATCATCAACAACAGAAAACTTACAAACTTATGGAAATGGAACAATAAAATGAAAAAAGTGGGTCAAGATAGAAATTAAGAAGAAAAGGTAAATACTTTCTTGATTTGAATGAAAATGGATAAACAACATATCCAATCTTATAGAACACAATAAGAAACTTTTAAATCAAAAGTACAGGTCACTAAGTGCATACACACACACACAGAAAGAGAGAGAGAGAGAGAGAGAGAGAGAGAGAGAGAGAGAGAGAGAGAGAGAGAGAGACACACACATAGATCTCATGTTAGCAACCTAATGCACTTCTGAAAACTCTAGAATAAAGAGTAGAAATCTCATACCCAAAAGGAGTAGAAAGTAAAAAATAAACTCATGGCTGAAATCAGTAAAATAGAAAAGCAAACAACAACAAAAAATACAAATAATCAATGAAACAAATGGTTGGTGCTTTGAGAAAATAAAATTCACAGACACTTATCCAAATTAATTAAAAGACAGATAAAGAACACTTAAATTAGTAAAATTAGAAACGAAAATGAGGACATAATAAGAGTCAATGAAATAAATCCAGAGAAAAGAAAGGCAATACTTCTAAAGCCTAAAGCCTAAGATCTATGAAATTGGAAAATCCAAAAGAAATGGACAATTTTCTCAACACATACTATTTACAAAACTTAAGTCAAAATCAGATAATCAATTTAAACAGACCTATAAGCACCAATGATATAGAGGCAGTCCATAATAGTCTACCAATCAAAAAAAAAATAAAAAAAGCTCAGAGGCAGATGGTTTTAGCACCGAATTCTAATTCTACTAAACTTTTTTCCTTTCTTTTTTTTGGGGGGGGTATCTTTTTTTTATTGATTTTTATTGAGCTCTTCATCTTTCTCTGCTCCCCTCCCTGCCTCTCCCCTCCCCTTGAGCCCTACCCCAAGGTCCACATGCTTCCAATTTACTCAGAAGATCTTTTCTACTTCCTATGTAGATTAGATCTATGTATGTCTATCTTCAATTCCTCATTGTTGTCCAGGTTCTCTGGGATTGTGATTTGTCTGCTGGTTTTCTTTGCTTTATGTTTAAAGACCACTTATGAGTGAGTACATGTGATACTTGTCTTTCTGTATCTGAATCATCCCACTCAAAATGATGCTTTCTAGCTCCATCTCTTTTCCTGCAAAATTCAAGATGTTTTTCTTTTTTCTGCTGTGTAGTACTTCATTGTGTAAATGCACCACACAAAGAGGGGCTTTGTCTTACAATGTCATGTCAGGATTTCCCTTTTTACAATTTTTAATTTTTAACAATTTTATCTCTGTGGTGATTTAAAAGAAAAATAGCCCCTAAAGGGAGTGTCACTATTATGGTTTGTCACCTTGTTGGAGGAAGTATGTCAATGTGAAGGTAGACTTTGAGGTCACATCTATACTCAAGCAATGCCAACTGATTCAAATTACTTCCTGTATGTCAAGATATATAAGGACAATCATCTAATCCTCCAGCACCATGTCTGCCTGTACACTGAAATGTAGTACCCTGATGATAACAGAACAAACTTTTGAAAATGTAAAGTAGTGTCAGTTAAATGTTTTTTACTTTATAAGAGTTGCTGTGGTCATGGTTTCTCTTCAGAGCAATAGAAACCCTAACTAAGACAATCTCATTTTTTATTTTTTAAATTACACACACACACACACACACACACACACACTTTTCCCTTTTTACTCTACACATCCTTTGTGTATATATTATGGATTCTTTTAATAACACCAAATGAGTTAAAGGACACTGACTGAAATATTTTGGTCAAATTAAGAAAGCTTTCTTAGAAATTCAAACAAGGGTGTCTCCCTAAAGCAGGGTTTGAAAGGAGAGCTCTGAACATAGTAGAAGAGGAGGTTTTAAAATCCCCAAACTACAAGCCTAGGGGTTTCCAAGGGTTGGGTGATTTCCAGTGGAATTTTGGTTATGTAGCAAATTGTCAGAACATCTCATAATTATTTGGCAGAATATCTTTTACTTCTCAGGGTAGAAGTTAGGGTATAAGATATGGAACATGTCAAGGTTCAGATATACAAGCTTTGTAGAAAACAGAAGTAAACTTGTTTTAAATTTTTAATAAAATGCCTGCTTATCTTAAGATGGAGTCAGGGTGGCCCATCACTTGCAATTTAGTGTTTTTATGGGATTCCTGAATGTGCAAAAAAGTGGGTCTTTGTTTCTTATTCATTCTCTTGGGCTCTTTTCCCTTTCTTTGTTTTGTCCAATTCCAATACGTTAGCTTTTGTCTTATTACATTTTAATTTCATCTAATATTATCTTTTAAAAGTATGATTATTTTAAAATGAGTGACAGAAAGATGATGGATCTGAACAGAAAGAATTTGGAAGAGCAGAGAAGGTAAACTATAATGAGTATATATTTTGTGAAAAAATCTATTTCCAATAAAATATAAAAAAATAAATGTTAGCAAAAGAGGGGAGAGAGGCAGAGATAGAGGGAGTGGGGAAGAGGAAAGGAGAGAAAGAGAAAGAGAAAACTAGGCACTAAGTTATCCAAAAGTGTAGATTTGCTTTGTTCCTTGTATGTCAGGGCCTTATCTGTGTTTCATGGATGGCATGAAAGCATGAGCTACATAATGACCTATAATGGATTTATACTGTGAGGCTGAAATAAATATTGGTTGTTTTAAGCCATAATACATAAGAGTGGGGTTATCTGTCACTATAACATGATAACATTGTGAACAAAACTGCAATAAATTTGAAGGTATAACTATTCATGGTTTCATGCACTTCTGACATAAAATCATCCCTCAGGAATGATGAGAGATTTGATCAGGATCCCCAGTGGGTACCAAAAATCTGCAGATGTCCAGCATCCACATACAAAATGCCATAAAAATTTCATATAATCTATACAGACACTCCTGTACATTTTATATTATTTATAGATTTATAATTACTGATCCAATTAAATTCTCCCTAACAAAATGGTTTTTACACTGTCATATTTAGAGAGATGACAAAGAACCATGTGTTCATTATAAACACATTTATTTCAAGTACTTTTGAATTGTAATCGGTGGAATCAGTGAAATAAGAACTAGCAGATATAGTGACTAACTACATTTCAGAAGGATTGTTGAGAGCTGGAAAGATGCTTTAGCAGCTTAAATTTTAATTCCCAGTACCCACATTGGGTAGCTTCCAACTACTTCTAACTCCAACTCCAAGGGATCCATTACCCTCTTCTAGCATCCACTGGCACCTGAAAACATTCAAATTTCTCCACATAAACATACATACATATACATAATTAAAATTTTTAGTCTTTGTTTTTAGAGATGGGATTAGTGCATCATATATATGGGAAAAAAATGTGAACTATCTGTGTTTTCTTTTTTGGCACCTATGCTGTAAAATAACATTTAACTTAAATTGTACCATCTATTTTCAAGGATTCTACTATTGGCATATAGATATTGTCAATATAGATTTGTGCTGGATGAATCACTAAGTTCTTACCCTGTATTTTCAGGTTATATATCTATTTCTCATAGTGTTTCTTTTTGATTAATATTCAAAATCATGGACAGCTTTAAAAATATGAAAATAATAAATACCTGACATCTCAGAATCCAAATATACTTATAGAAAACCCACCCAATGTTCAGACATGCACATATAGTTTAATCTCGGTTTAGTATTTCAGTCCCTCTTTTTTTGTCAAACAGCATTGTATCATAAGCACTATTCTAGAAGGTTAAAAATATCTTTCTAGATGCATACAATTATCTATCTAGTTACTCCTAAATAATTTTGTAGGCTGAGTACTTCATCGTACTCTCCCCCTCTCTATCACACACACAAATACTAAAATACTAAGATGAACAAAAGAATGTCTATATCTCTGATAATTTCCTCTAAGAAGTGTTAATTAGACAAAGGATGGGGACATTTAGGGATCTTAAAATAACAAGATGAATTGCTAGTCTTCATATCTGCCCTAATTGACACTACAGATGCTATATAAGGGCATTGCTTTCCTAGTCCTGGTGGTGAAGTGAATTACATTTTAAAGAAACTTTACCAGCTTTCTTGACAAATTGTCACAGTACTGCCATATTAATATTCTTCTATATTATTGTTGAAAAGTAAAGGTTTTCCCACAAATTTGCATTTCTAAGATTCGGTGAAACTTTCTAATTTTGTGGGAATCTATATTCATCTCCATGTCTCTTCAGGATTTCAATAAATATCCTATTGATTTTTTAAGAGTACTTTACATACTTGAGCTATTAGCGTTTAAATACATGTTTAAGATTAGCATTATAATCAAGATATGTGAGGTTCACAAAAAGTGATGCTGCTTTTAATCATTACATATTTTGTAATGTGAAATTAAACTTGTATAATTGACATTTTGGGGTTTTGAATTTTGGAGATGTACGGTGTAAACATTACATATCGGATGGAGGTTTTTATATACAGTTCTTGCTTTTGCTTTGATGTGACTCTGAGTTGGCAATCACTTGGGGACCTGAGTTCATATGTACTGATGTGTGCAAAATTTCCTAGATGACAACTCTAGAGTTCTGGCTTTTATCCGATAATATGGTGATTAAAGCAGAAACCGGAGATGTCAATCACAAGCTGAGCACTGCTTGTTTTATCAGCATGCAAGAGGTATTTAATTTCCATAGAAATTTGCCTCATTTGCTTCATGTGGAAAATGGCACACCAGTTTTGTAAAATGGAAGGAAAAGTATTTCTGTTAGGAATACAGAAATTAGAGCTTTGAAAGCATGAACAGTCATCTAGTATGCTGAGCAATGGACACTCTGCTGAGATGGTAGTGCTCATATCCCCTATATCAAAGAAAACATCTCTTCTGCCTTATTTTTCAGTTGTTTGGAGTGAATTACAAGTCTACCAGTGATAACAATAGCTAATGTTTTTCTGAAGCACTTGGCAGCATTTACTGATAGCCATGACTTATTCAACACTTAGCTATTGACTATTTCCTCAGCTGTAAATAAGACCAAAAAGAGCCCTCTGGGTGGAAAGTTTTCATGCCGACCAAAAAGTTTTAAAAAGAAAACGCACACACATACATATACACCCATGCGTACATATATGCGTACATGCACGTGCACACGAGCATTTCAGACAGAGATGAATAATATGAATCAAGGAGTCAAGAGAATATTCTAGATTCTCTGAGTTAATTCTGTAAGTAGTCCTAGCAGTACAGGGGCAGGGAGAGGCATGTTCTGGAAATTTAGGAAGAAAACCCTTGGGAATGTGTGTCATGTTTACTCCGACACATAACCAGAACAGGTAGACTATTAGAACTAAATATTTTGGAAGTTTTTGTTTCATTTTGGTTTTCAAAACAGGCTTTCTCTGAAGCTTTGGAGCCTTCCCTGTAACTTACTCTGTAGACCAGGCTGGCCTCAAACTCACAGAGATCCTCTTGTCTCTGCCTCCTAAGTGTTGGGATTGATTAAAGGCATGTGCTACCACCGTTGGGCTAGAATGAAATATTTTTGTTTCACTAAAATACATATATTTCGTTGTAGGGGAAGCCCAGCCAATCACCTTGCTTGTAGGGCAGGGTTCCCTGAGAATATTATTTACTTATAAATATTGCGGGTGTGCTCCCCGGCTTCCCTTCTGTTTTCCTGTTCTCCGTGGGAACCTCGGCTTTGTAAGTCCTTCCCTTATTAAAGCTGAATATTTTATTATAATTTCTGTTTGCCGTTCATTTACGCTGTAACATCTTGGCGTCCAATGTTGGGCTCTTTGCCTCTGCCCCTCATGGAGATCCTCTTGTCTCTGCCTCCTAAGTGTTGGGATTAAAGGCATGTGCCACCACTGCTGGGCTAGAATGAAATATTTTTGTTTCACTAAAATACATACATTTTGTTCTTAATGCAATTGTAATGTTCTGCATAATACAAAAATATGGCTGGGGATGCAAAGAACAAACACCATCTGTCATCCAATGGCCAATACTTTGTGTTTATGCCTTTTATCCTTTCTTCTGTATTTATCCATATAATGCATTTAACATACAGAATTGCCTCTTACATAGAGTCTGTAACCTGATTTCTCCAAGGAGGGATTTTCTCACAGCATTAGAGTGTCCTTGAGAATTCCTCTTGAAAGCAATACAATCTTACGTTGTGTGGAAGCTTAAAGGCTGGGAGATACACCCCATAAAGTTAGGGTTCTCATTTAATGCTGCTTTCCACCTCATCTTTTCCCTGTGTAAGCAATGAGGCCACTGGGAAGACTAAGAAAGAGATAAGTAGATATTGCTTAAGGAACTGATAATGTCTCAGATAGGCCAACAATAATTGTGATACTCAAAATGGGGCACTGCAGGAGATGAGCCTACCACTGGGTAAGAGTAATTTCAAACGCTGTGCTGCATTCTCTTTCTTCTTGTTCTTATATGAGCTGCTGCTTAGAAAGAAGAAACAATTTATATTGGTTATTTTATGAGACTTCAAAGACAATCAGAAAACAAAAGTTTCTATTTTAGCAAAAGTTCTTGGAGTAAAGGATGCACTCTATTCTCCATGTGGGCAAATGGTGGAGATTTTACTGAGTAGTTGTCAATCAAGTTGATCTTTTCAGATAGCAGATGTTCACACTTGAAACAGAGTGTGGTCTTGTTTTGCTTTGTTTTGCGCTATTTATCAAATCCTGAACTATGTGTGTTCTAGAAAAATACTCTAGCACTGAGTTACATCCCCAGTACTTGTTTTTGGCAATTTTTTTCTTTCTTTATTTTTTTTTTTTGTGAGATAGGATCTCACTAAGTAGCTTAGATTAGGCTGAACTTGAACTCTTTTGGTAACCCAAGCTGAGCTCAGATTTCTAATTTCCAGCATCCAGTTCCCATGTGCCACCATCCTGGTTGCATAGTACTTTTTAATAATTGCTTTAACCACACACTACTTTTTATCTCTAAAACTCCCCAAATTGCCTAACTTCACAAGTACCAGACAATACTGTAAAATCCAGGACCATGACAGCATGTTACCACCAAGGCTTGGTCTATAGAAGGCAAATCTCATTATGCACTGTCTCCTTTTAGAATGACCACAGCTATTTGGCTCATGGACAAAGCACAGTGCCTAGATGTCCTCACTTTTTTTTTTATATTAAAGAGAGAGCACCAGCCAGAGGACCATGGCTGTATCAGTCTCAGAAGAAGCATCACATCTTCTCAGGCTACAGGATAGGAACCACAGAACATGAGACTTAAAAAAAAAGCCCTTGGGAAAAGAATCACCAATCTGCACCTGGGCTAAATACCATTTACTATGTCAGTCTGTGCAGACTTGAGAAAAAGGTTATAAATTTGTGCAGCAACACACAAGACACCAGGGACTCTGGGCTAATTAAAGATTTCTAATTGAAGTGTAGGAGTTATGCCTACTGCAATTCCCTGATACAAATGAGAAGTTGTTTAGTTTTACAGAATGTTTTTAATTTGAACTTGGGCAAGGAGACAAAGTAGAAGTTGTAAAACTCAATTCAAGGCAGGGAAGTGGTCACAGTTTCCTTCTTCGTAACGGTAAGTGCAGAAGAGAAGAACTCCTGAAATGACGTAAGCACTCTGGCAGTCCCTCAGTTACACTATACAGTGAATCAGTCATTCAGGGTAATTCCGTTTAGTGTTTCTATGAGGGCACAATTATATGCTTTCATCCTCATCCTCAAATACGTCCTAACAACATTCATTTTCATAAACATCTTCAAATATTTTGGGAGGCTGTATGTGTCACAGTTGTATGTGGAAGTCAGAGGACAACTTACAAGAATAGGTTCTCTCCTTCCACCATATGATCCTTCCACAATGATCCATCAGAAGTCATCAGGCTTAAAAGTAATTACCTTTACCCAATGAGCCATCTCACCTCCCCATCATCTTAATCTTCTAATGAACAGAGAGGGTCCTAACTAGTAATGACAGGAATGGGAAGAACTTCTAACAGAAAAAACTTCGCTGATTGTTATATGATTTCTTCTGATAGAGTATAACACGGAATATGAAGACACTAATTTTATTCATCCAAGAACTGTTCTTTCTTGTTATTCTTGATATATTAGGCAATACTTCAAACGTTTATACTTAATCCATTAGTTTAAATCATTCCCAGGATATGTGGTATATTAGAAAGACAATCTCAGATTCCCTTGCCCTTGTGAAAGACTGATGTAGAGCTGACAGAGAACATACTTTTACACAGTTTGCCATCCTTGAGAACAATATCACTTATTGATAATGCTTTTCAAGTTCGAAAAATGATGCTGCCAGTTCTGTTTGTTTTTACTTACAGTACATGGAAACTTCAATCTGATGGAGATTCCTCATGCATAGCAAGTTAATATGACATAAATTCCATGCCAAAGTTTAGAAGAAATTCACCAGAATTTCAATGAGGAGACAGATGGATTTGATATCAAAGGACACCTTGAAGGCTATAGGAAGACAGACTTATTCACAGAAATGTAGTCACAGAGAGAATAAAAAATTAAACCACTTTAATTCACAATAGGGCACAATCAAGCCAATGTCAATCTCTCTTATGTCTTCATTTCTTTATCTTTTATATTAAGCAGGATTATTTTGCCTATCAGAAATATTAGCAAAGTGAATTGGACTCTGGAGTAGCAGTTCTCTCCACTTATGTAGGCTTAGAACTCAGTCAATGTTCACGGATTTGAATCTACTACTGGAATAGATCTTTCTCTTTTTTCAGCAATTTAAACTTCTAGTGAAGAGAGATGGCTCAGAGTTTAAGAGTCCTTGCTGCTTTTTCAGATAGATCTGATTCCCTTCCCAGTACTCACATCAGACAGCTCACCTCACAACTGCCTACAACTTTAGCTCCCGGGCATCTGACACCCTCTCCTGGCCTCTTTAGTCAACTTCTTTGCAGGTGCACACGCGAGCCTGCAAGCTTGCATTGACACGTGTGCACACACAGAAATTTTAAAAAATGGTTTTAGAAAATCCTAGTGAATAATTTTTAAATTTTATATGTGCTATTTTCTATAACAGAAAAGGCACAATGGTAGTGAACAACACAAGCTTAAATTTAAAGGACCTTAATTACTTGGTCAATAAATTATATAGACTATCAGTAGAAGTCGAATGAGCATTGCATTGAATCTAATCTGTAGACTACATTTGGTAATATGGACATTTCACAATACTAATTCTGCCTACCCATGAACATGGGATTAGTCTTTCCATGCCCTACTATCCTCTTTTAAATTTTCTTTTCCTTCAATGTCTTAAATTTTTAATTATAGAGACCTTTCACTTCCTTGGTAGCTTTATTTCTGGGTATTCATAAGCTACTGTTAGAAAGAATATTTTCTTAATTTCTAAAGAGAAAATTTAATATTAGTGAATATAAAAGCTACCAATTTTATGTTTATTTTTTTTTTGCCCTGGTACTTAGTTTAAAATATTTATAGGTTCAGTAATTTTCAGGCGAAGTCCATAGGATCTTTAAGCACAGGATTGCATCAACTTCAATTAGGGATAGTTTATCGTCTTTTCTTTTTGTAAACCTTTTGTTTGCTAATGATTTTACTGCACTAGATGAAATTTCAAGCCGTACTGACTACGAGTACACACAGTGAACACACTTACTTTTTCCAGATTTTTGAGTAAGTGATCTTGGGTTTTACGCACTTAGTGTTATGTTGGCTGTGGATTTCTAACATATGGACCCTGGATTTTAACTTTAATCTATGTGTATATTTGGCATGTAATAAATCATGAAACTAGAAAGAAAAGCATGAGAACAGAAATAGAGGTCTTACATGAGAGTTGTATAGGGAATATGAAGGATAACAGGTGGGTTAGCTAAAGAGGAAAAGGGACCAGTAGACGAGAGGAGACTTGAGAAGAAGAGTTTGCGAAGAGAATCAACAAAAACAATGAACGTATAACAGTCTTATAATGGATCTCTTTACTTTATATGCTAATTTAAATGACTACAATAAATAAATAAATCTATATTAGCAAGAAAGTATCTATTGTTAAATAAAAGAAGACAATTATTCCCTCTAGCAATGGTTTGGCTCTTGTGTCATGTGGCGTCAAAGAATTTGATCAATTTCAGATAAATAAAGCTTTATGGTGCCGTTATTATAAATAACAAATATATTGTTTATATATATATATATTCCAAAGCTGGATATGATGGCACATGCCTTTGATGCTAGCACTTGGGAGATAGAAGCAGGAAGAAGATCTCTGTGAGTCAACGGCCATTCTGGTCAATAGTGTGAGTTTCAGACCAGCCAGGGCAACACATTGAGACTATAAATTAGATAAATGTACAAATAACAGATAAATAAATATATTTTCAAAAAGGAATTCTAGAGAATGTATTTATTTCCTTGAAGGTTCTAATCTAACAGTCTCAAACTAGGTATTATCAGGAAAGGATAATCAGATATTCAGAACCTTTATTAGCTCATTCCTGCATAGATCTCTGTTTTAGAGCATCAAAGTGACTTCTTAGACCCTCTAGTAATCATCTACTACTGCTTAACATGCTATCCCAAAGTGGGCAGCTTAGAATATAAGAATTTCACTGCAAAACAGATGTCTTCTGAGGCAGCATCGATGACTTTGACTTAACCCACATGTCTTTATGCATCTCAAAACGAGGTATCAATCCCTTAATCTATGATCTCACGATGGTATTATGAATGACATTGATTTCTCCAGAGTTCTGGAAGTAAAATGGCCATGTTGAATATCTTTGTGAACAGACTCTAATACAAGAATAGCTGTTTGTGAAATGAGATCTTGAGCCAGGGATACATTAAATGCTAAGATATTTTTTCTTTTTAATGTATAATGTTAGACAGAATAATCTCAGTCTAAATGCAAGAACTTATTTCAACAAGGACAGAAGTAAATTTCATCACATCCAAGTGCAAGCTCACATCTAAATCAACCCACTTCTGTTTAAGTTTACAGATAAAAATATTGAATACCAACTAATAGATCAGGGCACAGTAACATGTAGCTCTTCAGCATATGCATAACTTTGGTCCAGATCACAGGTTCTTTTTGACATGTATCAGGTTAAGACTCATTAACTCATTAAGCAAGTTAAACACTTCACTCCAAAAGCAGAATACTAAGTGAACCAAGATTTAGATGCCAATCAAGCAGGTTCTTTGGCAGGCCTTGGAGTAACAGAAGTAAATAATACATGGTGAGACAGAGCCCTTAGGGTGTCTCCTATTAGTTACTTCCAGGAAGGTTTAATAATCTGGGTTTCCTCCTTTCCATAACGTATCATGAATATATTCACTTTGCAGTACAGTGATGTTTTTACCTACAGACAAAAAAAGAAAAGAAACTCTTGAGTTTGAAAGCCAAATTATCCTTTGGAAACAATTTAAATCCTCCAAAGTGCCTATAATCCTGGTATGTCTCCATTTAAGTCTGGCATTATAAGTGGTAAAGCTTAACAAATGCTGTCAGAAACAGGCGAGGAAATGGCTAGGATACTTACTGCTAGCAGGTTACAATTAACTCAGAGTATTTTAAGGGATTGCCAGGTGTGTAGTGCTTGAAAACACAGTACTGTCGGACCAGCAATAGACTACAGAGAGAGATGTGGTGTTATATAAAGTTTTATTCCCTAATATTTGTATTAAATCCCCTAATCCTAAACCAGCTATAGAAAGCTTAGAAGAGTAGTAGGGTTTGGGGGATCATGGATGGAAATTTATCTTTTCCTTTTTTTCCCTCATGGTTTTATAGGATAGAGGCAAGTTAAAATTTCAAAATTTGTTCACCAGCATATATACATTATTAAAACTATAGAAAACCAATTATTTCCTAATGGTTTAGGTACAGAATTGCAGAATGTTGTCAGATATCTTCTCTGACATTTGAATTATCTGTGCTGACTTGGCCTCTGGCTGAACTTTATCTCCTGGAATTTCCAATGACCCTTGGTAAGAATTAGGAGCTCATAACCAAGATAAGCAGAATTGCACGGATTTGACATGTGTAGGGAAATATAACCATCATCACACTTCTCTTTTGCTTTGTTCTCTGATTGAACAAATGCCACATACTGCTTCTGTTAGATTTATGAGGAAAGGGAGTGAAAGTAGAAAGCGTTGAGTCTGTAATATGTAAAATTAACCATATCTATAACTTGTGTTATTTTAAGGAAACTCCCTAGCAGTTTAGCGCAGAAGAGTGATGAGGTGGGAAAAGCCAGGACGGGATGCATGGAAACATGAGGTGTATAGATCTGAATTCATACCTGTACTCTCTCATATTCCACTCCAGAACTGTACTACAGCTTCCTTCCATTTAAGCAACTGTGAGGAATCACGTTGTAAATTTTCTTAGGCATGCATCTTCATTCATGGGCTTGGGAGAAGTCTCAGGAGCTAGGGTCACTTGCCTAGAACTCACATGGCAGCTGACAACTGCCTGTGACTCCAGCTCCAGGGATCCAGTTCTCTTTCCTGGACTATGGGAGCACTCACACATACATTTACGCATGCACACACATATACACACAAACACACACACATATATAATATAAATTTTGGAATCTTGATTCACCTGTGCACCTGTCTTTCTACAGTATATAATGAGGAGTTGATATGTTGCCAAGCATGGAGCTAAGATGTTTTTCAAGCCACATGTATTAAGTTTGTTCTGATAAGTATGGAGATTCTCATTATTTCTTGTCAGCAGACTACAGAGTGCTGCCACAATTTTTTCATTCTTTCCCAATTTAGTGGGTTTGTAGTGGTGTTTTAACTTGTATATTTCCAACTATTAACAGTATAATGTATTTTCCAGTATATTCTTTGGTCCAAATTCCTTCTTTTTAAAATGTTTGTTAGAGTATTTTCTGATTTTCCATTGATTTACATATTTTTTTCTGTAGATCTGCATGCTAAAATCCAGATAAATTAATTTTGAATCTGGAATATAAACATAATAGTTGGTGAAAATGTCAAGATACAAATGAATATAAATATATGATTTCATTTGTATGTACTTTAAGTAGAACTATTAGCTTGACAACAAATGGATTTCATAAAGCATAAAGTTTTTAGACGCAAGGAAGCAAATCAACATAGCAAAGACACTTTAATGCTGGAACAGACTTTGTTATAGGAAATGATCTTTGTACCTCTTATCTGTCAAGGCTCTTAATCTCTGTCATTTAACCTTCAGTGTCCAGGCTTTTCAAAACCAAAAGTGAACCAAATCCCAACTCCAAAATCAAAATAAAATTGTTTATGGGAATGAAGAGATAGCTCAACAGTTATGAGCACTTGCTCTTCCAGAAGTCCTGACTTTCTTCCCCAGTACACATGCTGGGAGGTTCGCAACCACCTGTTATAGAAATCTGACAGCCTCTTTGATCTCCACAATCACAGATAGCATTAAAACAGAAACATCACACAAACAAAAAAAATAGTATAAATGTTTTTAAAAGAAAGAGAAATGTGAGACCATATTTACATTAGATAAAGTAACATTAAAATGAAGAAAATGATCAGATACTAAAGAGAAGCTGCAAAGTTATACAAGAATCAATGTAGTAGGCCTGGCAACTTTTAGGATGCCAAAAAAAAAAAAAGACGACAATCTGAAAAAGATGCTGTTTGGGGCATCTTAATATAGGTTAGATCCAACTTCAAATACTATCCTTCTGTCTATATGATTATCATTGTTCTCGTCGTGAACAAGTTAAAACTTCAAAGAAGTTGATTATTTTGCCTAAAGTTAGTGATCACCAGTACCTAAACCAACTTTCCTCCATTTTTATTCTGCCTCTTTCAATATTCCTCTTATAAATATTTAGAACATAGCCATCATGTCTATCCTATTTAACACTATATTCAACTGTCTCCCTCACTGGCCATAAAAATGCCCAGAGTATGTTTCAGTAGAAACAACAGCAAAACAAAATATCACTGAGTTCCAATTGAATCACAGAAAAGAAGTAGCCCTCGAAAACAGTAAGAACAAAGAAGCAGAAAGGGACAGAAAATAGAAGATTTTGACGAAGATGAGAGGCACAATATGGCCAAGGTGATCCTTACGTTGTCACAACTGCCTTATAACATTTGGAAAGCTAGAAACTATAACAACTACAGAGTTCATATTAAGACAAACTAAATAGATCATCATGTAATATCTATAGTCAGAACCTACAGCAGGTGATACTTCATGGGATTTGAGATAGTAATAATACTTCCAGAAATGAATGCCTTCAATTCTGCTAGTACAGAATACTGTTTGTAGCATCTATATAGGTCCTATGCTCTTGAATAGAGACAACCGCCCAATTTATAAAAACTAAATCTTTCTGCAGTACTGAGTCAATTATGGATTATTAACCAGAAAAGTATCCCCAACATTTAAATGAATCTACAAAAGTTTGGAACTGTTTATTTTGCCAGGCACTTCTTTTCCTTTAAATTTGTGGTTATCATCAAATTTACTAAAATAAATAAACAAGAAAACAAAACACATATTCCTCATTTTATTCAAGCCTCAGATAATTAAATTATAAATAAGCATCCACAGATAAATGAGCACGTCAGAATAAAGTCACTGAGTGAGTATGTTAACTTTGCATAGCTATGACAAAACAATGAGAAAATCAACTTGAGAGGAAAGATTTATTTCACTTCATAGTTTCATAGGTATCAATCCAAGGTCAGTAGATCTCTTGTTTCTGCACCTAGAGTCAGACAGAATATCAAAATAGAAGCACATGGTGGAAACCACTCACCAGGAAACAGGGTGAGAGAGGAGGGGCCAGGCTCTCAATATATAATTTAGTGTCTACCTAATGCTCTACTTCCTCCATCCAGACCCCACCTTCCCAATAACACCACCAGATGGAAACAAACTTTAAAAATTGTCTGGTAGGATCCTTTTCAGATACAAACCATAGTAGCTAGCGAGTAAGGGTGGAAAGACAAAGCAGGAAACATAGGGAGAAAAAAATGTTTTTAGTTGGGCCTGGAGAGATGGCACAGCAGTTAAGGCCACTTACTGTTCTCACAGAGGGGGTAGGTTTGTTTCACAGCACCCTGGGTTGTTGTACAACCACCCAACCCTTAGTTCCAGGGATCCAGTGCCCTCTTCAGGCCTCCAAGGTTTCCACCATGAATATGGTGCACTCTACATATACTCATGCACATACACATAAAATAAATTCAAATGTATTATGTATTTCAATGAAAAAATTTATCATTCATTGTGTCCTCTCTAGAGTTTGTTCCCCCTATCCTAAAACCAAAGGATGCACCACACAACTTGATGATAATTTCTGATAAAGCCCTTACTAATAAATGACCCCTAAACTATCTAAAAACACTTGCCTTTGATGGAATCTGTCAGCACAAGTCTGAATCTGTCTTTTTAAGCTATTAGAAATTGCAATTGTGAAGGCCCGTTTCCACATGCCATTTTTCTATGAAGCTTAAACATCCAGCAGGAGACACACTCTAGATACAACATTCACTTATGTAATTACTTCTTTCTTGTCTCTCTTCTTGGAATCTAGCACTATAGCAAACAAATGTGCACCATACCAACCATGAGAGCCCAAGAATGTAACATGGTAATTTTCTATATAGCAATGGCCAACAGTACTCTATTCTTTTAAATAATTCTCTGTATTGATTACATTACAGAGTTAAAATCATATCTTAGATACAACAAAAATGCCACTTGAATTAAATGCAATTTTAGGTAGTAAAAATTGTCCAAGTGACTCGGTGCCTTATAGTAAAAGGCAGAATCCTGTATTCAGGAAGAGAGAAGGTGGAAATAATCACATAAGTGAATGCAGTGGTTTGAGCATGTCTCTTGTTGGAAGATTAACTACCAGAGCTAACTGACATTTGGAGGTGGTCTTTGTGATCACAGAGGCTGTGGAGGTGGGGCTGAGGACTGCAGGCTCCTCACCTGTTGTTCCTGACTATGTCTATCATATACAACAGATGGTAGTACTGGAATTCCAGGAAAATGAAGGAAATAAGCCTCTTTTCTTTATAAATAACAAGTCTTTGGTATTCAGTTTACAACAATAAAATTTTAAATAGGGACAATGAGTTTGAATTCTGAACTTGGGTCAGAAGCTGGTATGAATTGTTCTTGTCCTGCAAGTTTCAAAACAGCCAACAAGGTGGAGGGATGGGTCACAGATGCCACTGTGAATTGTTTTCCTGATACAACAGAGGACCTGCATAGCTTCAACAGGAAAGCCTGGTTTACCACCTTGGTTTTTTTGAAAAGGAATTGCTGTCTATGGTTCTGTTGTTACATATTTATGTTACTATAGCAAAAAGTAAAATGTTCCAGAATTGAACCAGGTCCTGGATTTCAAATTTTCATTCTGGAGTTAGCTACTTGCTTGATATGAGACTCCAAGCTAAATTGTTAACTTTGTGAAACCTACATTTCCAACTTGTAAGAATGGTTTCAACCTCACAAGTTCCTGAAGGAAAAATGAGATGGTGCATGTAGAGCCCATCATTTCTATGTAGCTCAATGTAAGTCCTATTTATTGTTATTCTTTGAATAATCCAACTGATTAGGAATTTTGAAGAATATTTCTATACTCTGAAGTGTGATGGCAGTACTTCTGGGAGACGTCAAAGGAGGATAAGAGGATTTGAAGTTGAACAAAGATAAATAGTATGGTACAAAATGTAAAAACATTGTTTCTTATGGCAAGGAGAATAAATTGACTGGACTAATCCTCACTCATGTTATCTATTAATTAGTAGTATCTTTTAATTACACAGAAGCAGATTTCATGGCAAATAAAGGACTACTTTTTAAATTCGGTTTGCTTAGTTCTCTATATAAGAGAATCTATTTCTAAAGGATCAAAAAGTTCTTCTAGACCAAGGTTTATGAAAATCACCATTCAGCTACCATATACTCCATAGCTGAATCAAAGTTAACAAATTCAGAAATATTTACGCATCTATTTATTGCTGCACTATTTACTGTAGCTTGAAAATAGAATCAGCTTAGATACACTTCAATGAATAAATTAAAAATTTGAATGAAAATTCAAATAATGCACATAAATACAGTGAAGGTTAATTAAGCCATAAAAGGGAATAGAGTTGTATTTTTGCATATGTATGGGTAGAATTGAAGAAAATCATGTTAAATGAGTTAGGCAGTTTACAAGACAACTGCCCATCCTCTTAGGTGCAAGGTAAGATGGCAGTAAGTTATGTCAGCAAAAGTAGGAGCCCTGATAAAGAAGGAAAAATGGAAAGGGAGCATTAAGAGATAGTAGAGAGGATTAATGTGATCTGAGAATATTACATATATGCAGACAAACTTATACTAAAACTAATTTCATCATAAAACTAAAATTTAAAGTCAATACTAAGAGGCAAAGGATATCATATGTTATTCAGGCCCACTTGATATAACACTGCCAATAAATTGATTTTTGTCAAAAGTTCTAATACTTGTGATTTTCTTCTTCAAATGTGAAAAGTGCTTGATGGGATTAACAGAAGTAGATCCCTGATTTGCCCTTGCAACAAAGACGATAGAAAGCAGCCTTCCCCAACCCTGAACCCTAATAGAAAACCAGGCCAACTTGAAGCAAGAAAGCAAAAATGTGGTGGTTTCACCTTAACAGAGACCCCCCTGTATATAAACACACACACAAAACTGCTTTTTTTTTTTAGAGTATGGCTTCCTGAGCAAATAGATCACCACTGAGATAGAAGACAAGAGAAATCAGATGTTAGAGAAGCCATACTAGTGTCTGAACAAACAAGAGAAGCCAACCTCTAGAATGATTCCCTTCCTTAGGTTTTCCATATGACATTAAAAAAAAATCCTTAAATCCGCACAGTGCAAGAACCTGTGCCACTAAAAACTTCCTTGAGATCTACCACTGCTTGCCTTTCCAACTTCTGTTCATCTTTCAGCATATGAACTATGAACTACTACTTGGCAGAGATCTTTTGTTCATGTGGCAGTGTGTATACACTGATCCTTTGAAGGAAGGCGCCTTATTTTTCTACTCATTATGAGGGAAACTCTTTATCTACAAGCCAGACATTCAGATTATCTTTACAGGAAAATTTCCTTTTGTACCTTGCCTAAGTTCCTACTTTAAGTCCATTAAATGTGATTCATGCTAATTTATGTTCAGAACACTTGCTGCAATCAGTAATTAATTTGTTCCTGGTATATTTGTGTCTCTAAGACTGTGATCTCTTTGACAGGAATGAACAAGACATTTATACTTAGGTCAACAACATCTTGTACACAGCAAAACTTTACACATTTAATAAATGTGTCAAGTGGTTAAGAAAATGTCTCTGTAAGAACAACAAAGTATTGTAGTTTTCTTGGGTCATGCAATTTGTAGTAACTTTGCCATTTTATTCAAAAGACTTTGGTTCTTTCATGACAGAACAATGCCTATAATCAATACAAAATAAGCAACTGTATATATCTGTAGAACAACATTTACCCAGTTGTTATGTGGGTAAGATTTGGTCCATTTTTGAGAGCTAACTGACCACTGACAAACTAAAAGAATCAACAGGAAAGCTGAAACTTAAAAAAATAACAGAAAAGTCATATAAAAGTTGTTTTGTTTTGTCTTTTGCTTTGTTTTGTTTGTTCAGAGGAATCTGAAGTCTTAGAGGAGACATGGTGTTGTTGTAATTGGAGCAGCGGGGCTGGGTCCCTGGCACCCAGCCACCCGCACAGCTGGCTTTACCCGAAATAACAACACACAAACTGTATTCATTTAAACACTGCTTGGCCCATTTCTATCTAGCCTCTTAACCCAGTTTTTAATAATCTATGTAGCACCATGAGGTGCGCTTACCAGGAAAGATCTTAACCTGCATCTGTCTGGAGTGGGAGAACCATGGTGACTCCCTGACTCAGCTTCTTTCTCCCAGCATCCTGTTCTGTTTTCTCCGCCTACTTAAGAGTTGGCCTATGAAATGGGCCTAGGCAGTTTCTTTATTAATAAGAAATCACTCCCACATCATGGTGTTAGATGGGTGAAAAGTGGGAACAGAGATGGAATGAAGATGTAGCACAAAGAAGGACTTTGCCTGCATGGGGAATAGAAGAGGTCTCGCTTAACCCGAATGTAACTGAAAAGGCACAGACCCAGCAGCCGGTTTAGGAAGCATGCAGACAGTGCTTGCTACAGCTGTGTTGTACTGTTAATATGACTGGGTACCTTCAGATGGAAGACAACTAACTTCCATGCATGGTGTGTTTCCCCCAACGTTGTATTGTAGCTAAATATCAAGGGAAGATACTCAGCTACCCAAAGTACAAATGCCTGAACCATCAAAATGAAACACTGGAGATGGAAATTTCTGTCTCAAAAAGGAGTAACAATTTGGGCAAGAAAAAAATTTATGTAATATAAAAAAGTTTAAAAAAAATTAAAAAGAACTTTAAAATGCAATATCAATGACTAGTAAGAACCTTCAAGAATTATCATAATTTTTCAATTGTTAAAATGATAAATAAATGCCCCACATTTTCTTTATCCATTCTTTGTTTGAGGGGCATCTGGGTAGATTCTATGTTCTGACTATTAAAAATACTGCTTCTTGAACACATCTAAGCAAATGTCCTTATGGTATGATTGTGCATCATTTGAGTATATGCCCAAGAGTGGTATTGCTGGGTCATGAGGTGACTGATTCCCAATTTTCTAAGAAATTGCCATACTCATTTCCAAAGTTTGAAAATTCCCAAATGGCTGTACAAGTTTGCAATCCCACCAGCAATGGAAGAATGTTCCCCTTACTCCATATCCTCTCCAGCATAAACTGTCATCAGTGTTTTTAATCTTAGCCATTCTGGTAGGTCTATACACAATGTAGTATTACTCAGGGGTAACAATGATATCTTGAAATTTGTAGGCAAATGTTTAGAAATAGAAAAAAAAAATCCTGAGTGAGGTAACCCAGACACAGAAAGACAAACACGGTGTGTGCTCACTCATAAGTGGATATCAGATGTAAAGCAAAAGATAATCAGGCTACTATCCACAAACACAGAGGAGCTAGATAACAAGGAGGACCCTAAGGAGGACACACGTGGAGGGCCCCAGGAAAGAGAAATAATTAAGATCTTCTAGATAAAAAGGGAGAAGGGTAGAAGTAAGGGGATGGGAACATGAAGGCTCTAGATGGCTGAGTTGGAGGAGGAATAAAAAAGAGGAGAAATGAAAGTGATATCATGATAGAGGGGGCCATTTTGTGACTAGGGAGCAAACTGGTGCTAAGGAAATTCCAAGGAATACACAAGGATGATTCCAGTTAAGATTTCCGTCAGTAGGGTAGAGGGTGTCTGAACTGGCCTTCTGTTATAATCAGATTAGTGACTACCTTAATTGTCATCATAGAACCTTAAGCAGTAACTGATGGAAGCGGAAGCAGTGATCCACAGTTGAGCACTGTGCTGAGCTCTGGGAGTTCAGTCAAAGAGAGGGAGGAGGGATTATATTAGCAAGGGGTGTGGGGAGGTCAAACTCATTCCTCAACATGCTATGGCAACCCTACCTCCTGTGAGGAGTGGATGGGTGACGTGGGACAGGCAGCAGAAGGGGATGGAAGGGAAACTGGGGCTGGTATGTAAAATGAAAAAAAAAGAAAATAAAAAAGATGAAAAATGGATAGTCAAGCCAAGTGTGGATATACACATCTATAATCCCATCATTCAGGAATCTAAGGCAGGAGGATAACATGTTTGGGTTCAACATATATTGCTGAGTCCTAAAGTCTTTCTCCGGGGAGGGGTGAAAAGGCATGATGTCAACAAACACAGGCTCTGAGAGTCAGGTAGAAGGCTTACAGCTGATTTGTTTATTTAACAATGGTGGTTGAAGGATGAGGGAATTTATATACCCTCCCAGCACCCAGGCATTCAGATCCCTTTACACTTGACATCTCATGCTCATCTCTCATTGGCTAGGCACCATCAGGACCTCTGACAGCGACTGTTGCTAGGCAGTCAGGAAACACCACTTTGTTGCTTCTTATTGGCTAGGCAAGTTCAGGGCCTCTGAGAAAACCAGGCAGACTCCAGGTTGGCTCCTTTTGGCCTGGTAGGCCTTACCTTCCAAACCAAGAAAGTAACTAATGTATAAACCAGAAGCTCAAGCAAGTGATATTTGATTTCATCTTTAATTTCAGACAGATACCTATTTTAACACAAAAGGAGAAAACATGTCAACAGCCCACTGACCTTGTCTTAAGGCTGAAGTAGGGGTATCATTTTTTGCTACTTTGTGTTTTTCTGCAGATTGTGTGGGATAAGAGAACAAACAGGTCCAAAACTGCCCCACAGTGAGTTTAATCAGTGAGATGGACTGAATGAATTCTCCTTGGTTTCTAGCCCACATTCACATGGGGAGCCAAAATTTGAGAACTATTTCCAAAAAGCAAACAGCACAGACAAAAAGCTGCAGTGAAGCCTGAGCCAGCAACATCCCCGTGTCTAGAAGGCAAGCTATCTTATACTACAATAAACACACCAGCCAAGCGGTCCTGATTGAAGCAAGAACACCGTTCCCAGAATCACCACCTGTATGCTGTGGGACTGCATGAGATGGGGCTTCAGAGAGAGCACTTGCAAAAATATAAGCACAATCTAGACATAACAGAAGCTGGCTGTGTTTAGTGCTCTATGCGGGAAAGCGCCTAAGGGAATCAACTGCAATCAGCTGCAATTCCTAGTGCCCTTTTCTCTTCTAACAGCTTGTCTCCAGGTTTTAAGACAATTCCATCAAGTTGGGTGCTTCATGAAGCCCTAATTCACTGCAAATGATCAGCACTGAGCGGAAAAAACTGGTGCCATGGCCTTTCCTGTTTCATCGACATTGAGAGCACAACCTGAGACTTCTTAAAACATCAATGAGCTTTCTACCCAAAAACATTCCATATGAAGAAATCAAATCTAACTCTGTCAGAAAATTAAAAATAAAAAAAAACATTGTAGGGACTCTAGAACAAATTTCCTTCTGTAGAAGGCTGTTGTTAGAAACCACGTGAAAACAAAGGGTACTTTCTCTAGAATTTTCTGGACAATTAGTACATCACAAACCCAAATCACTTTGGGGTTACAGACACAAGAAACCATAGTAAAAATAAATAAGCAAATGCCTCCATGTATCTCTTAATTCCAAAGTAATTAATGTAATCTCAGACCATGGAGACCAATGTTTGAGATCACCCAAAGAGAACTATATAGTGAGTTTCAAGGCCACTCTGAGTCTCTCTGTGTCTTGAGGTAAAGAGACAGCTCAGTAGAGAAAGGAACTTGCCACTGAGCCAGATAACCTTAATTCCATCCATGGAAGCCACGTAGTAGGACAGAACTGATTCCCACAAGCTGTCTTTTGACCTCCACAAGCACACCATGTATATGGCACATACATACAGTCCTTAAACATACACCTGTGAACATTCATTTTATCACCCCTACATACAATACACACATGTGCACATCCATACCCACAAATGTAAATATTGTACACATACACATATTCATGCACATATATACATATATATATATATATGCACAGCCCACCCTCTACAAACACATCACAACCTCCATAAAAATGTACACACACTCATGTAAAAGTACACCCCTATTCCATATATACACACACATACACAAAACACATAAATCATATACCACACATGCACATATACAACCCTGATCCCTACAAACACATGCCCATGCGAAACACACACATGCTCAACCATACACATACATGCACATCCCAACAGACATATGAATGGAGACAATAAATTTCCTGCCTAAGGGAAAGAAGCCAAAGACCGAGAGTTCAACTTCAATTGGAAATGGGATGGTTGGGATAAAGGAAGCATGGATATGGGAGCAGGGAAGTATATATCTTAATTAAGGGAGCCATCTTAGGGTTGGCAAGAGACTTGAACCTGGAGGGGCTCCCAGGTGCCCAGGGCCATGTCCCCAGTTAGTTCCTTGGGCAGCTGAGGATAGGGAACCTGAAATGACCCTATCCTATAGCCATACTGATGAATATCTTGCATATCACCATAGAACCTTCATCTGGTGATGGATGGAGAAAGAGACAGAGACCCACATTGGAGCACTGGAATGAGCTCCCAAGGTCCAAATGAGGAGCAGAAGGAGGGAGAACATGAGCAAGGAAGTCGGGACCGCGAGGGGTGCACCCACCCACTGAGACAGTGGAGCTGATCTATTGGGAGCTGGACTGTGACTGAAAAAGCATGGGATAAAACCGGACTCTCTGAACATGGCGAACAATGAGGGATGATGAGAAGCCAAGGACAATGGCACGGGGTTTTGATCCTACTTCATGTTCTGGCTTCGTGGGAGCCTAGCCAGTTTAGCTGCTCACCTTCCTAGACCTGGATGGAGGGGGGAGGACCTTGGACTTTCCAGAGGGCAGGGAACCCTGACTGCTCTTAGGACTGGAGAAGGAGGGGGAGAGGAGTGGGGGGAGGGGGAGGGAAATGGGAGGAGGCGGAAATATTTTTTTTTAATGAAAAAAAATAAAACAATCCCAGCACTCGGGAGGCAGAGGCAGGCGGATCTCTGTGAGTTCGAGACCAGTCTGGTCTTTCCAGAGGGCAGGGAACCCTGACTGCTCTTAGGACTGGAGAAGGAGGGGGAGAGAAGTGGGGGGAGGGGGAGGGAAATGGGAGGAGGCGGAAATATTTTTTTTATGAAAAAAAATAAAATACAAAAAAAACCTGAAAAAAAAAGACTTTCTCAAAATCTTTTCTTTACATGCTCTCTGCCCATATCTCAGATGGTAGTGCTTAATGTCCTATTCCTCCACCTGTCTGGGCTCTTAATTTGTAATGCTTTTTTTAGTCAAAAATGGACGAGTAAGAATGGGTATGAAAGTGTTGGATAATCCATGAAACTGGAGTTAAAACACTGAAGTTCCTATCAAATCTTAACTTATACAAATGTTTGTCATGTATACCTAAACTGTTTTGACTTCCAGAAACTTTCAAAATCCCTTTTTTCCTCACCTCTTTCTGTACTGGAAATGAAATCTAGGGTCTTATGTATACAAGACACATATTCAAAATTTGAAAAATCTAGACTATTATATATGTTCCTCAGTTTAATACCAACATTGGTTTCTGAAGAGAACACAAAACACATTTAAGAATCAATACTCGCTCATGATCCATTCATGTATAATCTCTCCTGGTTGCCCTCAAAGACTATGCTAACACAGTTCACCTGTTAGTTTTATTAAAAGCAAAGAAGATATTAGAGTCCATTGTTAATATCTGTCACTTACTATTATATGACTACTAAGTGGATAAGTCACCTAAACAACTGGCAGCATGTTAGTAGGGTTAAAAATACGCACCTATAAGTGCAATTAGCAAGATATTTGACTAAAAATAACAGTAACACTGCTTTGTGATCTTAGTAGTTTTAACAGTCATACAAATAAAAATTATTCATTTTTAATTTTTGTAAGTATAGAAAAATATTCAATGAGGGGCTAGCATGAATATTCAGCAGGTAGGAGTGCTTGATACCAAGGATGAGGACCTGAATTTGATCCTCAAGACCCACATGGTAGAAGGATAGAACCAAACCCACAAGCTGTCCTCTGATCTCCACATGCAGACTATGGAACACGCACACACATACATACACACACACACACACACACACACACACACACACACACTCACACTCACGCTAGATAAAAATGTAAAAAATTAAATAATCATTGATATAAAGAAACTCATCAATGCCAGGTGATAATTTGATCTAATTTTCAACTTCATGTTGATTCAGAAGCCACAATAATACACTTTGAATTAAGGCCTTAAATCTTTTCATGAGCAGGAGACAGTTATAAGGTGTTCACATGATACTGGGCAGTGAGATTAAATTGCTGGGCCATTGATCACAGAGGTAAGCAAGCGGCACTCCACTGTGTACTGTGTAGCCTGCGTTTTTTATTTGAATATTCAAAACAGTATATAGGATATTCAGTTTTTTATTATAAAAATGGGTTTTGTGGTAGATTTCGTTGCCTTTTTCAGCAGGCAAAGAGTGAAAGTTTTCTTCTTCTAAAATCTTTATACAGACTTCCAGCAGAAGGTTTGTCCCATAATGAAAGCAAGCCTTCCAACCTCAAGATTTGGATGAAAGACATGTGTCTTCCAGACTTAAGATCCAGATGGAAAGCCCGTGTCTCTCCACCTCAAAGGTCCAGATTAGAAGCTGATCCACCCACTTCAAATGAAGCAAAGGTAATCTCTCACAAGTGTACTCTTCATTTCTGAACTGTAGTTCATTCCAGATATATTCAAGTTGACAACCAATAATAGGCATCACAAGTTCGGCTCTTTCAGCTTGACAAACAGTCCTATCTCTTTGTGTCATTATTATTATTATTATCATTATATTATTATTATTATTATTATTATTATTATTATT
>NC_022013.1:52336290-52352929 GCF_000317375.1 Microtus ochrogaster
CTGGCCTCGAACTCACAGAGACCCGCCTGCCTCTGCCCCCCAAATGCTGGGATGAAAGACATGTGCCACCATGATTAATTTCTAAATGAAAGCAATAACCAGGTCATAATATTGCCTAAACATAACTATTTAATATTCAATCACAAATGTATAATATATTCAACCAGGTCATAATTACACCTAACATGATATAACTATCCCTCTTACCACCACAAATGCATTATAAGTTTAGAATAGGTGGCAACATCCCCAGAGAGACATCCTTTTAGTATCTCAATTTAAATATAATAAGCAGTGATATCCTCTTAATTGATGTTACAACATATGATAAATTAAAATCAAACATAAATATCTGTACAAATACATTCTCAACAAAATGTAAGACAGGACTCATGTCAATTATAATTCTGATTTCTAAAACTGATCATGTGGCCTTAGATGGTATTTATAGCTACTTTCTGCTACAACTCATTCTGTATTTCCCCCACTCTCAGCAAGCAGCTCAGCAGATCTTGCCTCCTTTCCTGGCATAGTGACCCATACTTTCATTGCTGATGGGTCTTTTCCCTTTTTTATCCTTCCTTGACTAGGTTCATTGTGGTTTCCCATTGATGTTAATCTCAGGACATGGTAGCACCAGGATGCCCCCTACAGAATCTCCTGCACTCCAAGCATAATCCTCATCTCCATTGTGGAGAGACAATCCAATTTCTCCATGGTAATTTGGGTCAATTACCTCTCCTAACACTGTTCTTCTTTCTTAGTCTGCTGGCTTAAAAGCATTACTTCAATGGGTTGTTTGTTGTAGTTTCTGGCAGAAGCATTTTCCACTCTGAAACAAAAACATTTTGGCCAGCAGAATTTAGCATCATGGGAACAGGAAGAAAAGTTTTCCTAGTGGGTCACTAGTGGTGATAATAAGTGGAAATAATCCCTTTTTTACTCTTTTATTTCAAGACCTATGGGTCCTGAGCATGGGAAAATCCATACCATATATTGGACAGTGATTCAAAGCATATGTTTTCTTCTTCAGGACCTGCCCATAAATTCTACATGCAAACAATACTTAGAAGAATCTACAAAGCAATTAACAATGATAGTTAATTGTCATTTTCCTTTTTTTTACTTTTTATTTTCTAAAACAATCTTTTCTTATTTTATATACCAATCCCACTTTCTTCCCCTTCCCCTCTTCTCACTCTCCCCACCTCCCACCCATCCCACCCCCCAACCATTCCTGAAAGAAGATAAGCCTCCCCATGAGGTTTCAACAAAGTCTGACACTTCATTTTGAGGCAGAATGAAAGCCCTCTCCTCTGTACCTAGGCTGAGCAAGGTATCCCTCCACAGGGAACGGGCTCCAAAAACCCAGTTCAAGCACTGGGGATAAATACTGGTCCCACTGCCAGTGACCCCACAGATTATTCCAGTCACACATCTGTCACCCACATTTAGAGGGTCTAGTTTGGACCTCTTCAGATTCCCCCTCTGTCAGTCCGGAGTTAGTGAGCTCCCACTGGCTCATATCAGCTATCCAAAGCACAGCCAACTGAATGGGAAAAGATCTTCACTAACCTCACAACAAACACAGGACTGGTCTCCAAAATATATAAAGAACTCAAGAAATTGAACATTAAAATACCAAATACTCCAATTAAAAAATAGGGGACAGATCTAAACAGAGAATTCTCAATATGAAGAATCTCAAACTAAAAGACATGTAAGAAATTGCTCAACATTCTTAGCCATCAGAAAAATGCAAACCAAAATGACTCTGAGATATCACATTACACCAGTCAGAATGGCTAAGATCATAAACACCAAAGATAGCTTATGCTGGAGAAGATGGGGAATAATTGTCAATTTTTAACATCACCTTTTATAAATAGGAGACATCTTTCAAAGTAGTAAATAAAAGTCAATTCAAAACTTGTTCATCATCTCTTTTGTAAAATATCACCCTCTATGGCCTCCAAGAACTTTTCCAGGCACTCAAAATCTATAGTTTTACAAGAGCATTGGTTTTTGATCTTTTGAAACATAGAAGATGTTAAACCAACATCATCCCTGTTAAATCTTTATTTTCCATTTCAGTAAGATTAGGGATAAAAAAGGGAACCATATGGTGACACTGGGGGACTAACACTAGATAATTCAAGAAACAAGTCAACCACTCATATATAAAGGTAAAACTACAGATAGAGAGGGTCTTAATTTTTCTACACTGACAATCACCATGTATGTAAAATAAATGAGAGAGAGAAAGAGAGAGCAGTCCAAAATATATACTCTAAGAAAACAAGCCTCCAAATCGCTTTTCTGCCTTAACGCGCCTTTTGACTCATTTATTCAAGACTGTTTTGTTCCTCTAGACTGTGAGAGGCAGAAAGCCAGAGTGCAGTGAAGATGCAGGAGAAAGGCACAGCTGACTTCTGCACAGTGAAAGAGTAGATAATTTGTGTAGATAGGTTAGGTAGGTACGTAAGGTGTAAGAAAGGAGGATGAGTGGGTGTTAGAAGGAATCTGGATACAGCTAGCCAGGACAAATGAGTTCTAATGTTCTACAGCACAGTAGGGGCCAAAATTCACAATTAATTGTACAGTATATGCACAAATAGGAGAGTCAAAAGCCCCCCCCCCAGATAAACACTTAAAAAGGTGCAAATGCCTTTTATGATCAATAATCTTTGTATACTGTATGAAATTATCACATTGTATCACATAAATATACAGTTGGTATATAATAATTAAGAAAATAAATTTAAAAACAGTAAAGGAATCTAAATATGCAAATATGTTTATATGTGCTTATTAGCACATAATATAACAAATATTTTAAATAAGTCTCATTAAACTTTGTAAAATATCTATAGGAATTCACACTGAACATTTTCTGAATTAGACACAGTTGGCTACATGTTTGCTTTAAGCAGATACCCTTCCTACTATAGCTGTTCATGCTTCTCCTGTGATGACCACTGAAAACATGCAGACTCTAAAAACAAAATCATGAATATGTCCTTTCAACAAATGTAGCATGGCGGAAATGATCCACACTGGTCTCTAAAGCTTTCTGTTCATTGACGTAATCTCCAGAGCCACCACAACAATCTTATTTTTTCTTTACAGTGCTGATTTGGGGACTAAATAGACATGTTTGACCTAATTAACAGTATAGCTATCTTTAAGAATACGTTTCTGTGCACTGAGCATACTCATCACCTTGTGCAACCATTATAACTCTTCATGGCCCTAAACTGAAATTCTGCACCACTCAACCCTGATTGCCTCTTGTGTCCTTCTACCACACCTCTGTTCTGCTCTCTCTTTCAGGGAACAGGTTGCTCTGAAAATGTTATTTTATGTGGAGCCCCCTGCCTCTATTGTTCTATCAGGCTTATTTTACTGACAGTCTGCATGGGCTTTATTTCACTGTTTTTGCACGGTTTAAAGCAAGATTTTTGGAGCCATCCTACCTATTCCAGAAGTTGACTTTTTCAGTTGGATCTTTGCAAGTATTATTCAAGTATACCTGCACACCTTCACACACCCTAACTCTTTGGCCTGGTATTTCAAGCATGGTGTGGTTTTTATCTAGATTTCACACAGTCTTACTGTTGTGATTTGAATGTGAAATGTTCTCATTAATTATTTGTTTAAACACTTGGTCTCAAGTTAGTGGAGCTATGTTGGAAGGATGTGGAAACTTTAGGAGGCAGAAAGTAGTGAGTCATTGGGGGCTATGCTGGAAGGATGTGGAAACTTTAGGAGGCAGAAAGTAATGGGCCATTGAGGGCTAAGCTTTGAAGTTTACAGGTCTGTCCCACTTCTTGTCCTCTCTTCCATTGTGACTATGGATACAATGTGAGCAGCCTCTAGGCATTTCATTCCATCTACCATGCCTTCCCATCATGATAGACTGTATCTTTTCTTAACACAAGTCAATGGAATATTATGAGGGTACACCCCTACTAAACACTAGGAAACCTATGACTGGTACTTTTAATCTGACCAAGAACTCATTGTTTAGGAACTCACAACATCTAGGAACAGATCTGCTTACTCTTACTTTACTCTGTTAAATGGACATCACACGAAGTTCCTGCTAAATTTATATCACCCCATGCATGGAACTGGGCAGTTCTTAGACCTCATCAAAGAAGTTTCTTTATGTCATGTGTGAAGGTTAATGAAGAAACTTGTAATTTTGTCACAGTTCAGTGGCTCAGAAACCACTGAAGAAGAGGAGACTGAAAGATTGCAAAAGCCAGCTCTCATGGAGGACCCAACATAAATAATGTCCTCTGGGTACGAAAGAACCATTGCACTAGAGGCCTCAGCAGCTGTAGCTGCTTGCATAAAACCTGCAGAAGATCCACTCAGTCTACATTATAAGGTGGAAAGCGGATGGTCTCACATATCTTTTCTTTTAGTTTTTGTTGGTTTTGTTTTGTTATTTGTTTTTGTTGTTGTTGTTGTTGTTTTGGTTTTTTGAGACAGGGTTTCTCTGTAGCTTTGAAGTCTGTCCTGGAACTAGCTCTTGTAGACCAGGCTGGCCTCAGCTCACAGAGATCCACCTGCCTCTGCCTCCCGAGTGCTAGGATGAAAGGCATTAGCCACCACCGCCCGGGATATTCTTACTTTCAAATGAAGAGTTAGGGACAGTTGATGACTTCTGGTATAACAAGAGTCAAATTTTTTAGGATATGGCTCCTGGTAGGTTGCTCCACTGGACAGTCCCATATTCAGAAGTAGTCACCACAAATTTGAGTTAATAACAAAGAGAGAGAGAGAGAGAGAGAGAGAGAGAGAGAGAGAGACCGCAAGAAACTGGGTTAGGGATGGTAGGCAAGGGGAAATCTGAGAGGAGTTTGGCATATCACTAAATTACTTTGTATGAAATTTTAAAGATTAATTGAAAACATTTTTAGGTAAAGCAAAATAAAGCCTTCCTTCCTCTATTTCTGAGTCAGCCTCACACTTACCACTCATGACAGATGAGTGTCCAAAAGCATTTGTTAGAAGTTGTAGCATGGGGATTCAATATTCACAAACACAATATTACTTACATTTTGCCTAACTTTTTCTTGGACCTTTGGTTTTGGTCAGAGTATGAATAAAACTAATCTCAGAAGTCCTAAATGAATGTCAAAGCAGTACTAGCACCTGAAGCCACTGTAGAAAATAAAACAAGGCTAAGAGTGGCTCTATAAAGCGTTGACCACTTGGCTTCACTACTACCCAGATGTGTGTGTCTGCTGCCACAGACATGCGGTTATTGTGCATCATTTACTGAGATCTCTTTCTGGCACTGAATATTTGGCTTTTATGACAGATTATTTTCTTCTCATGTTTTAATACATTCCTCTTGTGTACAATTTATTGTGCTTCACTAGCCTCCACGTGTATATTTTTAACGACATAACATTACTTAGAATTGCTGCCATCTCAGTGACAAGTTAATTTGTGCACTCTGACAATGATTACATATTTGGCTAAGTCACTTCCAGTGATAGATATGATCTCCATTTTTTACTTGCTATCTATCTGTTGGGCTCTGCCAGCCACATTTCCCTTCTGCATTCTTTTATTTTGTTCTGTCCTCCTCTGGAATATGCATATGGTTTGTTTCTCCTGACCTGAGTTGACTCATATTCACTATATTCACTTCATAAGTTACAACTCACCATTCTCTTCTTACAGTCCAACTTAATGTAAAACAAGCAGCTAAGTGGAATACCTTATTTACAGGCCACTTGGGATGTATAATCTTATGGGAATAACATGGCAGAAAGCCACCATGCAAAAGGCAAGTCTGGGCAGGAAAATGCTTTGGCCATCAGCAAAGACCTCCTGTGGCAACCCAGCAGGATTAGCAGGGAGAGTGTCTTTGTGTGCAGAATGTGAGCTGACTCAACAAACTTGTGCAGGTGCTCAGGTCAAGAAGCCTAAATGGTGCTGTCAAAGACACAGTCATCATCTGCTTCAATTTTGGAGGTACAAGCAAGCTTTTTCAAAACCCCTTCTGTAGCATGTCTCTCAACTTGAGAGACTTTAAAACCAAAGAAATGAAATACTTTATCCTTGCAAATTTGCTTTTAAAAACCACCATAGTGCTTTCACTTTTAACATTTTGTACTATTCCCTTTTTCCTTTCTGCCACCGCCATGCCATCCAGACTGAGGAAGACCCGGAAACTTCGGGGCCACGTGAGCCACGGCCATGGCCGAATCGGTAAACACCGCAAGCATCCGGGAGGACGCGGGAACGCTGGAGGCATGCATCATCACAGGATCAACTTCGACAAATATCATCCAGGTTACTTCGGGAAAGTTGGGATGAGGCATTACCACTTAAAGAGGAACCAGAGCTTCTGCCCTACTGTCAACCTGGATAAACTGTGGACGCTGGTCAGTGAGCAGACCCGGGTCAACGCTGCCAAGATCAAGACTGGAGTTGCTCCCATCATTGATGTCGTGCGATCGGGCTACTACAAAGTTCTGGGGAAGGGAAAGCTCCCTAAGCAGCCTGTCATCGTGAAAGCCAAATTTTTCAGCAGAAGAGCTGAAGAGAAGATAAAGGGTGTTGGAGGTGCCTGTGTTCTGGTGGCTTGAAGCCACTCAGGGAGGCCAATTAAATGCTAACACTTTAAAAAAAAAAAAAAAAAAACATTTTGTACTATTTAACTGACAAAATTGTATGTACGCAAAGTGTACAACGTGATACACACAAACACACACACACACACACCAGCGGATGGAGCAGTGACAGAATAGGAGCAAGAAAAGGAGCATTTACAGGCAGGAGGAGGGGTGTAGCTGCCTAGTGAAAGGAAAAGCAGGCATGCATCCATGGCTGGATAGAAACTTTAATATCTGCCTGTTAACTGATAGAAATTAGGAAGCTCCCACTTTAGCTTGTTTTTAAGGGGTATGTAGGCCATTTGTTAGTGCAAAGGCAAGTAAGGTTAGGAATCTGTAAGTAAGGCATTAAGCTTAAAGATTGTAGAATCTAGAAAAGACATCCTCAGGAGGCAGGTGGGAATGAAAGTACTTCTTATGCCTGAGGACATGAGAAAGAGACAAGACCCAAAGGCTAAGTGTCTGCAAATGTCTTTGAGACAGAGCAAAGATCGAGTGATCAGTCAGGCCAATCTGAGTTCCATCAGTATAGGAATTGAGGACCAGGCAGGACCACCCCCAGTGGCCCAAGATGAGGACAACCGTCTGAGAAGGGCAGTGGTCCCAGATGAAACAAGAACAACAGTTTGAAATGAGAAACAAGATCCTAGGCCTCAGCCATGGGGAATCAGCAGAAATGAATGTCAGCAAAAGCTGACTTGGAGAAGAGGACCTTACCATTTGCAGCAATGGAGCGGGCACAGGAAGTGGTCCAGATACTTCCTGCCCCCTCCTGCCCCCTGTAGGCAAAAGGGAACATGAAGAAAGCCTGGCTGAGTCACATACCAATGCTATCATTCATGACAGAGGTGACCCGAGACCGGTCCCACGAGGGGTGGTGATGGGTGACTCAAGGTCATATGGGTGGGAGACAGACAGATATGCCATGTAGAAAGAAGTTGGGTACAGAGTTTATATAGTGGGTATTGGGAACAGTATAAGAGTATAGGGTTACGGAGAAAGGGAAGATGGGAAGAAAGAAGGGTAAAGAGAGGAGAGAGAGAGGGGCAGAAACTGCCTCTTCAGGAGAAGGACAGAGGGAGGGAGAGAGAGAGGGGGCGGGGGAATTAAGGCTGGCAATCAGCTTGCCTCAGTGGGAACGGAGAGATTGGAAGTGGAAGGCTTGTCTCTTAAAAGCACAGGGCACCCAGGTAACAGGCCAAGCCAGCAGATTATAACATCCACTATATCATGCGTCTCTTTGCGTGTTCACATGTATGTGTTGTCTTCAACTCACAATATATATTTCATGTTGGGTCCACATAAGAATGGGTTGCATGAATGTACAGGACCCTCCCCAAAATTTCTGAACACAAATTGGCCCGTTTAGAAAAACTATCTTGGAATAATTGAGGAATTTACTGAAGTCACGAGCTAGAGGATAACATAAGGAAATGGATAAAACTTCATGGGAAAACCATAAAGTTCTCTTTGGTAAATGTGAAAAAAATAGAAGATACAAATTATAATATAAGTTACCAAAGAAAGATCTGGTTATATCAGGCAATGCAGACTTCTTCACAACCTGCCTGTATCATGATGTTGTCAGTACAATGTAGGGAATACATCCTTCACAGTCAATGTGTTTATAATGACAGCTAATTCACAGCCAGGATATTCAGTTCTACTTCCCAAAGAAACAGAGGCAGCACAGTCATACCCATGCTGGACATAGCTAAATAGCTCCTGTCTGTGCCTGTGGCACTGGGATAGAATGCAGAACATTAGGAAGTGACCTGGAATCTAACTGGTCAGAGTAGACTTCCCTAAACACCTAAATATAGCTGCTCTCATCTCAACATAGAGCAGAACTCTATGCATTGTAGTATTACCTGTAAGTGAGTTACAGCTAAAGATTTCTCCATAATCACATTTTCTAAACTCATGGTGTTTGTCTCCATTAGGTGAAATAAGGAAGAAGCCAAAATGAAACAAAGATGTAAGCCCCACAGAAACAAAACTGTGAAACACCAAAGCGCCCTGACTAACTCTTGTTAAATAATGGAAAGCCTGTGACCTCCTACTTTTTTAAACAGAGGGGGAAAAGCATTAGGTGATCATTCCTAATCTCTTCTGTTACAGCTTGACTAATTTTAGTCAGCGAAATTAAACAACTTTTATTTGCTCTCCAAGTGAATAAAAAGAAAACTTTAAAGCAGCGAAGGCCTTCGGCTTTCAGGGAAAGTTACAGGTAGCTTCCAAAGGAGAATCTTATCAGCAAAAGAAGCAAGTTCAGCACTTAGCGGTGGAGCTAAGAAAGTCTGGAGATAAGATATGCTATCATTTAATTAGCAGCACCCAGTGCTGGTTCAGAAGAGATTGATCCTTCTGCTTAAGCAGCTAGCACCAACCTTGATTTCTACAGGAAAACCTGCTTTAACCAGAGCTGCTCTTTCCTTTTTTCCCTTCAGATTCTTTCAAATCCTTCACAACCATTGTGCCTTTCTTCCTTCTTTTGCTCAATAAAACCAGGGCTATACAATATAATTTTTTAAATTTATTTATTTCCCACCCAGATTGCACTTTAGCCTCCCTCCTCTCCTCAAGTTTATCCTCTATGTCTCCTCTGCCCTCCCCCCACTCCTTCTTTGATCCTATTCAGGAAAAAGCATACCTCCCATGGATATCAACAAAACATGGCATACCAAGTTGCAGTATGACCAAGCACCTCCCCTCTTATTAAGGCTGGACAAGGCAACCCAGTATGAAGAATAGGGTCACAAACAGTTGCAAAAGAGTCAGAGACAGTCCCTACTTCCATTGTTAGGAGTTCCACAGAAAGACCAAGATTCACAACTGTGAGGGCCCAAGCCAATACCATCCCTGGTGGTTTGTCCAATCTCTGTGAGCCTCTCTGAGTCCAGTTAAGTTGATTCTGTGTGTTTCTTGTACTGTCCTTGACCCCTCTGGCTCCTACAGTACTTACTCTGTCTCTTCTTTAGGATTCCCTAGGCTCGACCAAATGTTTGGCTGTGGCACTCTGCATTTGTTTTCATTAGTTGCTGAACGAAGCCTCTCTGATGACAGCTGAACTAGGCACCAATCTATGAGTACATCAGAATATCCTTAGACATCATTAGATTGAGTTTATTTATTTATTTATTGATTGATTGATTCTGTCAGTCGAATTTGATTATATACTGGGTCTCTGAATGTCTTGGTTAGAGTTTCTATTGCTGCAAAAAAACACCATTACCAAAAAGCAAGTTGGAGGGGAAATGGTTTATTTGGCTTACACTTTAGTATTGCTCTTCATGGCTTAAGGAAATCAGGACAAGAATTCCAACAGGGCTGGATCCTGAATGCAGGAGCTGATGCAGAAGCCATGGCAGGATGCTGCTTACTAGCTTTCTTTCCATGGCTTGCTCAGCCCATATTGCTATAGAACCATACCAGAGGTCTTCCTCTCTTCATCACTAAGCAAGAAATCATCTGAGAGCTGGATCTTATCCAGTCATTTCCTTCCTCTGATGACTCTAACTTATGTCAAGTTGACACACAAAACTAGCCAGTACATTGGGAGACCTATCCTCTGGGTTTTAGAGCTCCACACAATGACAAGAGTGGGTTTACCTTTCTGCATGGATCTCAGACTGGAAAAGTCATTGGTTGGCCACTCCCACACTCTTTATACCACCCTTACCCCAGCACATCCCATAGGCAGGACAGACTGTAGGTCAATGATTATGTGATTTCCAAGTCTCTCCACTGGAAGACTCGCCTGGTCCCAGAAGATGAACAGTTTAGGATACATATTCCATATGGCTAGCAGTCTTAACTGGGATTATTCTTGCAGATTCCTGGGGGTTTCCTGGCACTAGGTTTTGACTTTACCCTGAAATGTCCCACTATTTCAGTCTGCACACAATTCCTCATGTTTCCATCTCACCCACCCCCTGTCCTCCCACAAAATCTAGTCTATTTCCCCTTTCCAAGGAGATCCAATTTTCACCCCTTAAATCCTCCTTATTACCTAGCCCCTCTGGGTCTGTAGATTGTAGCATGGCTATCCTTTAATTTATAGATAATATCCACTTATAAGTGAGTAAATGTCATCACTGGCTTTCTGGATATGAGTTATCTCACTCAGGGTGATTTTTTTTATCAAGTTTCATCCATTTGCGTGCAAATTTTATGATGTCATTATTTTTAACAGCTGAGTAATACTTCATTGTGTAAGTGTGGCATATTTTCTTTATCCATTCTTTGGTTGAGGGACATCTAGTTTATTTGCAGGTTCTGAATATTACAAATAAAGCTGCTATAAACATTGTTGAGCAAGTGCCTTTTCATTATTAACAGCCTTTGTGTATATGACCAAGAGTGGCATAGCTGGGACTTGCGGTAAATCAATCAGCCATTTTCTGAGAAATTCTTTCTTGTATTGTCTTCCAAAGTGGCTGTGCAAGTTTGCACTCCTACAAGCAATGGAAGGGTATTCCCCTTGCTATCACTTGTGCTTTTAATCTTCTGACAGGTGTTAGTTGGAATTATTTTGATTTTGATTTTTCAAATGATTAAGGATGCTAAAATTTTCTATAAGTGCTTTTCAGCTTCTTTTATTGAGAATTCTCTGATTAGAAAAGATGTCAATAGGTATGTGAATTTATGTTTGGGTCTTTAATTAGATTCCACTCACCAATACCAATATTTTATTACCATAGCTCTGTAGTAGAGCTGGAAATCAGAAACTGTAAGTTCTTTTATTGTACAGGATTGTCTTAGCTATGCTGAGAGTTTTGTACATGTGAACTTGATATTGTTTTTCAAGGTCTATAAAATTCTCTTTGGATTTTATTGAGAATTGCTTTAAATCTTCAGATTTCTCTGATAAGATGTAGAGTTTTAAATATTTTAATCCTACTGATCCATGAGCATGGGAGATCGTTCCATCTTCTGATACCTTCTCTAATTTCTTTTTTCAAAGACTTGAAGTTCTTCTCATACCAGTCTTTTACTTGCTTTGTTAGAGTAACCCCAGGGTATTTTATATTCTTTGTGGGTGTTAAGAAGGGTGTTTTTCCTTGATTTCCTTCTCTGCTCCTTGATTGTTTGTATATAGGAGGGCTGTTGATTCTTTTGAGTTAATCTTTATTCTTGGGGTCATTTATGTATATTTGGATATCATCTGCAAATAGTGATACTTTAACTTCCTCCTTTTCAGTTTGTATGCCCTTGATCTGCTTTAGATGTATTATTGCTATAGCTAGAAATTCAGTACTATGTTGAATAGATATGGGGAGAGTGGACAGCCTTGTATTATTTCTGATTTTAGTGAAATTGCTTTTAGTTTCTCCCCATTTGATGCTGGTTATTAGCTTGCTGTATATTCACCTTCATTATGATTAGGTATGCCCCTTGTATCCTTGATTTCTCTTTTATCATAAGGGTGTGTAGAATATTATTAAAAGCTTTCTGAGCATCTAATGAGATGATCTGTGCTTTTTCTTTGTTTGTTTATATGATGGATTACATCAACAGATTTTGATATATTGAACTATCCCTGAATCTCTGGGATAAAGCCTACTTGATCATGGTGGATGATCTTTTTGATGTGTCCTTGGATTTGGTTTGCCAGTATTTTATTAAGTATTTTCCCATCAATGTTCTTGAGAAATATTGTTCTGTAGTTCTCTTTATGTAGTCTTTTTGTGGGTTTGCTATCAGGGTGACTAAGACCTCATAAAATGACTTTTAGAATGTTCCTTCTTTGACTTTTCTGTGGAATAATTTGAAGAGTAGTGGTATTAGCTCTTCTTTAAAGGTCTGGTAGAATTCTGTTACATTTGGCCCTGGGCCTTTTTTTTTTTTTTTTTTGTTGAAAAACTTTTAAGGACTGCTTCTATTTCCTTTGTGTTATGGGTCTATTTAAATTGTTTTTATTCTGATTTTAATTTAATATTGGTAAGTGCTATCTATTGAGAAAATTGTGCATTTCTTTTAGATTTTCAAATTATGTGGAAAACAAGTTTTTGAGGTATGACCTCAAGATTCTTTGGATTTTATCAGTATCTGTTATGTCCCATTTTTCATTTCTTATTTTGTTGATTTGGATGCTCTCTCTGTGTCTTTTAATTAGTTTGGATAAGTGTTTGTCTATCTTGTTGATTTTCTCAAAGAACCAACTCTTTGTTTCGTTGATTCTTTTTGTTCTCTTTGTTTCTATCTTATTGATTTCAGCTATGAGTTTTATTATATCCTGACATCGACTCATCTTAGGTAAGTTTGCTTTATTGTTCTAAAGCTTTTAGGTGCACTGTTAAGTTCTGGTATGAGAATTTCTTCATGCAATCACTTAGTGCTATGAATTTTCCTCTTAGCACAGCTTTCATGGTATCCCATAAGTTTGTGTATGTTATGTATTCATTTTAATTCAATTCTAGAAAGTCTTTAATTTCTTTCTTATTTCTTCCAGAACCCATTGATAATTCAGTAAACAGCTGTCAGTTTCCATGAGTTTATAGGATTTCTTCTGTTTCTGTTGTTGTTGAAATCCACTTTTTCACATCCATGGACTTGAAATCCATGGTGGTCTGATAGGATGAAGAGTTATTTAAATTTTCTTGTATCTTTTGAGACTTGCTTTGTGACTGAATATATGGTTAATTTAGGAGAATGTCCTAGGTGATAAGAAAAAGGTATATTCTTTAGCATTTGGATGAAATGTTCTGTAGATATGTTAAGTTCATTTTTGTCATTTTCTTTCTCTGTTTATTTTCTGTCTTGACAACTTTCCCATTGGCAAGTGTGGGTTTATTAGATCTTAGTGTGTGGGGTTAAATCTGTGATTTAAGTTTTAGTAATGTTTCTTTTACAAATGTGGGTTCATTTGCATTTGGGACATAGGTGTTCTGAATTGGGGTTTCAACCTTGCAAAATTTTTCTTTAAAGAGTATGAGGTGTCCTTCTCTATCTCTTTTGATTAATTTTGGTCCAAAGTCTATTTATTAGGTATTAAATAGCTATACTAGGATTCTTCTTAAGTCTTTTTTGATTAGAAAATCTTTTCTCAACGTTTTACTCTGAGAAAACATCTATCTTTAAAGTTGAGTTATGTGGATGTGTCCTGCTTTCATATACATTCTGTTAGTTTCTCTTTTTATTTGCAAATTGTGTTTATTGATACTGAGAGATATTATCAACCAGTGATTTTTAATTCCTGTTAGTTTCTTTGGGGGGGGGGATGGCTATGGTGGTACTGTGTGTGTGTGTTTGCAAGTTTCACTTTTTTGGGTTTTGATGACAAGAGTTTATATGTTACTTTTTTTTGTGGATATCTTTAACTTTTTTGGGTTGGAGGCTTTCCTTCCAGTACCTTCTGTAAGGATGAATTTGTGGATAGACATTTTTTTTAATTTGACTTTGTCATGAAATATATTGCTTTCTCCATGCATTGTGATAGAAATTTTTGCTGAATCTATTAATCTGGGATCACATCTGTGCTTTCTTAGAGTCTGCAAGACAACTGTCCTGGCCTTAGTGTCTTTAAGAGTCTCAGTTGAAAAGTCAAATGTAATTCATATAGGTCTGCATTTATGTTACTTGACCTTTTTCCCTTGTAGCTTTCAATATTCATTCTTGTCCTGTATGTTTAGTGTTTTGATTATTATGTGACGTGGGAATTATCTTTTCTGATTCTAGCTATTTGGTACTATATGAGCTTCCTAATTCTTTATAAGCATGCCTTCTTTAGGTCAGGGAAATTTTCTTCTATGATATTCTTAAAAATATTTTCTGGGATTTTACCATGAGATTGTGATACTCATTCCACTCCTATTATTCTTACACAGCAAAAAACAAATGTAAGAATAACAGGAATAGAAAGAGAAGAATCAAAACATAAAAATCTTAAACACATCAGACTATTTAGCTCAAGGCATACTGGCGAGGATCATGGTGTCCCAGATTTCCTGGATGTTTTGTGTTAGTGTTTTTAAAATCCAACATTTTGTTTGACTATTGAATCTGTTTCTTCAATTTGTTTACCTTGTCCACAATTTGATTAAAAGGATTTTTCATTTCTTCTTTAAGGAACTCTATCATCTTCATAAAGTTTTCTTAAAGTCCTTTCCTTGTGCTTTAGCTACCTTAAAATATTCAGATCTTGCTGTTGTAGGATACCTTGGCTCTTGGATGCCATTTATTGTATTTTTGCATTGGCTTTTAGGCATCTAGGTATGGAATTATTAGTTCTAGTCCTTGATTTCTGAGTTTGTCTTTGTTGGATGAAAGTTTTTTTTTCCCTTTGCTTTCTATTTCCTCTTTGGTTTTCTAATCTATGTGACCTGGATTTCTGGTGACTGGTATGATCACTGGTCTAGTTGGGAGTCTTTATCTAAGTTGTGTTCTAGCCTTCTGGAGGTTAGGTGGCCTTTGGTATGGCAGGGGTTCTCTGGTCTTCTGACTGGTGTGGCCTTCATGTGAACACCTGAAGTCTGTTCAAGCTGGTGTGGTTTGCACCTGTTCTGGCTGGCACTGCTAGAACTTGAGTGATGGAAGTGGACTGTAGTTCAGAGCAGGGTCCAGAAGCAGGACAGGTGAGGAACTGGGAAGGCATGGGCTGTGGGAAGGGTCTTGAAATATAAAATCTTGGGAGTATGAAACTTCAACCATCAGGTGGGTATCTCACAGGTTCTGACTGGTGTGGTCTGCCTCTGAGTGGGGAAAATCCATTGTAGTTGGGGGCAGGGCCCAGCAGAGTGACTGGTGATGAGATGTTGTGGCCCAAGAAATGGGACTCACTATATTTCTTCTATAATGTCTTGTATACCTGAGAGGTTTTTTTCATCTTTTCTAGTTTGAATGGTTATATCAATTTCTTTCACCTGTTTATATTTTCCTGGTTTTGAGAGATTTGTTTATTTCCTGTTTAAAGACCTCTATCATTTTCATAAGATTGACTTTAAAGTCTTTTTCTTGTGCTTTCACTGTATCGGAAAATCCAGGGCTTGACATCGCTGGGCTGAGCTGATGCAATATTGCCCTGGGAATTGGTGACTGTATTCTTATGATAGCCTCATATTCACACCCAATTTCCTGAAGCAAAGGATATAAGTTCATAAAAATAATATTGTGTAACAATATTATTATATGGTTATAATGTAAAAATATAATAATATTATATTATTATAAATTAATAATATAATAAAATAATTTCATTATATTATTATATTGTTAAATAACTGCTACTATGGGCTTCTATCTACTTCTTCTTCCCAAACTGACTGCCCATCTTTTTTCTACCCTTTGAAGTTTTTAAGCTTGAAGATGCTTCCTAGAAGCATGAACATCCCATCTGATTTATATATGCATGTAGCAGAGAATTCTACCAAAATTGAGGGATTTTTTTAAAAAAAAGATTACTAAAACCTGAAACAGAGCAGGAAATATTTCATCATTTAAGTGACAACAAAAATGGATGCGTGTATAAATCTTAGATGGAATCCTCTTTTGAGACATGATTCAATATACCATATTGAAAGGTATTATAGTTGGGCTCAAGAAAGAATAAATTACTATGACAGAAACAGTAACTGGTTTTGTGGAAGTGATTCAACATGATTTTAATAAACTTGTACAACAAACCACAATCTGGAAAACATATTAAGCACATGAAGATATTGCTATAAAGAGAAATAAGTAATGAAATTTAATTTTCCCAAGTATCACATATTCCTGGGCCGAAGACAAATTTTACAAAACATATTGAACCTCCTTACTCATATAAGATATAAGTGTATGTGAGATATCTATTGTGCTTAATAAAATTGTGTGAATATACTCACCAACATAACCCTTTCAAGCCCAAGTGTAATTCTGTAGCTTCTTTATGGAAATGGAATAAAACCAATGTCACTTGAGAATTATGTCCGGTGCTCCAATGTGGGTCTCTGTCTCTGTCTCCTTTCATCGCCTGATGAAGGTTAATATTCAGGAGGATGCCTATATGTTTTTCTTTG